>NC_081405.1:675003676-675603676 GCF_030272615.1 Cryptomeria japonica | reverse complement strand
GGCATATTTTTCTTCTTAGAGATTGGTCTAGCATCCGTCACAAATTCACTCAAATATTGAAAGGAAACCAGGTAGCGGAATATAGCTTCCTACAATGAACTATCAGGAGAGTGAATGCGAAAAAAAATCTAACCCTTTAACAATTACAGATTCAGATGCACATCTAATTAAACATTAATAAATATTCAAAATAGAATTAACACATAACACAACATATACGTGGGAAAACCCTTTCGGTAAAAAACCCACACTCCAAAAGTTAGACTCAATTGTATTATCAACAACAATAACAATTACAATACAATGCACCAAGCCAATGCTCTTCAGGAGTCTTCACACCATTAGAGGATTTGGGAGTAATTTCGGCAACATAACGATGTCTCTCAAAATCTTCAACCTCTCTTACAAATCAAGCCAAGGAATCACATATTTATAAAGCTCAACACAAAGTAGTAGGCTTCCATGGTTTTCAAAACTAACTTCAAAGCCTAAGAGGTAAGTCATGTCATAAACAATATAAATACCATTATCATAACATGTTGCACCTGGCAACTTCCAAAGCACTAACACCTATCTCACCCAATATGGATATCTTGCCAAATGTAATGCAAGTTCAACATAACAACTCCCATAACTATGAATAGGCACTTTCCTTACCTCACACCACTTGTCAAAAGTGAACTCCACCATAAATATTAACTGCTCAGATACAACTCCAATCCATAATAGAAAACACAAGCCAAGACTCTTTAGTCAACATAAGAAATTGCCAAATCAATTTCCACTCTAAACTGGAAATATATGACAATGCCTTCCCAAAATGTAGAATCTTCCAAGTGGACACCAATTTCCTAAAAAACAAGATTATGTCATCTCATCACTACCATGTAGGATGCCACCTCACCAAGATGACCCACAAAGTGAATGGCAACTTAGGAAATTAATAAATTAGAATAAATCAATTAAATTAAATAATCAATGTCAGGACTCCAAGGTTGAGACACCTAATCCCAACATATATGACACATTTTCAAGGTGGAGATTCTTTTTAGTATTTGGAAGGATAGAAATGCAACTTTATTTAATAACACTATTTTAGGCAAACACTTCTCTTTGTATACCAAAGTTATCTTTGTTTTAAGGTGTCCATACAGATTCAAGAGAAAGCTAGCAAAGCTACAGTTGATGTGGCCCATAAATAGGAGCTCCTTGACCACTAGGGAAATTCTCCCTGCACTATTGTGCAAGTTCCCCTCCACCCTGCTTCTCCTCATGGGCATCAGTGTGGTTGTAGCTGCCCCTCCAAGTGGAACAGTTTGGGTGGTCGCAATTCATGTGGTCTTCCTCCTCAAAGTCCTTGAGACTCTATAGCTCATGGAGGATGGTCACAACCTTCTCACCCGCCATCTCCTTGATGAGACATTGGTTGGCCTAATACCAACAAGCTTCCTCATGTGCCTCTTGTCATCTCTCTAGTTTGCCAACAACCACCGTAAGATGAAAATGCTAAAGACGATGCTCTCACTAGTTGAAAGCCCATTGATAACTCTACCCCCAAGGATATTTGGGGGAAAACATATGATAATGGTCCTCTACCACCTCCAAGAGTAACTTTAATAGCATAAGTTCATGTCGGACTTGTCCTATTTGTTTTAATATTTTCAAGGCTAGGCCCCTTATATTAAGACTTTTGTGGGTGTGACTTTCTACCACCTCCAACCTCTTTTGTGGCTATTATAATATTTCATCTTGATTAATGCAAAACTAAATAAGACATATTCATAAATAAAAAATTGATATACTAAATTTTTTTAATGATATTTTGATATATTTGAAAATCTTAATACAGTATGCTTGAACATTTTGTTCCTAATTCTCACAAGTATATCTACTTGCAAGCCTTAAAATGAAGCTACCAACAAATGGACCAAGAGCTCATCCTCAATAGCACACAGAAGTGCATCTCTCCCACCATCATTTTCATCATCCTCTTCCTCTTGAACCTTTTGCTCGTCCAGTTTCAAATTCTCTGCCCTGTTTTCAAGCTATTGGATGAATGCTATAACTATTCGGTATACTGGAGTTTTATTCAATTAACAATTGAGTATTTTGGCATGCTAGAATTCTATTCACCAGCAAATTCATATGACTATTGTAACTATAATATCCCCTTTCTTATCAATTAATAATTCTTGATAATGAGTCTCGTTTTTACTTGTAAGATTAACAACATTAAGCCATTTGCACTTTTATGTTTTTCAACCAGTTACAATTTTATATTTCTACAACTTTCATGGTTTTCCACGTCCATTAGAACGATCAGAACATGATCAATTCTTAGGAAAGGGTAAACCGAACAAAGGACTGTCCTGAGAATATAGAAACATAAATTAACATGCCAAACTTTCTGTAACAGAAAACCTTCTTGGCATGATATATAAACAACACATAATTAACAGAATTATGATGATTCAGTTATACATTTGAGGATTTGATAAAAGATATGACTCCACCATCTTCACCATAGCAACAACTTCAGCCCTGAGCTCTTGAATCTTAGCTTCTGAGGGTGGTGACTCAGAGAATGTCTCAAAATCAGAAGTCCATACAAGCAGACACTCATCACCATCATCAAATTTTATTGGATTGAACTTCATCTCAAATTTGCCACTTTTGAGTTTCTCATCCATCAGCACTCCTTTTCCCAGTGTGGAATATCGGTATAACAGCTCCTTCTCATTGAGTTCTTCCACCCTCTCCTTGTCATACCACAGATCCTTGTTTGCTGCAAAACAGCAAGAAAACATAAGCACTGTATCAAGAACAGTTATAATACAATGCCCTATATCATGTACCCAATAAAAGAAACTTTGCAAACTTTTACTCTAATCATAATAACAGAGATAGAATGCTCCATGAATCCATGGAAATTAGGATGCTCTGTGGCATTCATGATTAGATGCTACATAACCGAAATTTTGACTTGTCATTAATGAAGATCATTTGCAGCTTGTTCACTATACCATCATCTCAAATATTATGACAAGCCAAAACTTTAATTATGTAGTACATAACCATTGATATCATGATCCATCCTGATAATCTGATAGCCGTTTCCAAACCCATGCAGGTCTCAGCCATATGCCCACTTGGCCCTGAAAAACCCATATGGTAAAAAGAAAAAAGGCCTCAGCTATATGCCTACTTGGCCCTGTAAACCAAAAATGGATTTGCAAGAGATAAATCCTAAAATGACCCATGTTTACTGAGAATTAGCTTTTATGAAATTGATATCATCTGCCATGGGATACATTCTATAAGAATGTAATCAACCTTAAAGTTTTAAAAAGTCAAAAGAAAATTACAAGACACAACCCATGTTTATATCTCAAAATGTGATCCACCCATATCCTCATATAAGATATATTGAGGGGGGAAGAAACGACTGAAATGACACATATTTACAAACCCTAAAAAACCTGATCCACTAGTAACCTCATAAAAGATTCACCAAAGCTCAAAATTGGTATAAATCTTAACAATGGGGTCCACCCTTAATCTCTAGCAAGACTTGAGAAACCAGAAAAATGCAAAACAACTGAAAGTTGCTTTCTGTGAATTGGATACCGTCTGTGAAGTTGAATTTTTTGATGGATCCCACTCCTCCATCTCCTTCAATGATGGAAGCACTAGAGTAGATATTGGGCAGTGCTTTGGGAAGAAAATTTGTGCTGTCCTTAGCAAAGGCCATCCAAAGCCTCTTGGGATCAACAGAGGCTATCACCTCTACTGTTGTAGAACCTATAGCCATGGGGACTTGAATGAACCAAAGATCTTGTGGGTGAAGATATGATAATCCACTATTCTTTGCCTCAGATCTATGGCAAAGAAAATGCATAGATTGAAACTAAATTCTCTGGGTTTGATTGAGTTATTTATAGCAGAGGAAAGACATGGATGGCATTGGTTGGTTATACAGAGATTGTTATACATATGATTTTTGTGGTGGTCTTGCGTGCCTTTTGTGTCAAGTCGTTGCTTTTTAAAAAGTTGAAGGTGGACCTGTGACAGTTCATGTGATATCAAGCAAGTAGCAGATACAATGACATACAATCGCAGTCATACATGTAAATGAAATTCAATGAATATTAATGGGGAAAGCAATGGCTCACACATGTAAGATTGTGATCTCTCGTTCGGTTTACTGTAAATGCTAATGTGTGGCTTTCAATGAGTCAACATGGTGAAGTTGGTTGCTAATATGGTGAATGAATCCTTCATGGAACATTCTTTATGCCATATGGATCTACATCTTTATGTGTCTCTTCAATCAAGGTTTAATTAAAGAGAGCAATAGAAGTTTATTTCCAAATGCAAAGGGCAATTTTCTTTCAAATTAGTTTTCTACTTAATGAATTATGGTATTAGATAATTGAGTTGGATGTTTAGTTCAATTGCCAAGAGCTTTTGTGGTAAAGCACAAGGGCATGAGGTCCAATCTCCCAATCTCCGCTCACACTAGTGTCACTGAATAACTAATATCTATACACAAAATCAATTTACCAAATCGATTTATGAATAACTAATGTCTATACACAAAAGTCTTGTACACAAATCGATTTATACCTTGATCTTCCAAATATTTGAACTTATCAAAGTAGTGTCTAAGGTTACCAAATCGATTTATGAATAACTAATGTCTATACACAAAAGTCTTGTACACAAATCGATTTATACCTTGATCTTCCAAATATTTGAACTTATCAAAGTAGTGTCTAAGGTTACCATTTACAAGTTTGTCGTCTTGATTATTAAATGAGTTATCCTAGGTGAAAACCCTTTCATAATCTGAACTAGCAATGAGATTGATATAAAAATCAGTGTACATAAACATGTAGATGACCTATATGATGATGATATAGATTATTAGGTTGAGAGTGGAAAAGTTAACTTACATAAACATGTAGATGACCTATATGATGATGATATAGATTATTAGATTGAGAGTGGAAAAGTTAACTTTTGAATTTGATGATTTAAGTTTCAAGGTCATTCTCACACACCTTTCAGTTGGACCGACTCAATCCCAAACCACTCAAAATATTGACAATGTATAGAAAATGTAGGTACAAATGAAAGTGAAACATATGTGAATAAAAATCAGATCATATACCAAATTCAATACAAAAATATTTTATTAATATATTATTAAGTTAATACATTTCCATAAAGATTCACAAAAAAATAAAATGAAAAATCATCATTACAATATTACATACATAGATTAATAAAAAAATAAACTTTTCAATATTTATATAAACAATCTATTCAAGTTTAAAAAAATTTCTTTAATTGTTATCTTAAAAAATTACAATTTATGATACACCATAAAAAATTTAAACACTATTTTATTTTTTATTTAAATTTTATTTTATACAATAATAATGTTAAAATTATACATCGAGTAAATAAAAATGAAAATAAATTATTTATAAACTTAAAATATATAGAATTTTGATGGGTATCTCTCAATCAAGGGTCCCTTGAAACTATATATGTATATATTCCAATCTCAACACATTTAAAAACCTAGCTCACCCGGTCGTGGATCGCAACTTAAGGCGTGGGTATGCTCCCCATGGTCTTGAGTTCGAGTCCCCGGCTGTGTTAACTCTGTGTGTGTTGCTACCTTGTGAGTGGGTCGTACACACTGGGGGATTAGTCTTGCTTCGGCAAGGACACCTCCAGATTCCACAATAGTGAATATAAAAATTAAAAAAAACAATTAATTATTACTATTGAATTTTCTATAAAATGAATTGCGTCCACCTTATACAAACCATGCAAAGTCATGCCCTAGGTCCTAGGTCAAAACTATATAGTGGCCGAAACAAGACCTTTACTTTATAATGTCAAAGCCAATAAAAACTCTGTGACTTAAATGTTCTTTGACAAGTTTGAATGTGACTCATTTAAAATTGAAGTTAAAAGTTAAAGTGTAAAAATATCTATTATTTGTGTATGTTGACTTCTATAAAAAATGTATATGTGATCAAGGCATTAATGTATAAGTGAAAAATTTGGATTATTAAATAAAATTAATATAAAAAAATTGTCACTTTTAGCTCTTCAAACTATTTATTGTAGGTGAAGAGCATAGGTTATTTATAGGTTCACCTTCAAATTATATCTTCATCTTCCCAATTTTTGATATGGCTTTCTTCTTTTTAATTTATATGGCTCTTGAAAACAACCCAAACAAATGTACATACATTCTTATTGACTCTCATATCATAGCTAGAATTTTATTCTAATTTCCTTGATGACTAGTGAGTTTGTTGTCTGTCACAATTTTCCATAAGTAGTAACCACAACACACTAAAATCACCTCAAAAAGATTATCAAAGTGAAATTAGAATAGAGATTAGTCATCTTTCTCTGTCTCTTCATCTATCTTTGTGTTTCATTGTATTTTTCTCTTACTCTTTATTTGCCTATCTCTCTAACTCTCTCCACCCTCTCTCTATATAGATCTTTAATTTTGTAAAAATTTAATGACCTTGATTACTCACAATTGTGGAATTTGTCTCCACTTTACCTAAATAATAATTACAACACATTGAAATCACTTTGGAAAGATAATCATAATGGATTTAGAGTGGAGATTAGTTATCTCTCTCTATATAGAGAGAGTGAAAGAGAGATAGAGAGTGGAAGCTATATATCTCCCTCTCTCTATCTCGCTATCTCCCTCTCTCTCTCTTCACTAATTTTTTCTTGCCCTCTTTCACCTCATCTTTACCTCTCGGTTCCTATCTCTCTTCCTCTCTCTAAATCTTAACTTTTTCTAGCATATACCTAGCTTGTTGCATAATGGTATTGTCATATATATTCATTATTTAGTACTTTGATGATAGATTTAATGTTTTTTAATGAAGCCTATTCATCCTTGAAGCTATATGACGCCCTCCTAAATGACACAAGGTTAGTCTAAGATCAAACAACACAAAACACACAAGATGTTAGAGTTAGTCAATCAAAGACTAAATCTATGAAGGCATTCCAAAGGAGACACTAAAAACATGCTAATGAATCTAACTAAAGAAGTAAGACAATGAGATATCTCCAACTATCTCTTAACATGATATTAGCTCCTTTCTCCCTTGTTCCTCTCCTCTCCAAGTTCCAAAATAGTGTAGCTCTCAGCAGCTTTTTGCACTATGGATGCTTATGGAGGATTGAGATTGTAGTATAGCTCCAAACATGAAATGAAAAGCTAATACTAAAATGATATATTTTAACCAAAAGACAAAAGATTAGATTGTTTATGCTAAATGCTCTCTAAAATGGCTATAGTCTAAATGCTTACAAGTTTTCAGGATCTGGATTATGAAGGAATGGGCTCTATTTATAGGAAAAATGGAGCAATGGATGGCCAGGATTGAAAGGTTTAATCAAGGGTCAAGCTTGAAAGTTGGGGATCCATGTGCACAATTGACACCAATGAAATGGTGACAAATGTCAACACAGGATTGGGTTGAGAGAAGAGGTTGGAGGCATTAAAGGCCTGAGAAGACCTCATGGTTATCTAAAGGCTAAGGGTCAAGTCTAAGTTAGGTTTACCCACTGAATTAGGAGTTAATCCAAGGATAAACCTTTGTGCAAATGATTAAGAGATAATCATGGTCAAAGCATTAATGACCTGATGAGACCCTTGGGTTGAGTAGAGGTTGAGTCAAAACAAATGTTTTAACCATGTGGAAGGGTTTGAGTTAACCATTAATGGTTATTGGAGACTTTGGGGATTAAGTGGTTGAAAGTTGGAAGCCTTTAATGGTTTTCAAAGACTTTGGGGTTTTTGGTGGTTGAAGGTTGAAAACCTTCAATGGTTATCCAAGACTTTGGGCCATTTGAGAAGTGACTCCCTTTTGCTTATGAATGTGACAATAATTAGGGGATGGATTAGGCTAATTAGGAAGGGGTTAGAAGAATCTAGAAGGGGATTAGATTTTGCAAGTGGATTTGGTGGGTGAGGGAAAATAGGATTTTATTTAAAATAAAAATTCATTTATTTCAAAATATGTGCAAGTTGCATTTGTAGGAAAATGCAAGTGGGGTGGGGATAATGATTTAAATAAATGTTTTATTTAATTTATTTAAAAGAGGAAAAGGGGGATTTAATTAAATAAATTGATTTTATTTATTTAATTGATTTGTATTTGGTTTAATGAATTAATTAAAATAAATTGAATAATTTATTTAATTAATAGAAGAATGTTTGGGGATAAATTAATTAAATATTAATTTAATTAACTGATGGCTAGTGGATTTTTAATCAAATAAATACGAAATATTCATTTAATTAAAATGGACAGATTTATGTGACTACACTATATATTTAACAAGCAGTAAATTTTGTTCGATTGATGAGTGTTGACAAGGAAAATGATAGAGTAGAGATACAACATACCAAACCCTACCACAAACCATCACATAAAGGTTGCAAAGCTCTAGACTAATAGAACACCTCAAGGAAGAGTTGTAGTTTGTAAGGAATATGTCCCAATAGGAGCATATATGTATAAGATATGGTAGAATATGATAACTTGTGAGAGACTATGTAAGATAGAAAGAATATATGTATGTATGAGATAAAAATAAGTAAAAGAGAGAGAGAGAGAGAGAGAGAGAGAGAGAGAGAGAGAAGTAGTAAGATGAATGCATGATGCATTAGATGTGTAAATGTAATGATGAGAATGTAATATGAAGCATATCAATATACTAATTCTATTGACGAATGTGTAACTGTGTTATGAGCTATTCATTGACTTCTATATATGATTAATCTTGATGTCTTGTTTGATTCTACATTATCACTTAACTTCTAATTCCTCTCCTACTAATGAGTCTATGATATAAATAAAATATATACACAATACCTAGGGCATAGAACTCTTGTCTTGATCCCCCAATTTTTCTTTCTAAGATTGGTTCCATTCTCAAGATATTGGTTAGGAAGTATAGAGGGAACCAAAAATCAAAATTAAAATTTTGAATAAGATAAAGATACCAAGAAGAAAGATGATTTTTTTCTTATAAATTATTACACTAAATCCTTAATGCTAGCCTCATGAGAGAGGTTTATGCATTTGAGGGATAGTGAATGGAAAGGGTGAGATCTCCAAAAGGAATCCCTAAAAATATGTGACCAATCAATATAGATACAAAATAACTATCATGAGATTAAATAAATAACAACAATGATGAAAAGATGCTAACAAATATAGAGAAATTAGACATGATATTAAGTTGAAAAAGATAACAAGAATGACAAGCCAAAGTGAGGAAAGGAGACAAAAAAATTGAAAGACAAGAAAGACACTACAAAAGAATGGAGAGGGTAGAGAAGAGAAATAGTGAACATGCCAAATATGGGTGGCATTGAGTGTGACAATGTGGTTGTTGTCGAAAAGAAGAAAGAAAAAGAAATTGAAGAATAATAATGGAAAACTCCTAATCAATTGATCTCTCATTTGGAGAAAGAAAGAGAAATTTTGATAGATCTAAAATGAAGCATAGAGAACTATGGGGTATCAAGGAAGACATTGATAGAGGGTTGTGGAAGCATTGAGGCTCCAACGGTATCACATTTTACCAAAATAAGTTAACAAAACCAAACCTATCAAATATCACAATTTAGCTAGATGAAAAGTTTATGGAATTTGTTAGAACCTTGGAGAAAATTTCATTAATCAATGAGGATTATCCACAACAACTAGTTAGTAGGAATGTGAGAAAGATAAGAAAAGAAGAGATAGAAGAATAAAATAAAGTTTTGTTTAATCTAGGCAAAGATTTGTCAATGATAACAAGTGAAATTTTATTTAAAAATAAAAAGATATCACCTAAGATGAAACATCACTTTGAAGAGGCTCACACCCCAAACTAGAACCCATCTCGGATGTTGTACAAAACTAGAATAATTTCAATACAATAAATATCATAGGAAGAAAGAAAAGATCCACAAGAGAAATTTCTTGTAAATTGTGAAGATATATTAGTGAAATAATTCTTTGAGATCAAGTTAGAAAGAGACAATGAAATAGAGTACAATCCTATACCATTAAGAAGTCCTAAGAAGGAAAAGATGCTAATGGAACCTTACCAAAAAGAAAAGATGGAAGAAGCTAAACATACCATGGACCCTTCAATTAAACTTATAGCCTATCGTAAAGACATCATCAAGGTTGTGAATCACATTTTCATATTGTAATCCCTTTGGAAAAGGGGATTAATTAGGACAGAACCAAGTTGTTTGACTTTGTAATATCTATGAGAAAAATGCCCTCAAGTGGTACTAAAATATCCTACCCCAAACATGATAGTGATTGAGATGAAGTTAAGAAATAATTATTTTAAAATTTTGACACCCTAGAGATCTGATTTGAAAGCATGAGAAAAATGCAATACTTAGTGCAAAAGAGGGGAGAAATAGTTAAAAATTACATGCAAATAGATTCAAAGGGATCTTCTGCAAATTGAAAGCAGAGAAACAAAAAGTTGAATGGTTCATCTCTACAATAGAAAGGGACATTAGAGTAGCATTATATGGAATAATTTTTGGTACTTATTAAGATATTATAGCTTTGGCCTATTGTATTGAATTCCAACACTAGAGAAAAATGGATGAAGAAAAAGAAAATGATACACTAAAGAAAATGTGGTTAGCAATTAAACAATTTACATTTTTCCAAGAAATAATGGCCAAGGAGGATATAATAAGGGTAAATAGAGCATTTAATGTTCATATTTCTCTAGAGAAGACCACATATGAAATGATTTCCCCAAGGTACAAGGTGAAAAAAGGGCCATCACATTAAGGGTAGACTTGAGAGGAAGCTAAGGTGTGGAAAACATTTCCTAACACTAATCTAGTGGAGGAGACATTGTAATTTTCTTACAAATCTTAGCTATTGCAAAAATAGAAATAGATTTTGAAGGATATATTGAACATGCTCAAAGATATATAACAATGAACACAACACTTTCGCAATGGGAGAGCTTGGAGGAGTAGGAAGCGGCAATGGGAGAATTCAAAATTCAAATTCTCTGCAAGGCGGGAACTCTGGTTCCAATGGTGGGAGCGGCCAGAACAAAGTAGCTGGCACCATAGGAGAGAAGGATAAGCCTTCAGACATTCCGGAGGCTACTGACATCCCACATACTCGTGGTACTCTGCCAGAGAAGAAGGAGGATTCCTCTGGGCTTTGGGGGGAGGGGTCTAGTGGGGGGCCCACCCCACGTGATGAGTCCTAGGAGAGTGGAAAAGAAACAAAAAAATGGTCTTCCCTTTTTGGAACTAAACCATCTGGTAAATCCTCTTTACCTCCTGTCAAGAATATTTCTGATCCTTCTGGTGGAAAGTTCGCTATCTCTATTCCTGATCTGGTTCTGGATCATAATATAAATAGTATATCGAACTCCTTGGTAGGCAAATTTATGGGTTTGCATCCAAATATCAAAGTTGTTAGGGCTTATGTCAAACGAAAATGGGCCCTGAAAGGTAATGTTGAAATCTCGGCTTTACCTAAAGGCCTCATGTCTTTTACTTTTTCATGTGAAGAAGATAAATTAAGGATACTATGTGGGAGTCCCTAGATGGTAGGAAAGATAACTTTGGTTCTCCGGAAATGGCATCCAAATTTGAACATGAACGACTCTCTTTTGGCACAAGTCCCAGCATGGGTAAAGCTACCAGGTTTGCCTCTTGAATATTGGGCAAAAAGCATCTTCTCAGGAATTGCAAGCTCCTTTGGTGAACTCCTCTCTATAGACCCAGTCACAGCTTCAAAAAGGAGACTCACTCATGCTAGGATTTGTGTAGGGATAGCCCATGACGCAGATAAGCTGAAACAGATAGACCTAGTGTCAAAGGTGGGAACATGGAAACAACAAATTGAATATGAATCTATCCCCTTTGCCTGTTTCCATTGTAAAAAAGTAGGTCACTGGGCAAAATCATGTCCAATCAAGCTGAAAGTAGAGTTAAAGCAGTCTAAACCCCAAATTGAAAATCAAAAGGCTCCAGAAAAAAAGGTATGGCAAGTTAAAAACTTAGAGAATAAGGAAGCAGACTATAATCACTTTGATCCATTGGGGGAGAATAAGGAAGTTTCCTCAACTTCTGTCTCCAACCCCTCAACCCAGGAAGTATTGAGAAATGAGTCAACCAAAGTCAACACCTATGTTACAACTCGAATAGAGGAACTGAAAGAACATACTGAATCTTCAAATGACATAGTTGAAGTGGTAGCTGACACTTATGCGGGAAAGGTTTTCAAGAGAAAGATGACCAACCTGAGGAAGGGGAGATCCCTGGCTCCCAACAAGAAAAGACTGACTCTTCACTGCTCATGACAAGTTCTGAAATGCAAGAAGCCCAAAAATGTGCAATACTGGGTATGAACCTTTCAGACTCAAACCAGAACTCAAAAACAGCAAACAGTGATTCAAATGCTTCCAGAATCCCTAATTGGGGTAATGAAGATGAAATTTCCAGAATCCTCAGTAACCCAGAAGCAGCTCTTGAGAAAGATGCTAAGTGGAAAATACCAAAATACAGGAACAAGAAATGAACCACTCCCTCGACTTCTCATCTAAGGAAATCCAACAGAATCGCTCAAGTTGATGTTGGGTATATCTCCTCTTCCCCAGGTCAACCCTCCAACCATAAAGTCAGAGACAAGGAGGCCAGTAAGAACATTGCAGATGGGACCCAAAAGACTCTTAAGGAGTTAGGAATCGGTAAGTAACTATGAAGATTATCTCTTGGAATATTAGGGGACTTAATAATCCTCATAAACAAGACATCATTAGGAATATGATAAGGGACAATAAACCTGATGTTTTTCTAATTCAAGAAACCAAAATGAGTAGAGAAAAAGTTGAATCTTTGAAGTTTTTAAAAAATGGTAATGTCAGTGGTGGCAGTTCGGAAGGTGCTTCAGGAGGAATAGATACCATCTAGAACCTTAATACTGTCAAAGGCCATGTTCTTATTCACGAAAATAACTTCTCTTGCATCAAATTTGAGCATTTAAAAGATGGTACCTCATGGGTCCTCACTAACATTTATGCTCCTAATACTTTGAAAGCTAGAAATTCCTTCTAGGAAAAACTCATAGAAGCTAGGGACAGCTTCAGAAATCTCAGTTGGCTAGTCATGGGAGACTTCGATACTCCTTTGAGAGAGGAGGAAAAATTTGGAGGAAGCCCCTCTCAGCTGGAAAGTAGGCTGGCCCTTATGGACTTTATTAATACTCAGGCTCTGAATGATGTGGAAATATAGGGATGCAATTACACTTGGACTAATAGGAGAACTGGTAATGATCTTATCCAAGTTCGTCTTGACAGGACTCTCGTCTCTGATGACTGGTACAGTCATTATTTTTGTTCTCTATCAACCCACATTCGGGTTGGGTCAGATAATTTTCCTATCACCTTCATTGCCGACTCAATTAATAGAAGGAGACACTTCCCCTTCAGAATTGAAAAAATGTGGACCCTTCACCTAGATATCAAAAGCAATATTCAGAAATGGTGGAATATCGAAGTTGAGGGAACTGCTATGTACAGAGTTGTTAAGAAGCTTAAAAGTGTAAAGGATAACATAAGACTCTGGAATAAATCCAACTTTGGGAATATCTTTGAGGCTAAAGGTAAAGTCCAGGAAGACCTAAAAAAAATACAAGCCCAAATTCAGAAGGATGGTTTCAATACGGTGTCCATTGCTGATGAAAATGAGACTCTTAAAAAATACCACGAAATCATTGCTAAAGAGGAAACTTTCTTTCTGGAAGCAGGGATCAAGATGCATTTGGCTTAAGGAAGGAGATAGAAATACAAGATTCTTTCATATTTCGATGATAAAGCATAAAGAGGCTAATAGGATAACCAAACTAATTGTGGATAATGGGGAGTTGGTCAAGGAGGAAGAAATAAGGAATGAAGCTAAAAGGTATTTCTCGGAACTGCTCAAGAGGGATTACAGATTGGATGTTGAAGCTCAAACTTCTTTCCTTCATAACATCCCCTGTCTCATTGATGAATAGATGAACGTCTCCCTCTCTTCCATTCCTTCGATCTTAGAAATCAAAAATGTTGTTTTTTCTTTTGATGGTAACAAAGCACCTGGCCCAGATGGTTTCCCCATGTTCTTTTTCCAAGATTTCTAGGACATTGTTGGGAAAGATGTCTCCAATGGGGTCAAGGAATTTTTGGGGGCTAGAAAACTTTTGAAAGAAATCAATGGTACTTTCATTGCTCTCATCCCCAAAACCCAAGGTGCAAACTCTATGGACAAGTTTAGACCAATCAGTTTATGCAATTCTTTTTATAAGATTATCTCCAAGGTTCTAACCACTAGAATTTTGTCTGTCCTTCCTGCTTTGATTAATCACCAGCAAAATGGTTTTGTCCCTGGAAGACAAATTCTTGACTCTATTATAACTGTCCATGAGAACATTCATTCTCTTTTTTAGAGCTAAGAAGCAGGGTATCATCCTCAAGCTTGATCTCTCCAAGGCTTATGACTGGGTTGACTGGTCTTTTCTTGTGAAGGTTCTCATGGCTTATGGTTTTTCCACTAGAGTCATCGACCTCTTTAGCCAGCTTATCACCTCAGCCTCTTTTGTTGTTCTTGTCAATGGTTCCCCTTCCCCCTTTTTCCAAGCTTCTAGAGGACTAAAGCAAGTGGATCCCATTTCTCCCATCCTCTTCATCATTATGGCAGAATGTTTTGGAAGGTCCATGGAAAATATGGTTATGCAAAGCTCCTTTAAGGGACTCCAACCTTCTTCTACTAACCTTATTTGCTCCCACCAACAGTTTGTGGATGATACTATTATCATGGGGGAATCTAGTATCTCTGAAGCTAAAATCCTGAAGAGTACTCTTTGTAAGTTTTCCTCAGCTTCTGGACAGCTTATTAATTGGGTCAAAAGCAAAGTTTTTTTCATCAATACTCCTGAGAGAAGACAATAGAGAATCAACAGAATCCTGGAATGTAGGATTGCTGATCTTCCTGCGACCTATCTTGGCCTCCCCATGGGTATTCCACCTCCTAATCCTTTTTGGAGTTCACTAGTGGATATATTTCATAAAAAACTAGCTGGTTGGAAAGGATCCCTCTTAAGTCAGGCTGGAAAGCTTCAACTTCTAAAAGCTTCTCTTCAAAGTATTCCGATTTATGCCCTGAGTCTTTTTAGAATTCCAGTTAAGTATGTTGACGCAATTGAGAAAATTCAAAGAAAATTCCTATGGTCAGGGGTTGAGGACAAGAAAAGAATGTCTCTAGTGGCCTGGGATCAGGTTTGCAGACCGAAAAGTAAAGGAGGTCTAGGCTTGAGAAGAATCTGAATCTTAAAGGAAGCTCTCCTATCCAAACAGGTCTGGAGAATGTTCCATTCAGACACTGAATGGTGTAAAATCTGGTGAAGTAAGTAGTCTCTTCTGTCCTCCTCTCTTTCTTCTTATATCAATTTGGAAATCAATATTAATGGGTCCCATATATGGAATCATGCCTCTAAGTGCAAAGAAAGCATTGCTAAAGGAGTGATTTGGAAAGTAGGAAATGGCAGGAAAGTTAAATTCTTGGAAGACCCCTGGCTTTTTGATAAACCTTTGACAGAAATCCTTGAATGGGCCCCTCATGCTCCCTCCTGTATTAGAATTTTCGGCCCTTTAGTTGCAGAGTATTGTTTGGCAATAAATAGAAGAACATTGAAAGTATCCACCCTAGCCTTACTAAGCTCAAGATCCATCTATCTTCGGTCTGGTTGAATAAAGAGGAAGACTCCCTTATTTGGAAACATGAACCTAAAGGTATTATAACTGTTTCTTCAATGTATGGGGTCCTTTCCTCCACCCCTCATGTTAATCCTTTCTGATCTAAAGCCTGGATTAAGGGTCTGACCCCCAAAATCAACTTTTTCTATTGGACCATCCTTCAAAATAAAATCTTGACCCTAAACAACCTCAAGGGTAGAGGTTTTGCCTTCCCTAATAGATGTGCTTTGTGTCTTCAAGAGGAAGAGTCAATGGACCACCTGGCCATCCATTGTTCCTATTCTACCTCTGTTTAGGAAAGATTTCTTAAAAGTTTTAGCATTGATTGGGTGTTTCCTAACTCTATCAGTGATCTGTTCTCCTCTTGGAATTTTCATTGGACTAACTCCTTTTTGAGATCTCTGTGGCAGCTATCACTTCCTCACATCCTGTGGGGATTATGGAAAGAAAGAAATAATCGTATCTTCAGGGACATATCCCTCAATCAGGATATTGTGTTCCAAAAAATACAATGGGCGATTGTGGAGAATATTGGGATCATTGAGGGTCCATGCTTCTCGACCAACCCCCTGGAATCCAACATTTTAAGCTCCTAGAATTTTAAGATTGCTGGTAGTTCTGACCCTAATCAAAATAAAAGAATTGAAGCTAGGTGGCAAACCCCCCCTCATGGCTAGTTCAAAGTCAATTTTGATGGTGCTGCAAAAGGTAACCCGAGCCCTATGGGTTGTGGAGCTATTCTTAGAGATAATAAAGGTATTTGCAAGGAAATGGTTGTTGTCCCAATAGGGAGCCAAACAAACCATAAAGCAAAAGCAATGGCAACTCTCCAAGGTATTCTCCTTGCTAACAAATGGAATTGCCCCTACATATGGATTGAAGGGGATTCAAACAATATCATCAAATATCTCAAGGGCACCTATAAGCCCTCATGGTCGATCAACAATATCATAAAAGCTGCTAGAGACCTTATCAACACTTTTGAAAAAAGTTACATATCCCATATCTACCGTGAAGCCAATGGGTCTGCTGACTAGGGAGCCAACGCGGCGGTTAAAAAAGATGAAATGATTATGTGGACGGGAGAACAAGGACTCCTTGAGGATGTCAGACTAATCATTTTTAAGGACCAATATAGAAGCACTCCAAAGATTTTTGATGGACAAAATAATAATGAAAAGGACTAAATGGAGTACTTCGAGTTATTATAATAATGTCAACCTCATTTATTATAATACTTATTCTATCACTTCCTACGCTTTCTGGATAAATTGATAGTTTCAGGTTAAATTGATAGTTTCGATAAGCTTTCTAGATAAAACTCTCTGCAAGTTTCAAAATTCGGCTCTGAACAACCAAAATATGGGCAGAAACAGACGACAATACGAACCTAGCAGCTGCAAGGAATGGAAACAAAAGGAGGTGGTCTGGAGCATTTTGCAAAAGGGTGGTTTTTTGAAATTCATGGAGAGACTCCACGAACAGGATAACACGGTTACCAGTTTTTTCTGCAAAAACTAGAGAAAGGGTGTGTTGAAAGTGGGAGACCAGTCTATTGTAATTGATGAAGACCCTATTGCCCAAGCCACGAGCCTCAGAAGGGAAGGATGCAACTTCTATAGAGACAAAAAAGTCAGTAAGGAGGCCATTGACAGATATCCAGAAACCAAAAAGGAGAAAAAACGCTTGGTGAAGTTAAGTAAAACTTACTATCCCCCTAGGGCTTTTGTTAAACCATGGCGGGAGGTCCTCTTTGTTTTAATGCGCTACATTACTTTGGATGGTAGGTTTAATAAAGTTTACGGCTACCATTTTGTTTTGCTGAATCATTTTAGGCATGGTGAGAAGGTTAATTTTCCTTATTTTCTGTTATGCTCGATGAATGCCACTATTAAGCCCTACAAAGAGAACCCTATGGAGGACACTGCCATGCATCAAGGCTTAATGGTCCTTATCTATGACCATCTAAAGGCCAATCAAATAGCCCGCCCGTAACCCTCTATAGAGTTTGAGGAGGATGGGTCTGACTTTGTCTTCTCACTGGATGAGGATTCCAATAGTGACCCATCGAGTGATTCTGAGGAGAGCTTGGATGTTTCGGATTTTGAAATTGGTAAGAAGAGGATATATATGAAAACAAGACTTTCTTCCTCAAAGGGTAAAAAACCTAAAGGCAGAATCCTCCAGATTAGCTCTTCCTCAAAGGAGGAGGTCTTTGAAGACTCAGAGAAGGAGAAACCTCAGGGTTCTTTGAAAAAGAAAACTAAAGTCCACACTTAGACTAGAAACAAGCTTAAGAGGAAGGAAGAGAATGTGAAGGAGCTAGAGGTTTATAAGCAGGAAAGGACTTCAGAAGCTGAACAGAACCTGGAGCAAGTGACCACTGGCGAGGCTCTTAGGGTTGAAGACATAGCTACTGTGCGTGACACTCCAAAAAAGGAACAGGATATCCCCGATAAGATTGATCCTCCCCCTAACCCCCCTCCTGAGGGTATGCAAGGTTTTATGGACACTATGGAGTGGCTTATAACCGGTTACAAAAAAGTTGTGGATGACAACAAAAGCTCAGCCACAGAATTCAGATTCTGGAAACTATCAACACTGGGGAAGGGAAGACTATGACTGATTACATTAAGGACCTGAAAAACACTATTGCAAAAGCTGAAAACATAAGAGACTCTTTCAACCCCAGATTTGAGAAAATAGAGAAAGACCTGTTGGAAAGAAAAACTCTTGCTGACGCTAATGATCAAACAATTTCGGGCACTGCCAATAAAGTCAGCAAAATCAAGGATTGCCTCAAGAGTATTGTAGAATAGAGTTTAAGCATCCCGAAGATTTCTGCTAGCAACACTAATACTCTCATCAGCAAATTGGATGAGGAGAAGGAGACCCTGGATATTGACCCTGACACTAAAGTCACAGGAGACGCTCAAGGACCCAGAACTAGAACCAGAGGCAAAAAGAAAGAAAAGAAACCTAACAAGAACCTGGATGATCTCAAAGTTGTTGGGGCCACCTATGACCAGTTGGTGAAAAAGGCAGAGGACCTCCTGAAGACTATAGCTGTGTAGTGCTTTCCTAGTTTCTTTGTTGTTTTTTTTTCTTTAGCCGTCTTTTTGGTTTGCTGGCTTTTTTGCCAGTCATTTTGTAAGTGGTTTATAAGCTCTGGACTTTTAGATGTCTTATCTTAATCTCCTTTGTTAAAGGTTTCAGGTCCTGAAAAACTATTTTTCTAAATCAATCAGAACAATGAACACAAGATATATCATGGGGAAAACCCTTTTGAGAGAAAAACCCTACACTCGAAAAGCACGACACTTTGTATTCTAGTAAACTAATTGTTACAATACAATATTAGCACTTGGTTTCTTCAACAAGAGTCAACTACTAATTTCCCACAATCTATACTAAATCTGAGGCATAACATTTCACCTACAAAACACAACATTTACAATGCTCTCCAAGACCACCTTGTATATATAGAGAAATACAACAAAGGAGGAAGCTTCAAGATGAAGATAGAAGACGAGGTTGTGCAACTCGGCACAATATTCCAGCCACCTAAAAGCATGATATCTTCAAATGACTCCCTATTCAAACCTCCTAAGTTGGGCATCCAAAATTTACTATCTTGAGGTATGTCAAATTCTCTTACACCTCTTACAACTATCATAAAAATAATCATTACTAACAACACTTACAGTTGTAAGAGAATCAATCATAACAGTGTAACAATAGCTAGCAAATCCTCTTACAATTTGTCATAGCCCTGTTTTGGCATCCACTTTCTCCATGCAAAGGTGCTTCTAATACTTGTCCATTCTATCATAAATTGTCATAGGTTGGTGTGTCATGAAGTTGTCATTGGTAGGTGTGTCATAAATTTGTCATTACATGACACTTGTCAACCACCACCACAAAATTCCAAGGTCCTCTAAGTAGGATGCCTAACTCCATGTGAGGACAAAATAAGCCATTTCACCTTACTAGCAGGATTACAAATCAATATCCCAACTCCCCATAGATGATGGAATTACATGTGCAAACAAAATTATCCTCATAGGATCATAAATTAACCAAATATTAAATAAATGAAACCAAATACCAATGTTAGGAATTGAAAAGGTTGAGACACCTTAATCACAACATTCTACCACTTGTCAAAGACCTTTCAAGAACCAAACAATCAAATGCAAGGGGCCAAGAGGCTCATATGACTAGAACACCATCTGAACTTCTTTGTGCTCACTAGTTTTGTCAATGCATCTGCAACATTCGTCAAAGTGTAAACCTTCTCCAATTTTGCATTCCCATCATCTACCACATCTTGAACAAAATTGAGCCTAACATCAATGTGCTTTGTTCTAGCATGGAAAGTCAAATTCCTCGCTAAGAAAATAGCACTCTAACTGTCATAACAAATAGTAGTCAATCCAACATCAAACCCAATATCTAAACAAAATCGTTTAAGACAAATGGCTTCCTTGCAAGCATGATTAGTTGTCATGTACTCTACTTTTTTTGTGGACAATGCAACTACATCTTGTCTCTTACTCATCCAACTCATGGCACCACCATACATAGTAAAACCATAACTATGGTGGATCTTCTATTGTCAATGTCACCTACCCAATCTAAGTCCACATATCCATGGATACTCATAGAATGAAAACACAAGGAATAGTCGAAAGTACCTGTCAAGTGTATGAACACTCTCTTAATTGCATCCCAATGCACATGTCTACCATTAGCCATACATCCACTCAAGATTCTCATTGCTTGTACAATGTTTGGCCTTCTATAGACCATAGCGTACTTAAGATTGCTAACAACACTTGCATATGACATATTCACCATGTCCTCCACCTCATTATGAGATTTTGGACAATCCTCCAAAGATAATGGCATTCCTAGTGCAACAAGAACTATCATAGATCTAAAAGATGTCATGTTGAATCTCTCCAACATTGTATATGGAAAACACAATGAATACTTGAAAGTACCCGTCAAGTATATGAGCACTCTCTTAATTGCATCCCAATGCACTTGTCTATGATTAGCCATATATCCACTCAAGACTCCCATTGCTTGAGCAATGCCTAACCTTATACAAACCATAGCATACATAAGATTACTAATAGCACTCACATATGATATACTCACCATGTGTTCCACCTCAGCATGAGATTTTGGATGATTCTCTAAAGATAATGTCATTCCTAGTGGAACAAGAACTATCATAGATCTAAAAGATGTCATATTGAATCTCTCCAACACTAAATTCGCATACATACTCGGACTCTTCTGATCTCCATCCCTAGAATGTACCTAGTTGCATCTAAATCTTTCATTTCAAATTGTGTTGACAACTAAGACTCCAAGTCAAAATCAAATATCCCTTCTCAAACAGTTACATATCATCCACATATAATGCAATAATTAGAATGTGACCATTATCGGTTTTGAAATAAACACAATGATCAGATTTAGACCTCTAAAATCCAAAACTCAACACATAGGTATCAAAAAAATTCACCACGGGAGACTGATTCAGGCCATACAAAGACTTTTTCAACTTGCAAACCAAATTTTATTTACCTTTCACCACAAAATGACATATAAATCTCTTCCTCCAAATCACCATGAACAAATTATATCTTTACATCCATTTGCTCGATTTCCCAACCATGAGTTGTAGCAAGTGATAATTAGAACTGAATGGATGTTAGCTTTGCAATGGGAGAGAAAATCTCACCACAATCTATTACCTCAACTTGGGAGTACCCCTTCGTGACCAAACATGCTCTATGCTTCTCAACGCAACCATTAGGACCTAATTTTTTTCTTGAACACCCATTTGTATCCTACAGGCTTACATCTTTCAAGCAAAGGTATGAGATCTAAAGTATTCTTCTTCTTCAAATATTCCATCACATTGTTCATGGCTTCCATCCAAGAATCTGCATCACTCATACCCATAGCTTCTCTAACAATCCCAGGCTCATCAATGTTAACAATTGAAGAAAAAATACAACTGGAATCTAACAATGAATAACCAAACCTATCTAATTGCCACCTTATTGTAATAGACCTCTTTAAAGTTCGAGGTTGAGGTTCTTCATCTTCTTGTGAACTTTTAGAGCTACTAGAACTCTACTCATCATCAAGTCAATTAGGAGCTTGTAGTTCTTCTCTCTCCGTGGTAGAAGGAATTTGAACCACCTCCTTATTATGTTTCTCCTCTTTCTTTGGTTATGGCTCAATAATGGAAGGTTTCATCTCTCTAAAAATAACACTTCTTAGATATAGAGAACCTTGTCTATCATTAGATCTCAAAGCTTTGACCCTTTTACATCGACACCATAGCTGATAAAGATACACTTCATTGCCTTATTCTCTAACTTAGATTTTTTTTCACTTGGAACACAAGCATGAGCTTCATAACCAAATACTCTAAGATATCTAATCGAGGGCTTCTTTCCTAACCACACCTCCATAGGTGTCTTAGCAACAAGTTTTGATGTAGGAGATGTATTTACCATATAGTAGGTGGTGGATACAACTTCATCCCAAAACTTTTGTTTGAGGCCAACACCACTAAGCATACTCCTAGCCCTCAACATCAACATCTTGTTCATCCTCTCTACAACTCCATTTTGTTGAGGGATGTATGGAGTTATCTTATGTCTCTCAATTACATGGTCCGTATAGAACTTATCAAGCAAAACTCACCACCCCATAATTGCTTGTTGTTAGTCAAGAGGGCAAGTGAGTTGGCTCAGAGAGGAATGCCAATGCTCCATCGATGTTGTTGTGATGATGTCTCATGTCAAATCAATAACAAATTTAGCTATGCAATCTGCAATGGCATTCCCTTCATGGTACACACATGAAATAATAAACTCATCAAACTATTTTATCTCTTCCAAAATATGTGTTAAACGTTCACTCAACCTCCAACTTGGTGTTTGCCTTGACCAAATTACATTCACCACAATCTAGGAGGCACCCTCCAGATGGATCTGGCCACACATAATCAATTTGCCTATGCAGATGCCAAGGCCGCATAAAACTTTGCCTCATTGTTCAACGTGATTCCCATCCTAGCCCCCAACACCTCTAAAACGTGAGACTCATGACACAACATCCAGTGGCTTCTACTTAACATCTCTTCTCACCTATATGGGCAGATTAGTCTACCCAACCCCATAAACGGGGGCATAGTCTTTAAATTTTATATCTTGAAATTAATTTTAAAAAATAAATTTTGAAATAATTAATATTTACAAGTTGTTTGATGTTTCATGAGTGTGGATTACCCTATCTTATAAATTAACATATGGGTACGTTTCATGCGAAGCTGTAACCACTCCCATAAAATAAGCTGTAAGCTATTACACACAAACCGTATAGCTAAAACAGTAATTTATTTCCAATGTTAGAGTTGGCATTGACAGACAGACAGATTCAGGATGGCTACAACCTTATTCAGATACCAAATAATCAATAAAAACCAGAAGCCACAATTTAGTCCTCTGTATAATAAGTACATTTTAACAACTACAGCTTTTTCAGGAAACTCGAATGCAAATTCATTTGATTCCTGGGAAAGCATTGAAACATATATTTCCCGTATGTTGACGGCATCTGGAAACACAAAATGCGTAAGTACAGGCCAGCGGGTGCATACCCACATGATTAAACACGGATTTGATAGCCATGAATATCTGTCGACGGGACTTGAAATCATGTACGTCAAAAACCAGAAGTTAATGGATGCACGCAAAGTATTTGATAAAATGCCTGAACGAAATGTTGTCTCTTGGACTGGTATGATTACGGGATATGCACTGAATGGTAGAATGGATAATGCCTGCCAATTGTTTGACGAAATGCCTGAACGGAATTCCGTCACTTGGAGTGCTATGATTGCGGGATATGCGCAGAATGGACAGCGGAAAGAAGCCTTAAAATTTTTTTGGAAGATGAGGAAGGAGAACGTGGAGCCAAGGCAGTGGACGTTTGTAACGATCGCGAGTGTTTGTGGGGAGATTGGCGATGTTGAGCAGGGAAGACAGGTACATAATTATATTATTAAAACTGGATTTTTGTCATGTGTTGCAATTGAGAATGCTCTTATTACAATGTATGCCAAATGTGGAAGTGTAGAGAATGCTCACGACGTGTTTGACAGAATGCCTGAACGAAATGTGGTGTCGTGGACTGCAATGATTGCAGGATTTAATCAGAACGGTAGAGTTGAGGATGCGTGCAAACTTTTTGACAAAATGCCTCAGAGAAATGTGGTCTCCTGGAATGCAATGATCAGTGGCTTTGCTAGGAATGGGAAGCTGGAGGAGGCGCGCAGGCTATTCTCTCAAATGCCAAATCCAAATGCGGCTACATGGAATGCAATAATTGCAGGATATGCTCAACATGGATATGGCGAGGAGGCACTTGATTTGTTTTCTCGACTGCAACAAGAAGGCAATATCAAGCAAGATTGTTATACCTTTTCTAGTGTTCTTCAAGCATGTGCCACTGCAGCAGCTATTGAAAAAGGTAAACAGATTCATTCACACGTTATCAGATTGGGTTTTGAGTCTGATTTATACGTTGGAGGTGCCCTTGTTAACATGTATGCCAAAAGTGGAAGCATAATGGATGCTCACCGGTTTTTCGAAAAAATGCCACAACAGAATGCAGTCTCATGGAATGTAATGATTGTTGGATTTGCACAGAATGGCCATGGCTCAGAGGCACTTCGCCTTTTTGAACTGATGCAGCATGCAGGAATAAAACCAGACGCAATTACCTTTGTGGGTGTTTTAGTTGCTTGTAGTCATACAGGTCTTGTGGATAAAGGTAAGTTATACTTTGATTGTATGATACTAGAGCATGACATTATACCAGGAGTGGATCACTATGCCTGCATGGTTGACCTTCTTGGTCGTGCTGGCTTCCTTGATGAAGCAGAATGCTTCATCAACAATATGCCAATTGAACCTGATGCTGTTATTTGGAGAGCATTGCTTGGTGCCTGTAGAATTCACTCCAATTTGAAACTAAGCATACGTGTGGCAGAACGTCTTTTGGATCTGGAACCAGAATGTGCATCAACTTATGTACTTCTGGCAAACAGTTATGCTGCAGCTGGTAGGTGGGATGATGTAAGGTTGGTTAGAATAATGATGAGAGATAGAGGGATTAAGAAGGATCCAGGATGCAGCTGGATTGAGTTCCAGAACAAGGTTCACAGATTTGTAGTAGATGACTCATCACATCCACAAACACATGCTATCTATAAACTATTGGAGGCATTGACAGAGAAAATCAAGGAAGAAGGGTATGTACCCGAGACAAACTTTGTGCTTCATGACATTGAAGGAGAGCAGAAGGAACACATGCTCTGCTATCATAGTGAGAAGCTGGCTATTGCTTTTGGAATTAGCAATATTCCCCCTGGTGCCACCATTCGAGTTATCAAAAATCTCCGTATGTGTGGTGACTGCCACACTGCAACAAAATTCATTTCGAAGACTGTTGGTCGAGAAATTGTTGTAAGAGATGCTAGTCGCTTCCACCATTTCATGAATGGGTTTTGTTCTTGCAAGGACTATTGGTAATTTTGGGTTTAATCCAGTGATAGGAAAAAGCTCATCGAGTTTTTTTGTCACCTTCATCTTTGCAAGCCTTTTCTGTTTGTGGTAACGTGTTGTTTGGGTATCAGTGCTTCTAAATGTTATGGCTGCAATTCGAATTGTAATTACATCGCAAGCACGAGAATGGGGTCGGGCAAGTAATCCTGGCTTCCGTCTTTAGGACATGGATTCAAGTGCTTGCAGCTTGGATGAAAAGGTAAAAAAGTTTAATTAGTTGGTGTTTTGTTTTGACGGTGTCACAAGTTATGTGATGGTTTGGTTAGATAAGCACGGGAAAGGGCCCGGACCCGCTACAAATCTGCCTTAAGGCAAACAGAGTGAATCTCACCAGGAGTGAGGCTAGTCAAAAATTAAAACAGATTCTATAGAGCAGAACAGACAGGAAAACCCAGTAAGGGACCAACCTACTGATTACTATTACTAAGAAAATTCAGGCCTTTCACCGCCTGCCATTCCTTCTGCACCAAGTGCAGCTGCTCCTCAAAATAGAGACACACTTAGGGCCCGAATCTAAGTTATGTGATGTTTTATCACAATAATGGGACTCATTTCATGTGTAATGAGTAACAGAAGGAGAATCATTTTCATAAAAGCCATATATGCCACCTCTTTTGGCCTGGGTGCAAGAACGCTAATAAGGTCAATCCCTCTAAATTTTTAATGATGAACAAGAATCCGTTATTTCAGATACGAAGGAAAAAATCCAAATGTCACCTGCAGTTCTTGCTTTTGTGTATTTCTTGCTGATTTTTGTTTTTTTATGGAGGTCCAGACCTGCCAGCACAACAGCCCAGCAAGGACATGAAGCCGGCGAGCTGCCAGCACAACGAGGACCTTCACAAACTATTTTTTGCCTTAACCGTATTAACTGCTGAATTTGATTAACATTCTTTTCAATTATACATCATAATTCTGCATGCCACGTTACCATACAACTTTTATGGTCCCTGGTCTTGCATTTACATTGCCACCAAATTGGAAAGTTTTGGTCATAAAATTATGGCAATTGCAATCCTGCACAAGTCCTATATCTTGAATAAATGACCAAGATCATTATGATTTCGTTTATCTGTGAGCTTTGTAAATGGAAGCTTTATATGTATTAACAGTATTATCTCTTATAAAACAACACAAAATTATTTTTAACTAAAGAAAAAAAAATTGAGATATAGACACGATTCGAGAAATGAAACAAAACTTCTTATGAGATAATCCAACAGAAAATATTTTCTCATCTTTTTTTTTTAGCAATAAATGAGGGAAAATTATTATTTGATATCATATGTCCTTACGAATCTGTAATTACATTCTATGTTGCATTTGATAACTAGAACGAGTGAATTCGCTTGTAGCAATCTCTTGCATTCAAAATTTCTGAAGGCTTCTGCAAATGGAGCCTAACATGAACATGCAAATTTGTTCATTGGAATCTCCATTTGACATATACAAAATTGAAAAAATATTCTTCTTTATTTATTCATATTTACATGGCAAGATCAAACATTAGATTTTTTTAATGAGTACGTGATATTTATCCATCTTTTGCCTGATTCTATTACAACTCAACTTAGAGCAAATAATTAATCTATATATTTTTCTTTAGGATTTTAAAGCCAGCACCGGAATTAATTATATAATTTTGACGAATATATGTGTTAGTTTTTATTAAATTAAAAATACATAATTAAAGAATTCAAATAAAGTAAATGCAGCATTTATTTCAAAATTTAGATGGAGGAATATATTATTGAAAATGTCAAGAATTGATTTCTCAATATGCAAAAAAAGAGGGTCTTGTTAGATGACTATCTCACAATCTATAAATTGGTTATAGATCACTCTAATACATATTTGCACTTACAAAAGTGAATCTAGTATGCAAAAATGAATCTAATTGAAATAAGTGAACTAACAAATAATCAATGATTGTTATAGATATGCCTTCTTATTGTACTAGTTTCTAAAGTAGGATAGTGTCAAGAGACGCTATTATGAAATTTGCTAGACAAAAAATTGTTCTTCTTTTGTCAAGGTCTTATATAGACTAATTTAATGATGATAAACAAATATCAAAAACAACAAGAAAGCATGCAATATGCTTAAGATGATGTAAGGAAGTGATGTAATCTAATGCTCTATGTAAATATTTTTTTCTTCCAAGGTGTAGGGCATAATTCAAAATAGATAATGAATGTTCTTAAATACAATATCATAACACACAAGCATGCACTAGGGTGGCCCACAATAACAAGTAGAAAAAAGTGACAAGGTTCAATTTGAAATTTGAGTTTTAAATTTTTTAACATTTAGATCTAAATGAGTGGAAGTAACTTGTGTGATTTTTGCACTCAAGAATTTGAACCAAGGTAATCAATGGGAAAACTAGGGTTTGGAACTACTTCAAGAATATGTCACTTGTAAAACTCTTATTGTATAAGGACAATTTAATTGGAGTGGGCCCAAAACATAAGTGAAAAGCACATAGGTATGCAATTTTTACCATAACATTTTCCCCCCACTTCGATGTGTATGCAAACTATTGTGAAAATCTATGTCAAAGTAAAACTAGTAGCCAAAATGGAAACAAAACATTTCAAACAATCAAAGAATATAAATATATGTGGTGATTATTATATCATCCTTGCAACAAGAGCTCCATCAAACACGTGCAAAAGCAAAAAAATAATATAATGAGCAGCATTTGCCATAGTTAAAAAGGCACTAACTATAGCTTGTTTGAAAACTATCTTCAAAAACAACAAAAGTAAAAAGGAGAAGGGTAAGATATTTCATCTAAGTGGATAGTGATAGGATTCCAACTAAGTGGAAAAGTGATTTTGACTACATGCTAATGATTCTTACAATGTAGAGAGAGCTGAAAAAATCCCTTAAACATGGGAATAACTATGAGAAAATCCCCTCAATATGAGAATACCTATGAGAATATCCTTGCAAATTATACCTCACAAAAGGAAGATTAGTGACATATATGCCTACCCTCCAATTAGTTGTATACAAAGTATGCAAGGAATTGGAAGTAAAGATAACAATATGTGATTATTTAAAACATGCAAAAGTACAAAATATATCATCATGTAATAAGGAAGTAAGAACATAGGTAAGATGTGAGACATAATCACAATAAAAATCATAAAATATAGGCACATGAGCATAAAATAAGCATGAAATGAGAAGATAAGATACTGATGCATGATAACCATTAGAAGACATATAATTGTCCTAAAAAAATGTAATAATGAAAATTGCATACCTTGTGATTCCTTTTAATATGTTTGGAACTCATTTTAGTATTCTCCTTTGATGTTTGTTTGCATCCCTTTATTCCCTTGTGTATTTGTATCCCTTTGTTTTTCCCTTTGCCTATGTGTTTTCCTCTTTCCCATGCATTTTTCTACTCCTTACTATAAGCGTTCTTTATTTTTCATACTAGGCCACTCAATTGTATATAACCCTTTTTTAGACTTTTTTCTTTTCCTATTTTCTTGCATCTATTAGTTCTCTTCATGTGTAACCACATTAACTTGCCTCTAGATTTCTTCTATTTGATTTTCTAAGAAATTTAGAATTCTAAAATTAAAAATACATTTGTGAGAATCTTTCTCAAATTTCGGTGGTCTATAGCCATTCCTAAAATTAGTATGTGGTTGTGGACAATTTTTTTGTAAGCCTTTAAAATATATAAATATATCCATCTTCATCTCATTTTGAGGATCCACAATCTTCATTTCCTTTTGTTCTCTTGAGATTTTTATACCGCTTTTGGAGTCTTTGTTGGAACTTGGAACTTGAAATTTTGTGAAGATTTTTCTTGTTGTGGAACTTCATTTTGTAGTCATTAGTGCATTGTGGTTTACTCCTTTGTTGCTCTCCAATCCTCTTCCTTCCATAATGTTAAACATTGACTTGTTTTCCTTCCATAGCCATTAGAATCCCAATTTCCCTTGTAAATGTCCATGTGTATATCCTCTTATAATCCCTTTCCCTCACCTTGTCCTTATATATAGGAGTTGAGAAAATACAACACCACAGGAGCCTGAAGATCTTCTGCAAGCCGAATAACCTGTTACAAAGAGAAACAATGAAGCAAAATCTGAAGAACATACAAAACACAGAGAATGTGCTCAAAAAGAGAGAGCTCAATATTCACAAAAATATGTAATGTGATTCTTACAATGAAAAGAAAGAACTCAACCTTTAATAGGTCAAGAAACCCTAAAAAGGGAAAACCTAGGTTTGCACATAATAATTAATTAAAATAATTAATTATATGCACCTAAAGTTAGCTTAAGTGTAAAAGAGATAAAGGGAACTTAAATAATTAAACAAAGAATGTTTAATTAATCAAGTAAATACCCGAATACTCTAACACCCCCCCTTAAGCTAGACTTAGGGAGAAGCTAAAACCTAGAACAGCTACTGAAAGCAATAAAGATGGGTCCCAGCAACAAGGCCTGATCAGGTACCCAAATACAATGAAATCTCTATGAACTGGAGAAATAGAGAAAACCACGTGGGAACAAAACTCTACTCCAAAAAGAGATAGAAAAAATATCACTGAAGCATGAAGACCCTGCAAACTCTGTCGAAGAATAACTACTAATCTGAAGAACATCCACTAAACTAGAACATGACCAGGTAGAGAAGACTGTAATCTGCATGAGTGCCCTCAAATGAAACTACTCGAATCAGGAGGCAAACAAGGCAAAACAACTAAAATCGAAGATACAAATGGCATGAGAAACCAAAGCCTAAAGAGCTGATCAATCGAACCACGGAAGCATTAGAACCAACAGGATAAACCTCCCCATAATGCGGAAGTGGGAGAGGGACAGGAACACTGAAAAGGACAGCCAAAAACAACTACATGACAAAGAACCAAGAACATCAAAGGTGCTGAGACACATCATCATGAGGCGAATGTCGTGGAAGGAACACTCACTTGACAAAGGAAGATGGCAAACAAAGGCAAACATCAACCCCCTCATGGCACTTGATCAACAGTGCATGTACAACGAGACACAAGATATGCAAGATTCCAAGTAAACAATGCATGATGGCACTTTATCTCAGTGTGTTTGCATAATGACAAGCTACAATGATAAGAAGACTAGAAATAGAAACGAGAATCAAAACAGAGACACCCTACTCAGAAAAGAGATCCCAGGACCTGAAACAACCACGATATCCACCAGAGTGCTGAAAAGCAAAAAACTAAATAAAATATGCATGGAGCAGAATCTGGAAAAAAAAACTCATATTTCTGGAAAGTACACAGAACACACTTTCCGAAAATATAAAGTTTTCGAAAAACAGAGGTCGGATGCTCATTCTACGTCTCCCGGAGTGCAAAAAAGAGACCTCACTTTGACTGTAAAAAAAATAGTCAAACAGAAAAATTGGAAAAAATTACCAATACCATGAGGTCGGCCTCGGAACCAGCTTTCCGATGCCTATTCGTTCTCGAAAAAATGACTCCGTATGCCCAGGATAGGGCCAAAAAACCAAACCCCCCCTGAAAAAGCCAAAAAAGGGGGTCTGGTTGCTTGTTGGTGGTCTGGTGGCCAGTGGGTGGCGCACCGGTGGCGATTGGACGGAGATCTGGTGGCTGGGCGGTGGCCGGGTGGCGGCCCAGTGGCGGAGTGGTGGCCTGCCGAAAAAAAGGGCCAAGGAGCCGAAGCAGTGGTCGGGAACTGAGCGGCGACGGAGGTGCAGGGAGGTTTCCGACGGCGGGGGCCGCAGGGAGGCCGGCGGTGAGAGCAGGGCCGGCGGAGCGGAGAGGCACGCAGCCGGTGGAGCAGAGAGGCACGTAGTCGGAAGGCTAGGCTACCGGGAAGCGGCGGCATAGGGGACCGGAGGCGGCAAAGGCCGGAGACTGCAGGGTCGCCGGGGGCCAGGTGTAACTGTCGGTGGGGGCCGTAGAGAAACCGGCGACGGTGGGGCCGGGCCCACATGGACTGAGCGACAACGTTGTACCAACACCCGCAGGGCCTGCAACATGGCAGGGGCCCCACGGTACCCTGCGTACCGTGAGGGCCCCAAAAAACTTTTTGCCCAAAAAAAATTTTTTTTCTTAAAAAGAAACAAAAACTTCTTCTTTTTTTTTCACTTTTTTTGAAATATTTTTTTAAAAGCAAATTTCGGCCTGCATGTCGTAAAAAGGCAAAAAATATATATATATTTTTTAATTTTATTCTCGATCTGTGTGCCAGGGTCGTACGCCCTGGATCTGAGAAAAAAATTCACCGAGAGGCTCAGGAACCAAAATAGGTCAAAATTTATATGACCATAGGGGTTTTCGGGCCTTCTGAGCACGATGGTGAGGTCCGTTTAGGCCCAAAGTTCTCATAAAAAAATCTCAAACCCTAGGTACACAAAAAATTCCTGAAACCCCAGATCTGCTTCCAAAGCCAAAAATCTCAAAACAAGAACAGGCAGCTGCAAATCCAAGCTCTGATACCATATAGGAGTTGAGAAAATACAATACCACAGGAGCCTGAAGATCTTCTGCAAGCCGAATAACCTGTTACAAGGAGAAGCAATGAAGCAAAATCTGAAGAACATACAAAACACAAAGAATATGCTCAAAAAGAGAGAGCTCAATATTTACAAAAATATGTAATGTGATTCTTACAATGAAAAGAAAGAACTCAACCTTTAATAGGTCAAGAAACCCTAAAAAGGGAAAACCTAGGTTTGCACATAATAATTAATTAAAATAATTAATTATATGCACCTGAAGTTAGCTTAAGTGTACAAGAGATAAAGGGAACTTAAATAATTAAACAAAGAATGTTTAATTAATCAAGTAAATACCCGAATACTCTAACATTATACACCCTTGACCATCCTCTTCCCCTTGTTTTTCTTCTTCCATGTCGTACTTTTCACTATTACCAATAGGTTTGTGTGTCCCAAATTATCCTATTCATATTATCTTCTTATTTTCATTGATATTGTTTCTTTACACCAAATTTGCATTCATTGTGTTGGATGACCAATGTAAGCTCCCCTTCAACATTCAATTTTCTTATGTTTTCCTCTTTTGTTAGGTTTTTAATGCAAATGTATGAAAGGTGCTTATTATACAAATGTAATTGTAGACAATGGTGGAGCTCATCACAAATATTTAGTTTTCTAGGACACATTGAATGATTAATGTCACTTACAAGGAACAATTTTGCTCCTTGGTCACAAATTAGTGTTGGGATTTGAGAACACTGAGAGGGGGGGCGGTGATTCAGTGTTCTGCTGGAATCAACAATATTTAACTTTCTAAACCATGCATGTATGTACTGGTAAACAAATAAGCATCTAACAAGAAGCAAACAAACCATCCACATAAATGAGCACCATAATACACATAATTTATACGTGGAAAACCTCAATGAGGAAAAACCACAGTGGGATTTGTGACCCACAATATCAGTTCACTAGCCATATGAAAAGATATTACATAAAATAGGGGTCTGCACTTGTAGGAAGGCACACTGCCTAGAGCATACTGCTCATCACAAAAGAGCCTCACTGACTACAAGCTTTCTGCCAAAGTAAATTACTGAAAATGAACTCAAGAATGCATCTGCTATGCCAGATAGAGTTCTAGTTCTGGTTTTGCTCTGTACCTGTTCACAAACTTGAACTATTATCGATATTACTTCTCCTCCAAGAATGTTTTCCAAGCTATCTATAGATCATTGCATGATATAATGTTCACATACAAAAATGATCTCCATACATATATTTCGCATCTCACAATTCTGCTATACCTATATATGTCTATCTCTATTCCATCACAATACCATTATCATATCATATATTAAATTGATCTAGCAGACTGACTTATATACCTATTACACATGATATGCCTTATGTCAGCTTACAATGTATTTACAAAAGATATTCATTGTCGGCCTCGACAATAATTACAAAATGATTTATTAAATAAATCTTCCTCGATGTCAGCTTACTTGAAGTATTGATGCCGGTGTCGGTGCTAGTGTAGGCCCAAATGCTTCCAATGTCGGTATCTGTCGGTATATGCCTCCTAGTGTCGGTTTGTGACTTCCACCAAATCCTATTACCATCAATGACAACAAAATGAATCCAATGAGTGTCAATTGCCAACAATTAGATCATATGATCCTCATACTTTCCAATAAGCTTTATTTCTTCCTGTTATGCATTTTCTCTTTTATGATTTTTGGTTTTAATAAGAGTAGGTGTGTCGAGATTGTAGACGAGGATTTCTAGTTTTTATACATTTTGTGTGATTTATCCCTCTTCTTTTGTCCTTTATTACTCTACAAGAACATGAGAGTTGATAAACATATCCTAATTCTAGATAAATTTTGGAATCTTTAACACACTTTAACTCATTGTCAAATAGTGTTTGTGCTTTCAAAATTCCCAATAGTTTATCAAAGCATCATAAGTTCTCCTCCAATGTTTTGTTGAAAATCTAAATTCCATAAAAAAAGATAGGAGTTAACTTTCTCAATTGCTTGTGGAAAACCTAATTCATGCATATTGGAAACTTACTAGCGCATTTTCCAAACCAAATGTCATGACTAAAAACTCACAATGGATATAGTGACATCAAAACTTAATCTTGTGAATATCCTCCTCTTTGACTTTTATCTAATGGTAACCTAGCCTAAGATCTAGTTTTGGGAAGTATATCTCTTTGTGAAGATTGTCTATCAATTCATCAATTTTGGGAACAAGGTATCCATTCTTCGTAATCTTCTTGTTCAATGCTCTATAATGTATACCCATATGCATTGTGATATCCTTCTTCACCGAGGCCATATAGGAAGAAAAGGGACTTGAGTTGGGTTTAATGTGTCGATTTCCAATATCTCCATAATGGTATTTTAATTTTCCCCCTTATGTATTTTAGGGTGATGATAGGGAGTAGTAATGACAAGCTTAAAACCATCCTCTAAGTCAATGATCCTCTCTTAGCCTCTTTTTGGATATCAACCTAAAGGAATGATGCTAAATATTTTACTATCATTGTCCAAGATGCTCTATACCTCTAAATGTTATGCATTCTTTCCTTCAACAAGTTTTGTTTGAGTCACCAAACATAAGTTGCACACATGTCTTGTTCATGATGGAAAATCCTCTCCATTATCTTAATTGATATAATCTATGGTGCTTTATTTTCATTCCTTGTAAAATTTTTACTCTAATTGGAACCTTAATTCTATGGTAGAAGTTTTTATGCAATCTCTCCTAATTTGTGTATACATTGGATACCTAAGACCATAATTGTGTCTCTCTCGCATTGATAACATAAAATCATCCTTCATATCATAACCTCTAGATTATAATTTAGGGGGGGAGATCTTTCCACTACATTAGATGATGAAATTGACAACTATCATAACATGAATCCTTCCTATTACTCTATCTTGAGGGATTGTTTGGTCACAAGTCCCTCATCAATGAAGTTATGAGTGTCATCAATGTCAATGAGTATAGTTGTCATTTGACCCTACAGAACTCCATGGATGTGAAAGGGTTTGCACATTAAAGTACAAGAGAACATCACAAAAGTGCCTCATGAGATGATATCCTACTATTTTGGTTGATCTTCTTCTTCTCCAATATCTTCCTTGGATTCTTCTTCACTCTATGGTTTAGGTTCTCAATTCCCAATTCATTGTCAAAGCTTATCTCAATGTAATGCACTTGTACTTTTCAAAGACATTTATGTCTAGGTGACCATGTCTCCTTATAGCTAAAGCACAACTTCTTCCTTTCTAATTCATTAATCACCTCAATCTTAGGTGTAATGGAAAGCTCCTATTTTGTTGTACATTTTTGTGAAAGGGCTTCTTTGGAATGAAAAAGTTGTCATGAAACATTTTTTTGGCATAGAACTCTCTAGTTATTAGCCCATTTGATGGCCTCTTGTAGGGTAGGTGGTTCAAAATCCTAAGAGACTTTGTCAACTCTTTGATGAAGAGTGTTGTCAATCTCTTTTTGTAATGTCTAGCATCATCATCAATGGATTTCAAAACTCTATTACATAATTCTTCATTGTACCACACTATTTGATTTAAGTCAAATCATTGAAGTGAATCCGAGTTCCTTCCAATCAAAACTCTTAATTATTTTTCTATAAAATTTAGCATATGAGATTATGAATCTATGAACTTGTGTGATCAACATTTGTGTGCATTACCCTCCAAATGCAAGGTGGCGAACTCGTTTACTTCATCTTTGGTCATCAATCTAAGGGACAAGTATGTGTCTAACATATGCATCTATTCATGAGCTAAGTATCTATTAGATCCATCATAAGGAGAGAGTTCCAACTTTCTCAAAGATAGCTACACATTTCTCTAAAATACTTTCAACCTAAGCTCAAATTTGTAACCATTTTGAGACTTCTTTGTGTTCACATAGTTGGTGAGTAACATTTCACTTCAAAATTTCTATAGAAAAATTATGTATTCTTTATGAAAAACCCTAATATCATCAAATAGTAAGTCATGAGCTTTGAGTTATTGATCCTCCATCTCCTCATTCAAAAAGGTAGGTCAACTTGTCCTTATAGCTAAAACAAGGACAATCATTTGTGTGTGGATCTAAGTGGAATCCAAATTATTGGCCTCACAAGCACTTTCTTCACCCATCCATTGTCTAGGTGTAGTCATATTACTATCCATCTTTTAAAGCAATTGTGCCATCATATCAATCATCAAACCAATTTTTTTATCTAACCCTTCAAGTTGTCATTTGCATTGATTTTCCTCTCTTTGTCTACCATATTGTTATGCTTTACAATGGGTTATGTAGGAGATGATTGAGTCTCTAAACTCTCTACGAATTGGAATTATTTTATAACCTCCCTCATGTGGCATCTAGGTGTTTTGTCACTCTATGACATAAAACAAAAACATGCAAAGTTGAATTATGAACACACAAGCTATCAATATCAGCAATTCTAACACCATTGCAATGTGCTCAAGGCCACTAAATAATATAAATATGATGTTTAAGCTTTCACAAACACTTATTATTTGAATAACAATGTTGTCGGCCCTAGCATGAAATTAGAATTTAGTCAACTTATAATAAAACTATTGTTTATACATCAACACTATCATTATACTTCAAACAACAAATTACAAAAACAACTCTCAATCTTATTATAATGAATATCAAATAACAAGTGTTGATCCAAATCTCTTTTTTTATTACAATAATAATTGTATTACATTCAAATTGTTCTACAATATTAGTAACTATAACAACAATTCATACCAATAGCAATGAGAATAAAATCAATATTATGCCGCTAGAGTTTGCATCTAATGAAGATTTGATATGAACTTTATATGAGATCACCCTTTGAAATCGCAAGGGTTTTCATCCTAGGATTGCTACACTCAAATGCAAGTCCTCAAAATGGATTTTGAAAGGAATTTGGTTAAGTGTAGATGATGATCCTAGATGAAAATATTCACTTTTATATCCTCCATAAATAGAGAAAGTCAACCAACATGTACAACTACATCTTCAAATTTGAATAGTAATCATAGGCAAGAAATATTCCACTTTGAAAGTTACTACACCAAAAGTAGACTACTAGATAAAATATGATATGTGTTGAGAAGCTAGGAGGGGAACAAAAACATAAGAATAAATATTGAGGATCTTGGGTCAACCATATCATAAGACTCAAAATATAGGGCAAGGCATCAAGGATCAAGCAATGAGCATACCAGTAGGGCAAGTTCAAATTTGACAAACACAATAGTGAAGTAGGCAATATACAAAAGGCTTGATAGGATAGAGAGTCCCAAAAATCCAAGAACAAGAAGGGAAGAGTGGAATTGAAAGAAAATGCATATTTAGGGAGAGGAAGCACACATTAAATAAAAATAGGGAAGACACAAGTACAAACCTAACATGTATAGACTTAGATTGAGTGGGAATGGGACATGAAAGGATATGTGTATAGATGCAAAGATGAAGTTGTGTCATGATATGCAAAAAAACGATACTAAGTTGGAAGGAAAAATAAGATAAAAGTAGAAGAAGCAAACAAAAAAGTTGCGAGAATTAGAGTTTGAGTTAGAGGAACTATGGTGGATGTTGGAGAAATATGATACATGCAATAATTAAAAAGCAGTAAAAAGAAAAATATTGCAAAGGCCTTGGAGGTTTGGGAGCAGGTGAAAAGAATGTTGAGAGTAAATACTAGCCTTGTTAGTGAGACCTATTTTCAAAGAGGAAATCCATAGAGTCTAGGGTTGGCCAAGGAATATAACTGTTACAACAAAGAGAAATCAACTCTATTGATGAATTAACAAAATTACTAGTTGATGAAAGACCTTTAAAAGTGATTTGCAAATAGTTTGAGAGAGAAAGGAGATATATAAATGGGATGAAGATGAAGAGAATGATTAGGATGATGATGAAAAGGATGAGTGTGATGAAGATTTTGAGTTGTGTTACTCTGAAGAAGGAAACAATATTTAGGATTATAATAGGACATGACTAGAGTTCAAAAACTAAAATAAATTGGAATGCAACCTACTAGAAGAGGTGACCCAAAAAGTTGTAGCGGTAGAAGCATTCACACTAGAGATAAAGTTGGAGTAGAGAAATATTTTTGGCAGCTCTATATGTGATAAATTCTTGTTCATTTTAGAGAACACAACAAACAATAAGCAAGTAAAGAAATATTTGGAAAACCCCTTAATTGATGAAGAAAGAGAAGACCATCTTTTTCTTGGAGAAGAAATGAGAATAATTGAAGTTAGGAGCAAAGGTATATTATATTTGTTGTACAAAAGACGAAACACCTATGGGAATTATTTATTTCCTTTACTTGATTTTTGTTTTAATTATTTATGAGTAGGTGTAGTAGAAGGTTGGCCAAGCAATGAGAAAAGCCATCATATCTTTTGGAGGAGAAGAACTAGAAGTGAATCTAATCCCCAAAAAAGATGGGAAAAGATCAAGAGAACAAATTAGCAAAGGAAGATGATTTTTTATCCAACAAGAGACTAGAAGAAGAAAAAAAGAAAAAATGTAAATAATTATAAAGGTATCTAACTTGGTTCTTTAGGTCAAAAGGATGGTTCTACAACCACATTGTGGCTTGATTCTTTGGGTCAAAAGGATGCTTCTACCATCTAGCCTAAACTTTTACTTGGATATTTGTTGCAATAACATCCTAGATAAAGCAATCCCACATTCAGCAAAAGAGAAAAAAAACTTGTAGGTAAATTCTAAAATTTCTTTGGCATTTTGGTTTAGATTGTTTTCAAATAAACTAGATTTGAACCAGAATGTTTAAAATTTTGAAAAGTAATTGAAATGTTTCTTCCCACTATTGGGTATGCTGAGAACTTAGAGGGAATTGTTTTTACTAATTTTAGCATTTTTTTTCCTGTGCATTCTTTGTGGGATGGGGATATAGGTATTGTTTAATTCTCTATTTTTAGATTTAGAAAGTCAAATTAGAATTCTTTTTCTTGCTGGCCTTTATTGGCTGTAGATATCAATGCATTTGAATATATTTGATGGGGGCTAGTCAGTAAAGATTCCTTCTCATTTAAACCAGGGATCATCTATGTTGCAGCATTATTATTTGCTACACTAAAACTTTCTAGATGCTGCATTTTACTGGAGAATAACATAAATATATGTTACTATATAGTACCTCCTGCGATTCTTTTCTATCTGCTTTGTCTATGCATCTTTTGCTAACTGTAAAGTGCAGGAACAGATTATTGTTTGAAATATTAACTTGCAGGTTCTGGAAAGTGTCTACATCAGTTGTTTGTGAGATTACCTGTAAAGATGGTCATGTTTTTTATGATGCCATTGATTTGTGATTAAGACATGAATGGTTACCTTCAAACTCTAAGGAACCCATTTGCCTAGTCTCTTTAAAGCACATCACTCATCAAATTATTTTTATATAAAAGAACTGGAGGTGCATAGATAAATACAAGATAAAGACCATAAATATTTGACAAATGAAAATTGTATCTTTGCAAGACAATGTTTAAAAAATTTGTTTAACTGTGCCATGTATCACTTAGTGCAAATCATATTGAAGCAGCTTCGTTTCTGGATTCTACTGTGTAGGCTTTTGTTTGCATCAATGTTTCAGATGCAACTCAATTTTTACTCTGCAGTTCTCACATTCTGGTGATGGATCATTGAGTGTGATCCAATACGTTGATGCAAACAAAAGTCTACACAATGTTATCCAGAAATAAAACAATAATTTAAATAGACTGTGGAATTCTAATCTCTTTGATTCATATTGAAGCAATTTACAAATACCATTTTGAATCTAAAATTATGTTACTGTAAAAGTAATTAGGATAAGATGAAAATGTAACCCATGTAAGGCATGGGAACATGCTAGCAATAATAATATGATAGTAAAAAATTATGTGTATTACAAAACAACAGCAATGTTTAGTAATACTCTATTTCAGAATGTCAACCCCTTTTAAAATGCTCCCACAGTCTACTGAAGTAACATTGCTCTCGGAGGATGAAATTGGGGTTTGTTGCTCTTGTTGAGAATACACTACAGCAGGTGTTACAGGCATGGCTTTCAGAGCTCCTTGTTGAATAAGATAATCCCATCTGTCTTGTATCAAATAAAATGCCCCTATCACAGATACCTCAATGGAAAACAGAATGTTGAGTGTCCTTAAGCTTGTTAAACTCATGAGTTCGTATGCACGAAACCCAATATAAGTATTCACAATTCCCAGTATAACTCCTCCAGTTCCTAATATCCAGTGTACAAAGTACCATAGACATCTCCCTTGCATGCCCCTGAGGTTCAAATTAAAAGTCAGTGAATGAAATTTTACTTTATAAAATGCACATTTGTAATGCTACAGAACCCAAAGAAGTGTGCCCAAAATAATACATCAGACTCTGATTTCTCTTTGCAGACGCAAAACACTATAAATGGGACAAATTGGTAAGAGAACATCCATGGCCACAAAATTTAAATGCTAAAAATAGAATGGACACCGATGCTGCTATCTTTAGAACTCATAAATTTGTGTTTCTTTGGGTAAAATTCATCAACTAGAAGATCAAAACCACATAAAGGAAAATAAATTATATAGGTCTGTTTCATCCAAAAAAATTATATAAAGAAAATTATGACAGATGTGGAAGGGAGTTCAAACTTAAAGATAAATCTGAAGCAATGAAATCATCAATGAAAACAATAGAATTAGAACATAAACTTGAGGTTAAAAGAGAGTTTCATGCAAGAAAGAATGCAGATAACAAAGGGATCACTTTACTGAAAGTTGTCATACAACAACTAAGAGTTTCATACAGAGTAACATCCTTTGATCATACCAGAGCTGGAATAGCAAGCGAAAAATCCAAACCATTACTTGAGGTCTGAGAAAGACAGTCTCTGAGAAAACTATTATCATGGCATTCATATGACTAAAACTTCAGATATGAGTGTTTTTTCAAGCAGTATAACTAATAATATTTGTATACACATTGTACATATACATGGAAATCTGAAAATAACCTAATTTACCTTTGAGGTCTCAGGAAACCCACAATAGGTTGAAGCCAGACAATTATGTACAGGCCGAGGCCCAACCTTCGATGGGTGAAGTAGAACTTGTTATTGAATTTAACCAGAGATATAATTGCACCAGCCGTTGCTAGAATGAATGCTAAGCTCTGATTGCACATTAAGGATCAACATTAGGAAGATATGAAATAGAAGATGAAAAATTGGGGACAGGTGATTGAGGAGAAGTAGAAGATTGGAGCTTCCTACCTGTAGACCAACATGGATATAGAATAGAACTTCAAGTTTTCTTGCAGAGCCCTGCTGTTTGGCAGCCCTGGACATCCGAATCACTATTATGGCTATAGGCATTAGAAATCCCATTGATGCCCACAGGAGGAATCCATGTGCCTTCTCATATGTCAGTGATTTCTGCAAAATTGGTCTTATATGTTATAAAGCAAATTATATGCGTAGAGTAGATTAACAAGGGTTAAAAAAATTGCAGTATTTGAAATGTAGAAGATCTACTTCAAATAGTGTACTTTTGAAACCAGGTAGTCACTTTCCATGTGTATGTGTGTGAACAAGAATGTATATAGATATTACCTTTACAACGAAATGCCTGTCATAATCTGTATACTGAACTGACTTATCCAGAGCTGTTACGCTTAGAACAAGACTTGCACCTATGAAAGTGAAGAAACATTGCAGTGCCCCCATAGTAGTGAAGTATACTAGCTGTGTATCGTCTTATCCCAGGAAGAAATATCAGCATGAAGACACAGTCCAAAACTAATAGCAATATGCATGCAATGGAGCTAATCCCCCCTGCTCTGTACAGCAACACAATATGCAGATACAATATCAATCATCCAGCAAGGAAATGCCAAAAAATTATGGACATTGGTTTCATTAAAAACACAAGACTCCTTGAGGCTTAAGGAGAAGTGAACATATATGTCATATCACTATTGAACAGTAAGAAATTAAAAGCTACAAATTACTTCAAGAGTACATTTCAGAGGTTGAGAATTTTTGGGGGAAAAACAGACATAAACATAGTTCCAAAACAAATTAAAAGAAGAAATCTCAGGCTACAACTTACCACAATGAACATTTGATAGTAGAATTTGTAAATAGGTTCTTCACCAGTTGAGACTTTTAACGCTTCAAAGCTCCTTTCTTTAGCTCAAGACCGAATAGTTGCAGAATTGCATTGAATACCACAGATTTGCGGGGTCAATGGTTGCAGAATTGCATTGCAGATTTGAGGAATCAATAGTAGCAGAATTGCATTGTATACCACAGATTTGACGGATCAATAGTTGCAGAATTGCATTGAATACCCCAGATTTGAAGGATCAAATTTGAAGGGCAGAGTTATTTCCCTTCAATGTGCAAGACTATTACCAATGCACCTTTTTCTCAGCAACCAAAACTCAAAATACTACCTCTGCTCATGCATAATCTAGACCAGCCTATCCTAAATTTGAAGGTTGAGATCTCTCTTGAGAAATCTTCTCAAAAACTAATCAAGCCAGCTACAAAATCGATTTTTTATGCAAATTTCATGCACCATATAACCTAATAAAGCCACCCGAGTTCTCATATCTAATCCATACATGCCTTAAAACAACTGGAAAGAAGGCATGGCAGCCCCTGATAACTACTTTTCATAATGCATATGATATAACAGAGATATATCAAGCACAGTGCACAACAACCAACAGCATTGCCACCCTCCACAATCAAAAGCTTGCATGATGATTGTGATTGATGGCATGTTATGGTATGATTATATAAGCAGTGTGGCCCCTGTTTGGACCTCTGGTAATACACGATTTTTACTTTTCTTTTTGGTTTTTAGCTTATCCCCACCCAGTGAATTCCCTGGTCAGTCCATTGCTAACTTTCTGATTGCATGTCCCCACACAGCACTAAAACAGTCAGCTTTAATATATTGTGGATTGTGGGTTGGCATTGGACAGGAATATCTTAATCTTTTCTTTCAGTCTTCTTCGATACGACATTTGAATATGTGGAGAGAGTTGTACTTAAAGGTAGAAAGTCAAAAGGAAAGTTCATAGAATAAAAAAATTCAACCCTTCATAAGAAAAAAGTACTAGATAAGGAGTTTGAATTTTATCCAAAGTGCTCCCACTGGTGTTGTAAAAGTTGTTTACAGTCCACCATGGATGGAGGAGGATGTGCAGAGCAGACAACCTTTTTATTTTGTAGCAGCCTTTTTTAGTTGTGAAGGATTGTAGCAGCCTTTTGGATTCTGAAGGATTGTAGCATATGATTTTTCAATTTGGTAATGTTTTTTCTTGTTTCTAGGTGTATTTGATATGTTACAAAATTGTGGCTTGCACACATTCTATTTAATGTGGGGAGTCAGTCCTCAATATGATGTGCCATTTTCAGAATAAGCCTTTGGGCATAATACATTAATTTAAAAAAAATCTTTCAAATTTGTTTTTTTTTTTTTTTATAAGTCATGTGGTGAAGTTGGATTTTAATATTGGTTTATAATTGTTTTATATATAAGAGAATTATTTTGGATATTTTTTTATATTGGATATCTTAAGTATATATAAGACAACTTAAAATAATACATTACATTTGTTTATTGTTGTCTATTTCAGAATATATATTTGTAATGGTGAAAATTTATGTCTTTGTTTTTATGCTTTAGGTTTATTATAATTTGAGTTTTTAAAATGTAAAAATTAGTTTATAAATGGTATATCCTTATGTGCATTTAGCTCATGACTTTACCAATCTATAGAGATTTATCATTTATCTCGAGATCTATTATGGATCAAATTTATGGGTGTGGATTTGATTTAGATCACCTTCATAGTTATGGATCTAATCCCAAAACTTTTAAAGTTTTAAAATTGAAATCTTAGCTTACCAATCATTTCACTAGTCATTATGAGCCAACTTAGTACATTTCATGTTGATTTGTAGGTGTACACGGGAAATCATAATCGTTAATCATAATTAATAGGCAACCACTAAACCTATCTAATTAACAGATTTCAAATACAACACAATAAGAATAATGTTGAAATCAACAATTAAACTAATTAAATTCAAATGGAATCCACTATTGATCTCAAGCATCGGGACTCCTATTGCTCTTATGCTCGTTGTGGTATGTTGGCTCTCATTATTGAACCCAAGACAGGAGTGAGAAAGGGGGTGAATTAGTCCAAACAAACAATTAACGAACAACACATAATTAACATGAAGATCTAAACAGGGAAAAACCACAATAAGCACTTGCCCACAAAAATACATCCATTATGAATATCATATTACAAATATAAGAACTAACTGCTCCAAACTTGCTATTCAAGGCTAACTGCTCATGGAGCAAGATACAAAAGAGGACTTTCAAAACCTGAAGCTTATTGCACTCAGGGCAAGATATAGAAAAATGATATGAAAAGAAGGATCTCCTAATGATGAAGTTGTCTTTGAACTTTGCATCAAGTGACCAACACCAAAACACAACTCTGACCTCAATTGTCCACACTCTGTCACATAACTTTGCTACACAACTTGCATATCATTCAAACACAACTCTTCTTCGTTGCTCACACTTACTTTGATTTTCACTCTTTACCACATCATCGACACTCTCTCTCATTCCACACTCTAACACAAACATACAAATGTCTTATATACAAGATAGATCATCAAAAGTTTGAAACAAGTCAGTCTGAACCAAAATATATCTTTTGAACCAAAAATACACACGTCGATCCACTCGAGGAGAAAGAGAGGACCAAGACACATCTTCCAACAATCAATTAATCAGTCTATAATAACTAGAACCAAATCGACAACATATCCACATGCTATGCATCCATATAAGCAATTATCGATCAAAACATACTCCCCAAAACAAATAAATTCAAATTCCGATCTCCACATGCTACGGTGAGACCCATAACATATCACACAAGCTCCCACAAATCATATCCAAACCTAAGGATAGGTCAAATATAGAATATCCCAATCAGCAACAAACAATATCACAACACTCGAAGAACACAAAGATGTTTCCAGACCTCAGAATGAACATATCCATGAAACCAAAACCACAACCAATGAAGATAGCAATAATACTCAATATCAATAACACCTTCTAGACTCGAGCACATCCAGAACAACCAATAGAACAACTGCATGATCAACACAACAAGATAACTTTGCACCATAGACATTCTAGACCAAAGCCAAAACATCAAGTTTGGCATCAATGACAAACATAACTATCACATGGGCAAGTGCAAGGTAATGAGTCACAAATTCGCAAAAGTCCACGCGTTGGAAAATGCACTCTTATAAATGGGGGCCCATTTATACTTCGGGCTCCCGAGCCAAAAGGTAACGAGGGCCCGAAGCAAAAATAAACGGGTCCCCGTTTTTGTCTTAAACGGGGGCCCACTTTTAAACAAAACGGGGGCCCTCTTTTTAGAAACGGGGGTCCATTTTTAAAAACAGGCCCCGTTTTTTAAAAACGGGCCCCCGTTTCTAAATCGTATTTTTCCTTTTTTTCCACAAGCCGCCCTTGTTTGAAAACGGGGTCAGTGGAAGTTGATTCTACAACCCGCCACTTGGCTCAGGATTAGGCTTGGGATAGGCCTAGGATGGCCACACCTAAGACATGGACCTACAAATTCAAATCTCCATTAATGAAAGCACAAATAGGATCTTCTGAAATAATTTGCGTGCCTATAATTAGAGAATTTTTATACGAAATTAAAACCCATTTCAGATTATACTGTCTAGATTCTAAATATGTAAATTTATTTAAAAATTGATTATTTTAACTATTTTCATTTAATTTATACTAAATTGGGTCCATAAACTTGAAATTTTAACTAATTTTGTTAATTTAATAACTTTTTTATTTTAATGAATTATGAAAAAAAATTATATGTCATCAATCTACACAAAATTCTTTTCTATTTAAAAAAAAATTTAAAAATGTTAAGTTTACGTCAAATTATGTGGGTCGTACACGTCAAATTTTTAAAATCATAATTACAGTCATTAAAAAATTAATTAAAAAAAAATATTTTAAAAAAAATACAGAAAAATATGCTCATCAATCTTCAGTGAGTTACAAACCATTTCCCAAAATGGTTTAAGAAAATAATTTTAATTGTGTCAAAAAGTGTGGGTCGTACACATGCATGGTATGGTCCTGAAACATGCATTTTAAAAACAGTTTTTAGAATTCCATTCCAAAAGTTATTTTTTATTATGTGGGTATTAAAATAAATTACATATTTGGAAAGTACACTCAGAGGGCTATCTTTTATACTACTGACTTTTTCCAAGATTCAATCACTAAGTGTTTCAAAATTTAAGCTCAAATGAGACAAAATCTGAAAATTAGGGAAAACACTTCCACTTTTTGGCCAAAAAATGGACTCAGCTTCTTGCACTGACCCACATACTTACAACACTTATGTGAAAGACCTGCAGAATATTATCACAAGAATTTGAAGATAGTGGTTGTCGAAATAGAGAAATTGGCATTGAATTTATACATTTTGGAGAGTCTGATTGAATGGTCGAGATTACTTTGAGAATTGAATTGATCGACGGTTCGAGATTTCATGTGATGAGTTAGTAAGAGAGAACCACTTCTGGTAACTAAATTTGATTGATAGATCAATTGGCTTAGTTGGAGAGATAATTGGTTTGAGAGGGAGTTAAACATAATTAACTGCTTAGTAAGAAAAAGGTGATTGATAGTTAACTAGACTAATTTCTCAGAAGACTGATTTGATTGATTAGTTAATTGATTTAATTGGTTAGTCAAAAAAGATTGATTCAAAATTGATTGGACGTCAATGATAGTTATAATTTTAGCATGTGTTATAGAAAATTAGCATGAAATGTAATTTGATTTGAATTTTGATTTTTGAAAATGTCAAGTGAAATTGAAATTAATGAGAAATGAAAGTATTTCGAAATTAGAAAAAAAATTGAATTTGGGGATATTTGAATTAGTAGATTAAATAAATTTAAGAAATTTATTCAATGTAGAGAACATAATTAGCTAATTAAATAATTTAAAACAATTATTTAATAATGGAGAAATAGAAACTGAACTTAATTAAATAATGAAACTCATTTAATTAAGGTAAATAATCGCAATTAATTAAATAATAAAAATATTTAATTAATTTTAGAAGAGGAATGGTTAAATGATTAAACTATTAAGAAAGAAATTGAATAATTAGTCTATGACGAAAACGATGAATATTAATCTAGATGAATAAAATTAGATTAATTAAAAAATTAAAATGATTTAATTAATATAGAATAATAGTTTGTGATGTTAGTAACGAGACAATTTTGAGTGTCTATAGTAGGCACAGGGGTTGTATTTAAAGACATTCATTCACTTATTTGAAAATTGTGTTGGTGATCATCTAAAGCATCTTAGAGTTTTATTAATAAAACACTTATGAAATAATAATAGTAGTTTTTATTAGAGAATTATTGAAATGCATCATCCTAGGTCCATTGCATACTTTATTATTGTCCTTAAAGTCATAAAGTCATTCAATTAGGGGTTTTCTCAAGGAGAACCTACCCTCACAATCTTGAAATTTCGTTATATGTGTTTGCAAACATCAATTATCCTTACACAAATCCAAACAATAGAAATCAAGGCAAGCAAGTTATTGCAATTTTCATTTAACTAAATCAAGTCATGACTTTTAAGTTCAAATCCATGCAGAAGTTCAAGTCCACACTTGGGAAAGTGACCTAAGACTATGCTACTTGGGAAAGTGACCTAAGACTATGCTAATCAAATTGCACAAATAAACAATATTATGAAGATTTAGAATATTGGAAATGGAATCTTGAATTTAGGTTTCTATACTGAAATAAAGGCTAAGCACTTAGTACATTTAATATATTTAATTTTATAAAAAAAAATTATGATTCATCCTAGTTGTTTAATCTATATTAATTGAATGTAATTATTTAATTAGTCAAGATATCTTATATAAAGCATTTATTTTTATTACCTCTTTTTTTAACATGACACTCTTGAACCCTCTAGGATTTTTCCTTTGGGTTTATCCATTAGGATTTCAAAACTAATTACTAGGATTTTTCCTTTGGGTTTATCCATTAGGATTTCAAAACTAATTACTAGGATTTTTCCTTTGGGTTTATCCATTAGGATTTCAAAACTAATTACTTGATTGTATTTAGCTCATATTAGATTTGAGCAAGGTTTAGATCCACCCTTATTTTTCTTATTGGTGTATCCATATTAGGTTTTGGGCATTTGTTGCATAATCTCTCTTTGATTTTTACCCATCCACCCTTGGATTGTGCACTTTTTCTATAAAATTTGTCTTGGATTTTCATACTCCATTATCTTTGATTTTAACATATGCTTCTCTTATAGATATTGATATGTTTGTACATTATGTGACATTTGATGCTATTGGGAATTTGTCCTACAATTTTAATTGTCACATGAATCCCTCTTATTTTGTGTTTCCTGATCCTATTTGGCTTACCATTAATAACAAATTTGAGAAATCTTTGTGTGGGTCCTTGGTTATGAAAATTGACTAAATGTTATCTTTGACACCGTTTCCTTGTTTAACCCTAATGTCGATTCATTGATCGTTTACATTAGAGTTGCCTTTATTAGAGTTGGTCTGTTAGACTTCCCTTTCCTTGAGTATATGTCATAAGGTATTATTGACTCCTAATTCTTCACACCTTGACCAAAGACATGAGGTATGAGTTTCCCCTAACCCCTAATAATTTTAAAGCTCCTAGTTTTTTTTGTTTGATTTTACCTACCTCCTTATATTCTTAGATACCACTTTTGATCAAGGTTGATGTCATAACACTTTGGATTAGGGTTTTTCCCATCATAAACCAATGTTCATCAAAAGGGCATGCACTTGCATATTAGTTACAATGATAGAGAAAATGATCACCTAGAACACTAAAAACAACGTAATGGATCTGTGTAACTATAAAATCTATTCTAATAACGCCTAGAAATAAAAAAATTCAAGCAAGTGTAGAATTGAAGAAAATAAAACACAAAAAAAATCCATAACGTTTAATGCGATGATTAATGTAGCAATACTTTGTAGATCTTATTAAAGTTGTTCCATGATGCCCATGCAATTTTTACCACATGTCCTAGCATTTTCACATGACTATAAATATAAAGCATGATGCACGGATGATAGTGTGCAAGAGATGATGGGTTTTCAAATCCCATCTAATTTTTGGTTGTTCTGACTTTATTGCTCAATGGAGATATAATCGGTCCTTCTTAGTTTAAGACCACATACTCTCATATAAACATATTGTTTTTATTTAGTTGTACGAGTATATTAAGAATAGATTACTTCATGTACAATGTTCACAATTCAATATTCTTAACTAAGGGACTATTTTAAGAAAAACAATATTTATATCATTAGAGAACATAAACATACATGTTTGCATCTATCACTAAGTAAAAACTAATAAATCAAACTATCTTGAGGGATAAAAATAATGGTTTTATCTATAGGTGCATGTGTATGGTGTGTTATGACCTACATTTTGTGTAACTAGCTAACGTTGACCTAGTGATAGTTATAAGGGTCAAGTGTACATTTGAGTATAGCTACATAATTGTCACAATCATGTTGTATTTTCTTTGTTGTATAAGTCTATTAAGGTATACCTATAGGAACACTCTTAAATTTAAGTTGAGCACAAAGTGCAAGCGAGATTATCCACTCTCATTCATAGGCCTTTAAGTTGAGCACAAAACTTGGGAATTGTATTTTGATGGATCTAGGTGTTGAACTGGCTCTAGCGCTAGTTTCATATTAATACTTCCTTCAATAAAATCGATCTTTTTATCCTATCTTCTCATTTTTTTATGTACTAACAATATTGTTGAATATGAAACCCTTATTGTTAGTTTAAAAGTGGCTTTATCCTTTAAAATTCAACACTAGTGTATCTTTGGTGCTTCATAATTGATTATAAGACAAGTTATATGGCAGTATATTAGTATAAGAAAATAAAACTTTCTCAATATTATGACTTAGTCTTATCATTGTTAAAAAAATTTGCTTCTTACACCATAGATCCTATCCCCCCAAAGGACAATCGACATACAAATACAATGGCAAGCACAAATTCTCTTATATTCTTTGAAGATACTTTTGTGGATTATCAATTCATCATTCATAATCTTTCTTCACTCGCTATTTTTGTTAACTCTACTGAGGTTGCTTGCTGCTACAGGGTAAAAGTACAAACCCGAGTCACACTTTTATAAAGGAAAAGGTTAACACAACAATAAACTATTTAATTTTGATGTCATAAAAGTAGCATTTGTATTTTGAATTTGAAGATGATGTAAACTGATGAAATAGATGACATACATATACAGTGCATTTTTAAAAAAATTAACTTTCAATGTATATTTTCTTCGTTATAACATTTTAAAGTTGAATATACTTAAATTTGACTGTTTTTTTCTCCCACCATATTTTGTTTATTAAATTTATGATAATAAAAAAAAAAACCCTTTTGGAGAAGACTCTCTCTTCTAGTGAACCATATTTTTTTTCAATTTTTTTTAGGTGATTCAATATTTTTTTTGTTTTTCAAACCAGCCTCTTACTGAACATTAGAATACCTACTTGTAGTATTTTTGAAATAATATATATTAAATCTAATCAAAGCATCATAAAAATTATACGAGTAGATTTTTTACTTTGATCTCTACGAAAGGGTATTTTTGTTTTATTAATTAATTGAATTTACCTATTGAATTTTGTTGCAGAAGTCAAAAGTTTCATAAATTTGTCAAATTTGGTGATGTAGTTGCCACATAGGATGCCACTTAGGACATTCTAGCCGGAACCCTTCCAACCAGATCGTTAGAGGCTAGAATGACCGGTTGTTTGAGCAACCATGCGTCTTCAACCCCATACAAATAATGATTTTTTTTTTGTTTTAAAATATGAAATAAAGGTGTGTGAAATAATATAATTGATTTTTGAATTAAATCAATTGTTTTTGCAAATAAAAGCAGCATTTTTTTATATAAAGCGACAAAGATTTCCATCTTTTTTTAAGATTTTGTTTGAAGGCTTCAAAGTTTTTCCAGTGTGTTATATTAATTTTATTTTTTTTCAATTAAATAAATATCTAATATTAGAAGGCTTCAATTTTTTTTAATTATGTTATATTAAACTAAATATTATTTAGATTTTATTAAACCTTATTTTTTAGATTTTTGTAATTATTTGTACTTTTTGTACTTCTTTTAATAATTGAAATTAAGGGGTCGTTCAGGTCTTAATAACTGCTAGGATGTACTAGGGGGTATGTTGTACCTATTAGGACTTTAAAAGGGGTCATATGGGGTCCTAAGGGGCCACACATGTATGGCCTCTTAGGACCCCATATGACCCCTTAGGATGTTATATGATCATATGGGGTCATATGGTGTCCTAAGGGGTATGTTGTCTATGTAGGACTTTAAAAGGGATCATATGGGGTCCTAAGGGGTCACACATGTGTTAGAAAACATGTGTGGCCCCTTAGGACCCCATATGACCCCTTAGGACACTATATGATCCTATGGGGTCATATCGTGTCCTAAGGGGTTATATGGTGTCATTAGGGGTCATATGGGGTCCTAAGGCGTCATATAGTGTCCAAATGACCCTATGTTGTACCTACAAGGACTTTAAAAGGGGTCATATGGGGTCACACATGTTAGAGAACATGTATGGCCCCTTAGGACCCCATATGACCCCTTAGGACACTATATCATATGGTGTCCTAAGGGGCATGTTGTACTTGCTAGGACTTTAAAAGGGGTCATATGGAGTCCTATGGGGTCGCACATGAGTGACCCCATATGACATCATATGACACTATATGACCCAATGGGGTCATATGGTATCCTAAGAGGTATGTTGTACATACTAGTACTTTAAAAGGGGTCATATGGGGTCCTAAGGGGTCACACGTGTGTTAGAACAAATGTGGCCCCTTAGGACCCCATATGACCCCTTAGGACACCATATGATCCTATGTCCTAAGAGGTATGTTATGCCTACTAGGACTTTAAAAGGGGTCATATCAAGTTCTAAGGGGTCACACGTGTGTTAGAACACATTTGGCCCCTTGGGACCCCATATGACCCCTCAGGACACCATATGACCCTATGGTATCCTAAGGGGTCATATGGGGTCCTAAGAAGTCACACATGTGTTAGAACATATGTGTGGCCCCTTAGGACCCCATATGACCCCTTAGAACACTATATGACCCTATGGGGTCATATGGTGTCCTGAGGGATATGTTGTACCTACTAGGACTTTAAAAGGGGTCATATGGGGGGTGACACATGTCCTAAGAAGTCACACATGTGTTAGAACATATGTGTGGCCCCTTAGGACCCCATATGACCCCTTGGGACCCCATATGACCCCTCAGGACCCCATATGCCTTTTAAAGTACTAGTAGGTACAACATGCCTCTTAAGACACCATATGACCCCATAGGGTCATATAGTGTCGTACGAGGTCATATGGGGTCACACATGTGTGACCCCTTCGGACCCCATATGACACCTTTTAAAGTCCTAGTAGGTACAACATGTCTAAGGGGTCATTACAGTCATAAGGGATCATAAGGGATCTTAAGGGATAATTAAAGGTCATAAGGGGTCATTACAGTCATAAGGGATCCTAAGGGGCCACACATGTGTTTTAACATATGTGTGACCCCATATGACCCCTTTTAAAGTCCTTGTAGGTACAACATACCTCTTAGAACACCATATGACCCCATAGGGTCATATAGTGTCCTAGCTAAGGGGTCATATGGGATTCTAAGGGGTCACACATGTTTCTAACACATGTGTGACCCCTTAGGACCCCATATGACCCCTTTTAAAGTACTAGTAGGTACAACATACCTCTTAGAACACCGTATGACCTCTTACAACATATCTCTTAGGACAATGTCGAAAGAATCGAATAAACTCTTGGCGAAGGCAAAGTTTCATCAAAATATGTATTGCGATGGAATCATGTCAAATTTCAGCGAAAGGAACTCGTCGATAAAACAAGGGTTTTGATGAATGGGATAAACAACTTATCAAAGCAGCATGTTCCATCAAAATGAAAAGAAAGCGAGACAAGCACATCAGCTTGACCCTCAAAGTGTTTATCGAAAGATCGAGTTCCATCGAAGTATCCAGTTCGATGAAAATGGGCACGATCTCATAGAGATGGTCTCATCGATGAAAAGGAATGTCGATGAAATCTCAAAAGCATCTGTCGAGGCACGAGACTCATCAAAGTGGATATGAAGTGGGGCCCTCTAGCCGGAGTCATAGATCGATGAAATGGAATGAGATCTCATCGAAGTAAAAGGGGTTTCGATGAAAACAAGCTATTGAGTAAAGCATTAGAGTGCATGGCGAAACGAAACCTTTCACCAAAAATCCAATATCAATGAATTCAATGGATAACTCATCGAAATATGGTTGCCGATAAAAAATGCTTATTGATAAAAGGTGAAAACACTTGAGCGAAGACAGAGTTTCATCAAAACAAAATAAATAGTGTTGGGTCTATACTGAAGATGGGCATCGATGAAACTAGGGTGTCTAAGAACATGAAATTAAAGTCATCAAAGGGGTATGTTTCATCAAAATAAGAGTAAAAGGGTTGCGATAGAAATCAGAAGGATTCAACGAAAAGAATTACCTTCGAGAAATATGGCACGCTCATGCATCAAAAGGCGGAAATCAGCTAAAAAGAACAATCAATCTACTAGGAAATATTACACGAATCCAAACGAGTCACATCATCATAAATTCAAAACGCATTTCTTAATGACTGTTGCAATACCAGAAGTAATCAAACTACTCGGATACCAGAATTTTTTAGGCAGATAAATTCGTCAAGGAAAGAAGGAAATGGTGCAGCAGGGGTCACATAATTCTTCACAGAAAGAAGTAAAAACTGTAAGTGCTTCTCAGAATTTCTTTTCTTCTTTTGAATTGAACATAAAGATGAAAGCTTCATCTTCTAGGAAATCTAGAACAAAGAAGAGCAAAGAGCCTCACCCTCCTGAAACCAAAGAAGAAAATCCAAAAGAAAAAGGAAGGTCGACCCTTAGACCAGGACCTAATAGACCAATTCCCTCTCTCAAGTCACCAATCTAGAAAGATTAAGAATGATGATGAGGGATTGGAAGATATATTTGAAAACTTAGGGGACATTTGGACAGAGGTTCAAGGGCATGAATTGTTCATTTTCAGCTATGCTAGAAGGTTTGCAGTAGAACTAGTGTGCAATATTTGGAAGTTGAATCTAGTGAGACTTATCGTTCCCAACGTCTTTGTGAATGCAGAGCTAATAACAATGTTGGTAGATAGGTATGACCCACAAACGCAAACCATCTATGACTATAAAGGGAACTGCCTATTGCCGATTACTAAAGAGTACATTGATCAATTTTTTGGTCTAGAATGAGGGCACGAGGAGGAAGTTGACAATAAAAAGTTGGTAGACAAGTATTTAAACATGGAGAGAGCATATAAATGATGGAGACTCCCACCACACAGACCGAAGACCGAAGGAGCTGTGACTTTGTTTGCAAATACTGACAAAGCCCCATTTGATGTTAACTTGTTTTCTCCCTACTTTAAGTTCACCTATTATTGTACTGCGCAAGTGTTGGGCATGGAAGCATCCCCATTAATGGACATTGTTGCTATGGTGATTTGTGCCGACATCCAATCATAGGACCCAAGGACCTTTGATTATGTTTCTGACTTAGCTAGTGCCATGAGCCATGGGTTAGAAAAATTAAAGGGAGACAGGGTTAATGTGAATTTCAGATACTACTCTCAACTTATGCATATGTTGCTCTACGTTGGTCAAGATATAGGGTTGTGGACTCAAGGTCTGTCCATTAGGGAGTATGATAGAGCAGGAATCCGCAAGCTAGTGCAATTATGGTTATCAGCCTAGGACCAAAGATACATTAACAACCAGTGGCCCAGTACATGCAGTTTGAAGAACATTTTGTGAAATCGTTATACAAATTGCTTCGACATCCATGTGATTTTTCACTTTCCCCTCAGGTTAAGAAATTCCTTCAACCTAAATTTTTTGATGAAGAAAGCCACATTACCCATAACTAGGGGGATTGGTATTGTTTCTTGGATTACACATCGATTAGGGTGTATGGGTTCGAGGGAGAACCTTACTTATTGCCTATGAATATCCCAGACAGAATTGCTTATTTGGAAATCATTAGGCAATTGTCTAAGCCAGTGCCAAAAATCTTACAGATCATGGGAAGTAGTCAATTGTGCCTGGCTTGTTGTCCTTTTCTGATTTTCTTGTTAAGAGTTCAAAAAGTTATGGTTTATTACAAAATAACTTAGAATATTTCCACCTTGTGAAAGGAGACCCCAGACCCAACTTTGATCCAAAAGGATATATGTGGGGGGCTAGAATGTCATAGAGATTCAAAGCCATAGAACATGTGCCATTAATGATTGATGACTTCATCAGGAATGTGGAAAGGGAGGAAGCAATCAAGAAGAGGTTGACGCATGATAAGGTAGCTAAAGCATATGAATGGAAATTGAGGAGGGGCAAGATCAATGAATAAATCCTGGAAGGAATTGAGGACCCTGTGGCCAAAGCAAACAAACTCATGTCTCATGAATTGGAGATTCTAGATAATGTGCCATTGTATGTCTTTAGAGAAAGGATTAAAGATCCTAGGGAGACTACTCCCATTGCCCACTTATCCCCTAAATCCACTATTGAATTCATTAACATAAAAGAAGATGTGTCACCCCCAAGGTTTGGACTTGATCACCACATGGATCTAGAAACAAGACAGCCCTATGAGATGGAAATTGATGATTTCAGAATCCTCGAGCATGAGGAATTTGTTTCAAATCAGGAGTTTGTTAACACTGCTAAGTTTGAAACCTTCTTATATCAATACAAAGGTAGGATGATTAGGCAGCATATGGGAAACATGAAAGAGGAAGACACTCTATGAATGCTACAGGAAGAAATCAATGTTGAGAAAAGAGAAATGATCCTTGAAAGAGGAAGGCAGCTCCTCAAGGACGCTGGTGTGATAATTTACCCTAGGTGGGAAATGAAAGCTGCTATTATGTTTGATAGCTTCAGGAGAAAGCAGCATAATGATAAGAAATTGTTACCAAAGGAGGTTGATATGATCTTTATAGGTTCAGGGTATGATCCAGAGCAGAAGGCCTTGTTACTATGGGCTCTATATCCAAGAGACACCTTGCTAGTAGACATAGATGAAGCATTTGGAAACCTCATGATCCATCAAGTTGGGAAAATAGACCCTAGGATCACTGCCCAGTTAAACCTCAATGTTGCAAAGATAAACAAAGAACAAGTTGATTTCTTGGTCAGGGAAAACCAAATTGTCAAAGGCCTTTATGGGAAAGCACGGGAAGAGAAACACTATTGGGAGGATAAGGCATTATAGTTGGAATTGGCCCCAAGGATTACAGAGTTTGGAGTTGTTACTTATGAAACTGATAAAGATATACTTGAAACAATCCAGGACACAAAATATTGGAGGTATAATAGCAAGAAGGGGAATAGATTGCTCAAAGTGGGACAGGCTCGCATTGTCAAGCTTGCCAATGGCATAGTTGATGCTCATTTTAAGGTTATGCTAAAGTATTCTAAAGACTTCTAGAAGTTGCACATTGGTACCATCAAAGAATACATAGAGCATATGAGGTTGCACAAATGGATCCAGGAGATCATGACCACTCACGAATCTATGACTCTAGAGGATAAGAATGAAGTAGATACCTTGTTGAAGGCACACAATGAATTCGGGGACACGTTGAAAAATTACATCCAATTCCTAGAGAATGAACAATCGATCCGATTGCCATCCATTCTCCATGATGGAGAACTCATGTCGTTGGGAGACTGGAAACTTGAATTGATAGCTTTCATGAGCAAAGCTAGAGGACGATTAGATGAGGATGGGGATCTAGCTCCATATGTGATCAGGATGATAGAGAGATCCTATACCATGGAGAGCCCAATGAAGAAATGGACCTCAGACTTCCAATGTTACCAGAATGATGATTATATTAATCATATTGGCATACTTAATTGGTTTATATTTAAGTTTAACAAATGATAATTGTTTAGTTCAAAAGGGGTGCACCCCTTTATTTCAAAAGACTCGTGATTCTCATATATATGAGAAGGTTTTGTAATACTACTCATCATCAGATAGTTTTAGATATCTGCAAGAATTTATCAAGACTTTGTTAATGCAATACAATAGACTTTGCTTTCTTTTGTCCAAGTTGTAGAACATATTGTCATGGGTATCAATTCCTTGTGATATTATCTACAATAGACAAGGTTGCTTGAATTTCTTGGTGTGGAATGCTGGTGAATGTTATCTTTAATTTGATTAAATGTTCAATTTTATCATTAGAAGTATATCAACACAAAAGAAAAAACAAGTACTAAAAGACAAAAGAAAAGTAAAGGTTTCATAGCACTGACCTCAAGTTCAACACAACTACTACTATGGATATCATTCACATACTCCTTGAATTCATCATCATCACTATCAATATCGACAACTCTATTGGCAGCAAGGTGTTTTTGTTTTTTTGTTTCTTTGATAAAATTTCTCTACATGTAGTTTAACCATCAAGCAACAAAAATTATCCATATGAGGAGTAATTCATTTAAAAAATAGTCAACAAAAGGCAAAATTTCATAGATTCATTTTTCTATATATGATCAAAATACATTTGCATACATATTCAAAATACAATATAAAGATGATATAGGTGAGAATCAAAATATTGAGGGATAGAATCTTACCTAATCTAAATCCATAGAATTATGGTCATTCCATGTAGAAATTATAGGCTTAACAAGGGCAGTTAACTGTGAAACTTTCTCAATGAGACCGTGTAAGCAACTCATTATATCTTGTAAACCTTAATTTGAGTTGACATGATTTTGTGAGGCTCTTAGTGGGTGTTCAACAGATGGTTGTGAAATCTCTATGGATGAACTAGATTTGCGCTTCATACTACTCTTACCTTTATTAGGATCTAGTGTTGCCATATAATTGGCAATATCTTCTACACTTGCTTCTCTATTATTGTTTTCCACCTAAACTACAATGTCAATTTTAACATATAGTCAGTCCAAAAAAAATTTAATTAAATAACACAATGTAGATTGAACCAAAAATCCATACACTTACTCCCAATTTGTCCATTTTGGCTTGCAACCCGCCTTGGCCAAATCACATATATTCAGCCCTCACATTATCTCTTTCTCTCTTGCCTTTGTGATACATTGTCAAATATTCTTCAAAACGCATGCTTTCTTTCAATGCCTCCCACTGTTTTGGAGATAGAGTGGAGTAGTCAAACCTCTCTTTTCCCTCCATGATTTCTTTTCTACAATTGTATCTAAAATTGTTCATCAAAAGTCTCATCTTGTTTTTATAATATTTTTTTGAGATTTGTCCACCGATAGTGTCAAAGACATTTTCTATTTTTTGAATAACATTTTCTACAATTTGTGGAACTTGCTCTGCAAAATTTGATTTACAAATATCCAAATGGGCCCTACATCTTACGCCCAACTCAGTGGCCCACCTTGCAACATTTTGCCCAATGGGCTCACCATCTCTTGACACCTCAACTAAGAAAGACTTCTTCCCTTCTAATTTTCTTTCTTTTGCATTCTTCTCTATAGATCTATATAAATCTTGACTCGATCTCTTTCTTTTAACAAAAGTGGCCACATCTTCCATTAAACCACTACCAATATTTCTAGTTGATCCAGTAGTTCCATCAAAAGTTGCAGATGCAACAACTTCACTCTGAGCCATAGGAACTTCATGCTCCTCTGCCACATTATGTGTGGCATGAGTAGATAGATTAGTAGTGGTCTATGTAGATTTCACTTCAAACACATCCTTTAAACTTGAATAAATCATCTGCAAATTCATTGTTCCTTTTCTCTCTTGTTTTTCAATAATATCTCTTAGACTGTGTTTAAGAGATCACTGTGTGGTATATCAAGCTGCACATCACCATGTGATTTGTCAGATTGCACATTGCCATGTGCTTTGTCAGATTGCACATATTCACAACTATATTTTTCACCAAGTACATTTGTTGAGTCATAAAAACGTTGGCTTCTACAAGTTGGCCGCATTGTATCTTTACTTTCTTTTTTATTTTTCTCTACTTTTTGTCTGCACTATTTTTCTTGGCTAAAAAACAAAAAAATATATCATATCATGTCTTATGTACATAAATTTTTTGCCTATAAAATTTCATTAAATAATATACTACTTAGTGGATTTACAACTTGCCTATTTGTCAAACCTAGATGCGATAAAAAATCATTATTTTTGGCCACACGTTCTTCACGAGAGCGCTCATAATCTATGATTGGAACTTTAGAAATATGATCATTGTCATCTAATTTGTGCCTTGAATTCTTTTTCCTCATTTCCTAATGTCCAAATAAACAATAATGTATAATTAGATCATCAAACCGAAGAGATCTCATTACCAATAAAAAGAGCTTCATTTAGACAGTCACTTAGCCATACCACAAAAACAATCATGCCAAAAGAGGATCTTAGAGCATTCTTTAAAAGTTAATACTTTTACTTCTAATTGGTAATTAAATATGACTTCCCACTAGTTCTTTGTTGAATTTCCAGCTAAGAAAAGCTTCTCCTAGTAGAGGTGAACATCTAACAAGAGATAATATAAATGGAATTCAGATACCTTTTTTTCCTCAAAACAAAAAATATTAGTCTACAAATAAGATTGTTTTGTTCTGATATGTTGTTTTGTTTCACACAAAAAATGGAATTCAAATATGTTGTTATGTTTCACACACCACAAACAATAATAGTCTACAAATAAGTTTGTATAGTGAGAATCAACTATCATAAAGACCAATATATTGTAAACCCAAAGCATATCACTCTCACGAAATACAATCATCATGCTTAAAAAGACTTCAATAACTTCATGAGACCAAAGACAAAGGGGGATTATTATTGTCAAAGATCTTCATTGAATAATGTGGCAGTGATAATACAAAGCAACAATGAACTTTTTCAGTTCACAATTTTAGTTCACAAAGCATATCTCAATGAATCATAGTTTGATACATAGAACAGTGAATCATCTAGAGTAGGTATAAGGTAGGAACAAACCATACCATGATAGTCATAGAGCTAAAAGATTGTCATTATATAGCAGTCCCAATAGATGCAGAGTAGTCCATGATACGAAGATAGAGTAAAATACAGTATAAGATAATGGCTATCTACAAAGACATTTCCTCAAATGCTTGTCTTGTAGTCATTATTGTTATAAGGCACAACTGATAGTCAGAGTGTAGCATGGTAACAAAGATTAAAGCTAACATATTCATATAGAAACTTTGTTCAACATTAAAGCTTTCAAACAAGTATTAGTTAGAAGGTTTGTGTCCTTACAACATAAAACAGTCTTAAAACAACATAAAAGTCTTCAATAAAAAGTCATAAAATGTGGCTCATCAATAATCATCTGCATTGCCAGCGAGATCAGAATCTTGATCACTAGTGTTTGCATCTGCTTGATTTTCTTCCTCGTCCTCATTTGAGAAATGTAATACATTCTCTCTCCCAATTTCTTCATTTGTAATCAAAATTTCTTCTTCAAACAGTCCCTCATTGTCTTCATCCACTTTTTCAAATGTTTCTTGTAAATTAGCATATTGCTCATCAGGCATTACATCGATAACTTCCATGAATTTTCATTTCGAATGAGACTTTGTTTGAATGACATAAGACCATCCCGAGATTCTTACATCATCAATTAGAAATGACTGGTTAATTTGAAGAGGGGAAACATACGGCTGATTTGTCTCTGATAAAAATTGTCGTGTATTTGCACGCACAAATCCATATTCATCAAATTGTACCACAGATGGTTGGATCCACTTACATTTTAATAATATAGGACTATTCTCACCGAAATCCACTTGAATAATATCTTGGATGAATCCAACATAAAATTTCTTATTTCCATGAATAAATTCAGCACTAACAACACAATCACAATTAGTCTTTCCTTTGTCTTTTTCTTCCACTCTTAAGTGACTACCATAAGCCCACAATCCACTAAATCGTATAGCCCATAAATGTGGAGATTGTGAAAGTTCACTTTCCTCTGTTGTTATATCGTGACCTCCTTCTTTTGCATCATTGATTGCATTAGCAATTAATTCTTAAAATTTTGGAAAAGAATCACCTCCAATCAAATCATGACATATGTGCTTTTGAGGTCGATGTTGCATCCAAGTTTGATTCTCTTCTTCATATTTTCTACATAAAATAATGACGTACAAATAGTGAGATTAATAATATAAATGTGTAAATGCACTTGAGTAAATAAATTATTGTGTAATTTTTTTTTACCTGCACCACTTATTGAATGAAGATGTGTTTTGAAGAATAAAGACATGTATTGCACTTCTTTCTTGATATGATAGCTTGAAGCGATATCCATTGTCTTCTAATACTTCACTTGCAACTCTATCATCGTCGTCATCATCCCATACACGTCAATTGACATTTTTAAAATCCTTCATATATTTTGTGCAAAATCCCATGGCCTCTTGCATTGAATATCCCTCAGACATGTTGCCTTATGGTTTTGCCCTAGTACAAACATTTTTTTTCAAAACCTTCATATATCGTTCTATAGGATACATCCATCTCGTTCTTATTGGGCCACAATGCTCTAGTTCATATTCTAGATGTATCAAAAGATGCATAGAAATGTTAAATATTATTGGTGGAAATTCTCATTCCAATAGACAAAGTACTTCAACAACCTCCTCCCTCAAACTATCAAAGTTTGAAGGATCTAATGCATGTAAGCTCATTCTCTTTAATATTAGGCCCAACCTTATAATTGCCAATCTTGGCCCCTTTGCCAAACTTGATATATTTACCATAATAGGTAAGATATTCTCGATTATGACATGATAGTCATGGGTTTTGAGGCCTCTTAAGCTATTAATGTCATTTTTTCTTCTAATGCTACTACTTACATATCTAGTGGGAAAGCGAGTCTAAGACATCAACTGTAAGAATCGTGCACGTTGTTCCTTTGTCCAGATGTAAGGAGCGCCAGGTTTTCTATATTTTTCATTATCATATTTTTCAACCCAAATATTTTGATGAATCTTTATTTCTTGAAAGTCTTCATGTGATGAAATAGTATCTAAGGCACCAAAAAGAGTTTCCATAATAGCATAGGCTATATTTTTCTTGGTATGCATAAATTCAACAGTATGCCCAATGGTTATATCCTTAAAGTATGGCAACTTATACAATATGCACAACCGTTTTACACTGCTTTCATTATATGGATCTTATCTACTACCCGCAATCCCATCATTTTTTATAAATGACACTTTTTCGTTCATAGACAATAACGTAATCACCTGTTACTAGCAATGGTGCTTCATGATTCTCTTCTTGACCGTTGAAACGTGTTTTCTGCTGACAATATGGATGATCCATTTTAAGGTAATCACGGTGTCCATAATAAATACACTTACGCAAACTTCTTGAGTACCTCACAAAATCCTTAAAGTTGCATGCAGGACATCCATGGTATCCATGAAAAAAGAGACCAGATAATGTGTCATATGCAGGAAGATCATGAATTATAAACAATAAGGAAGCTCTTAAAGTGAATTTGATTCAAGGACCATCCCTTAAGATTGAATTGCTTCAATTCCTTTCCACAATTCCATTAGCTCATCATACAATGGCTCTAGATAAGGATCTATTGTTTCTGAAGTCACACTTTTCTTTCCTGGTATAATCAATGATAACATTAAGAAAAATGGTTTACTTGCTAACCATGGAGGCAAGTTATAATTTATTAGAAACACTGGCCAAGTTGACCATTTAGCACTTTGATCTGAGAATGGGTTCACCCCATCTAGAGCTAAACCCAACCTTATATTACGAGAATCTTGAGAAAAATCATGCCATCTATTATCAAATTCCATCCACGTCTTTGAATCAGGAACATGTCATTGTTTTCTATCATTGCTCTTATTTTGGGCATGCCACTGCATAAGCTCAACAATATCTATGCACCTATACATTCTAGGTATTTGTGGGATTATTGGAAAGTGGCGAAGAACTTTTCTAGGAACCACAGCTGATTTCAACCCTTGTCTATATCTCGCTTCATGACATTTCAGACATTCACTATCACTTGCAAGATTTTTGTGAAATAATACACAACCATTCACACATGTATGGATGTTTTCATACCCCAAGGTGAGTTTACTGATTTGCTTTTTACATTGACTTTGTTTTGTTGGCAATGTGGAATTAGCTAGTAACAGTGAACTTAATAATGCCAATAACTGATCTACAGTCTCATTTATCCAACCATGCACCACTTGCAAGTTAAGAATTTGAAGGATTATTGTCAAATGACTTAAATTACAATTAGCATAAACATGCTTTAAAGCATCCTCCAATGACTTGGCCCAATCATCTCTTAAACCCTCATTCAGCAGTCTATCAACTTCAAACCCTTCATCAAATATTTTTGCCTCTTCATCTATGTTTGGTGCCACTTCGTCTATGTTTGTTGCCTCTTCATCTCTCACAGACTGCAATTCTATCATATCTTCATAGTAATTGTAATCCCAAGGGCTTATAACTATGCCCACAACTTATCATATGTCGATAAATCACATTTCTTTTTTTCACCTTTCCACCAAGACAATCATTACATGGACATGGATATTTGTCCAAGCTCCTCTCATTAGCTACACTTTCATCATGTGCATGATATTGCTCCGTAGTCAACCTTTGACACTAATCCATCTGTAATATTCAACTTTCTAGTATTAATTTATTTTCTTATTCCAAGAAAAATAAATAAATTTGAAAACAGAGATGCCAAAACATTGTTGAAAGTAGTCACTTTTAATAGAGACTGTACTAGAAAGAAGAGGATGCAATGAGTCATTGTTTTGAGATCTATCTTACATTCATTTGAAGTTTACCTACTAAGAATGGAATATGTGTGTGTTTCCTATCAGCTTACTTTCAGCAATGAGGGTTTCAAATTACCTCTGAATTTTCTGCAGAGGGCCTCGCTGACTTCAAATTTGTTGTAGAAAACTTCGATTTCCTTGCCCGACTTTTCAAAAGTCTCCAGGTCCTATCCAAACAAGATTTATCGCCCATGCACATGATTCAATACCTGTCCATGAGAATGAAAAACGTATAAAATAATCCAAAGATGACACATTCAAGGCACATTCAAGCAACTAATGATATTCAATAATGACACATTATTGATTTATACTCCGATGAAAAGAAATTCAAATACAACATATTCATGAAAGTTTTGTTTAATACATAAATTTATACAAGATTGAAATCACCTTTTATAAATCATACTATCGATGTAACCATTGCACTTTATTTGGTGCAAGTGCTAGTTATTATACATCAAATATCTTTGTCACAACAGAAATGCAACATTAAAATAGGATAAGTAAAGATTTACGGATTCAAAAACTAACTCATCTATGAATGGCATACCATATTAAAAGAATATTTATCCTAAACTTCTCAAAGAATATTTATTATTAACTGAAAAAATGCGCAGCAGCTCTAGAGAAGTTCATTTTATCTTCTCTATCTATAAAGGTTCTCGTACCAATAATCTTATGGAGGCCTTGGCCATCCAGGTTGTGGTGGAGCAATGTTGCAAGCAGGGTGGCATAGGATCATTTGTGAGACAGACTCACAGGTGGTTGTCAACTTATTGAATAAAAAAGAGCTGGCAGAGGTTGACTGGAATTTGGCTCTGGTTATTAAGCAGATCACTCAGTTATGTCGGACCCTTGACTCTATCATTTTTTCCCATATCCCTCGAGAGTGGAATGGTGTGGCCGGTTGTTTGGCTAAGTAGGTGTCCGAGTATATGCAAGATTGGAATATTACAGATCAGAGGCATCTTCCCCTTGAATTATCTCACGAATTGGATCAACTTGTTGCTCAGGATAAAGCTCATTAGAGCCCTCTGTATTTTCTACTTTCCATTTTGTTGTACTGTTCGTTTTGGAATTCAATAAATTTTTACCCCTCTTTTTGTTTTAATTTAATCATATTTTCTTTCAGTTCACCCTCCTTTCTCTGATATGATAAAAGATAAGATAATATAATCTTTAATGTCCATGAGGCTAAAACATAGGCTATGGGACAACCTACCAAATTAAACCAACTTCAGTAACTCATTTCTTTTCTTGTGCAAGTTGATGACAAGCACACCCAACTTCTCAATGTTCTCCTTGCTGAATAAGTTGTACCAAGAGCAATTAGATAAGATATTAATAAATTTATCCCTACTGTCCTTGTAAGCCTCACATTCTAAAATAAAATGTTGTTCAGTTTCCACATTCCCAAAATGGCAAAAAGTGCAAACTGTCTCTTCCCAAGCCTCTTTTGGCCTCTTCCAATGCCCGGTCTCACAACAGAGTTGATGAGAGTTGGTTCTCAGCTGGGTGGTAAGTATTTTAGCCCTCCATGAAATGTTGGCCCCGATGTACATTTTTTGAAGTTGATTGCATGTGGGATTAAACTCATTAATATAATATATTTTCTTCCTTCCAAGCCCACTTTTCCAATTCCTCTTGTAGAATTTATCCATAACGAAGACCTTGATGTCTTTGTTATTCGAGGGACACATATTAAGATGTATATTCCATTTACCCATCCACTTGATGTTTTGTTGCATCCACATCCTTTTCCTTTTGCATAATATATCATTGAGGACCACTTTAGTTTTTTTTTGTTGTTGTTGAAGATAGAAGGTGATAATGTAAGGAAAAACTTTTGATAATCAAATACACACGGATTCCCTGCACTTTGAGATAAAAAATCTGAGTTTTCACACGTGGAATTCCTTTCTTCTTTTCATTTTGCCAATGGTTAGTGTGATTGGATGATCTAAGAACAATATTTCCACTCATCTGAAGGGGTTTCAAGGGTCTAACAATCCATTTGTGCGTATTTGTTTGACTGTTTTGTGTAACTGTTGTTATTGACAAGTTTTACATAGGTTTGAGGGTCATTATGTGTACATAGACTCATTCCACATTATTTTCTTGTTTTTTCTTGTGGAATGAGTCTAGGAAGGTGTAATATATCCTCTCATGTTGATTTGAATGTAGGGGAGAGTGGATTGGAGGGATGGTGATCACCATTTGGTGTGAAGATACATGTTGAAGGAGTGCATAACTGGTGCCATGTATAGGTTTGAGATTTTTCATTGAATGAGCGTATCATTTTATGATGGATTGTGTCTATCCATGCTAATTAGATGGTGTTTGACCATTTTGTTAGGTCTAGAAGTGTTTGGATGTGTGAGATTTGGGAAGCCCTAGGTTTTGGGTCCTAAAAGTGAGGGTTTGGTGTTTGGATGAGTAGATGAGCATGGAACCACTTTAAAACTTGAAAATATGTTGTTTTTCATCCTAATTAAATAATTTTTGGGGGTTTTTTTATTGAGGAGAGAAGTATTTCATAGGGTTGCTTTATAAAAGTGGCCTAATTAGGCCTAATCCTAGTAGGACAAGGTGTTGGTTCAAAAAGTTGATCCAAAAAAACTGTGTCTGAGTCTGACATATGTTAAATAAATAGAAAATGGGTATTTGAATATTCAAATTTTTTTTCCAAGTGTTTGGAAGATTTTTGAGTAATTGTCAAATTACCCAATTTGGAGGGCTAGTAGGAATAAGTCGGTTAAGTGTAGTTTTGTGTATTGGGGATTGAACCAGTCAACTTGGGTAGGTGAAACCTTGTGCTAGGGTTTCATAGGTGTTTTTAACCCCTAATTTATGTTTGGTTAATCCATTGAAGTTGAAAACCCCATTTGAGTGATTTGGTGAAGGTTTGTGGGTGCAAGGTGTGAAGCGTTGAGGAACCTATTATTGGTTGGTTGAAGTGTGTTTGTTTCAAGTCATTTGAGTGAGATAAATAAGTTGAAACAAGGCTTTGCATCACTATGAGATGAGCCATAGCAAGTGCCTCAATAGGGGAAACGCCCATTTCACTAAGCAAGATATCATATGGAACATTGCTTTTGATTTTGAACTTGCTAGTGATCATATGTTGTTTTGATTTAGAGCCGACTCTTGGATCGGTTCTGAATAGAATTTTTGAAATTACAAATTTGTGGGAATTGAATTGAAGATATGTTCACAATGATTCAATTGTGTAGGCACAGATAATGGGACATCATGGAGTTTGGTCATGTTATAACTCCATATCTGGCTTTTGTGGATGACTAATGGAAAGTAGATGAAAGTTATACACTTTACAAGGTGCTTCCAAATGTTTGATGGCTGCTCCTTCTGAAATCCAAAGCGACAAGAAAAGTGCAGAGTAGATTTTAGAGTACATTATTAGGCACTGCAATGAGGATTGGATTATTTATGGACTCATCAAAGCTCTTCATGTTTCAAATGAAAATTTTAAGCTCAAGAAAATGATGTTGATGAAGAGTATTTCCTCAGACCTTTCAAAGGGCATCATTTCTGATAAAACCCTAGAAAATCTTCAGTCGCGCAAGGATCTTAATAGGCAAATATGCAGAGATTCTAACAGTGAAAAATTTATGTAGGAATTGTGTTGCAAAGTAGTTGTGTAGTGTACTGTAATTTTTTTGCGGGGGACCTGCAAAATCAACTGGGATGGTTCTAACAATGCTTTATGTAAGCTATGGACTTATTGTGCCGAGGACACATAAGGTATAGAAATGGAAGGAACATTTATTGATGTAAAGAATGGGCTTCTTATGGTTGCTTCTAATCATAAGCTTCGGGAAAGGCTTATCAAAAAATATAAACAAGATTATGTTTACAAGTCTTTCCATCGTTCTTAGAAATTGTAGCTGAAGATGTGGTGCAAGGAAGGTATAATCCCATAGCTGAACAAGATTTAAATCATGGTGTCATTACTGCAAGAATGGTAGTTCCTTCATGTGAAACTGGGGTTCCTACTTGTAGAGTGTCTAACAATAATTAGGAAATCACTTCAACGTTTCCTCCTCCTTGGGTTGGTACGCGATTTGATCCATTCATAATATTTTTGTGCTTTTATTTCATGTAATTACTCTTGTTAAATTGCAGCCCTTGGGTTTCCCAATGGGTTTTCAATATCCAAATATTCCGCCAAAAAGCATTAGCCAAATTATAAAAGCAAATGTGGAAAATTTTGAAAACTACGCATTTGCATTGGAGATGCAAGGTCATTGCACTTGGGAACTACTACTATAGTTGTCAGGTGAAAGAAGTGGTAGAAATTGGAAAGTATACTTGGATATTGAATAGATATAATGATTTTTGTTTGACACTCAGGAGAGCACTTATCGATAGATTGTACATTTTGGGGAATGGGAAGATTCGAGATGACTATTCTATGCACGTTAAAAGAATTCCATCCCTTAACTATTACTTTCTTGACACAATTTCTGTCAAACTTGATTAATTTATCTAAACTTATAAAAAAATGCAGAGATTCCATAAAGTAGTTGCACCTACAAATATTACAATTTCAAAATATGGAGAGCTTAAGTATTAAATGACACAAAATAAATCCTATTGATTCTTGAGTATACTCAATGATTATGAGCTCTATATTGTAGTCTCAATAGACTATGAATGACATTTCATAGATAACAACTTGACGACTATCGTATCCACAATTGGAGATTAAATAAATGGCTTCCATGTATGAACAATTTGCTGACTTAGATTGGTGAATTCGAAATCATGCACACCTATAGAGAGGGTAACAAAGTGGTTGATCTCCTGGCTAACTTGGGAGTTGATGTGAAGGAATTGTATTGTCTAATTAGGCAAGAGGATGCATCGGATGAGATAAGGGAAGACATCAGTAAGGACATCCCCTACCAACCTCGTGAGCGTATAGGCTACCAGTAGATCTTTTTGTAGCGAATGGTGTGACCAGCGCATCATTTCTCTAGAGGCCTCATGTGTACTTGATTTTCATGTTTTTTAGCTTTGCCTCACAGACAAGGGAGCAAGAGATCAAAAATAATATATGAAATCATAAATCTTCATCAAGAACCAGTCACAGAGTACAAAGAAGAGTGAATACTTTCATCATGCAGTCAAAAGGAAACATAAAAGTCATCACCTATTAGCATGCACAGATAAGTATTACAGTCAAAGAAACCTTTGTTTTTGTAAGGGTAGACTAGAACAATCTAGAGAAAGATTGAGCAACAATGCCATAAGAACAAGGATTGCAATAGTAATTAGGATAAAAGACTCTTAGTAATCTTACAGTCGTGAAGCCAAAATGACAATAGCAAAGGACAACTATTTGCAATCAAGGCACAAAATAACAATGCAAAGTCACAAGGGATTTTCAACCTTAAAGAGAAGCACTATCAAACCCAAAGAGAGCAACACACTGAAGTTTCTAGACATAAGTAAGAGTTTGATATTTACATAAAGAGTCATGCATACCAAGATAGTGGCCCAAAGGATGGTCTAACACATAGAAATAGAGCCTTCATAAACTGTAGATGTAATGATTCTTCTTGCCAATAACAAGAGCATTCATGTCCATGTAGCTATTTCATGTCATGGTTAGATAAAGAGAAAACATAAATGAGAAATTACTATTATTTTTATGGTGGTATTGTTTTTGGGGTTTGTTGTTGCCCTACTATTGACTATCGATAGGGGTGGGTGGATTCAAAGATCCTTCCTTGATTGATCTCTCCCAAGACCTTCACTCCCTGCTACATAGATTGAATGTGAGGGAACCCAACTAATATAGGAGGGTGTGCCAATGATCAATCTCCTCTCTAGGTGGGTAGTTTATCTGATACAAAAATTTCATATTGCATACAAGAAAAAGATACAAAAAATTTATTCAAAGTTTAATAATTCAAAAACACATAAATGTACAATACCTATGTTTGTCAATGTCTTCCTTTGGTCTTCTTCTATCGTACACAGTCTGCAGAGTGTAGATAAACCATCTTTTTAATGCATCCCTACAATAAAGACCACTTTCTGCTTTCCTATTTTTTCCACAACAAAGTTTTGATTACAAGATTCCATCCATTGGTATGGTTTCCATAGCTCCTCTTACTCTTGTCGATCAAAATTATGATTTCCCACTAAATTTTTCCTTGGCGGGATTCATTAATTTTTTTGGAAGCACTAAAAAACGTCTCTTTTAATCATCCCATGCATCAAATACAACTTTTTTGAGAGCTTCTTTTCTAATAAGATATAAATTAAACTAAAAGCATTATTTACGTCATTTGTATTGACATCATTTACTTGACATTATGGTCTTAGGCTTTGGAGGTAATTTTTTTATTTATTCTTCAAAGAATTCAAAACCTTTCAAAATTTCAATTATGACCTTGAAATCTATATGGGCTATTTTTAATCTAGATAGATGAAAAATGGGTGACAATAAAAAAGGGGCAATCTACAATAAAAAAAATATAATGCAATTTTGATAAACAGTAAGATGTATATATACATATATACTTATTAGAATATATATATATATATATACAGTTAGAATATTTTTAATTTTTAATTTAAGATAATATAAAGAATAATTTAAATATTTAAGGTAAAATATTTATTTCGTCTTCAAAAATTGTTTTAAATCCAAGTGAAATTGTTATACTTTTATTCTTATTATATTTTTAATAGAAATAAAAAATATAATATAATACATCTGCTAATAAAATAATTTATTATTTATAAATAAAAATAATATTTAAATAATAAATAATTTACAAACAAAAATATTAGGATCAAATTTTTATATCATTTCCACAAGTACCTAATTTCTTTAAGAGAAGAACCAGACAATTATCTAGTCATTTATTTAGAATTTCTCTATCATATTTATTTAGTCATTTTTATTTGTGTGATCTCACCCGATGACCAAATTAGTCATTTATTTAGTCATTTATAGCTTTGTTGTAAAAAATGAGTAAAATTTGGTCATTTTTACTTGCCGTGACTAAAAATTTTGGTCACGTAGTCATTTATTTGCCATATTTCTACTAGTGTATTAAGCATTAAAAAACTTAAAAACTAATATACTATACAAAATTATGAAAAAAAAACTAAAACATTAATATATTAACAATAATTTCTCTGCTCCCTTCTCCTCCTTGGCCGCTAAAATCTAAGTCGATTAGTGTAAAATGAGGGGAAACGCCTCTTTTGCAGCTTATATAGCAAAGGGGTTCTGGTTGGATCATACGAATTAGCTCTAAGTGCGACACAGATCCACACTTTTACCCTACAACCTAGAGTTTGATGAATAGTACTCTCATATTTTTTTATATTTGACTAATGGTACTTTTCCTAATTCCACAAGTAAAAATACTAGAGCTCAAATTCATAAACTTACTACCGGATACAGTATTCTCTCAAATGTCCTTTATAAAAAAATGTTATAATAGCCTCAACAAAATTGTGATCCCCATTGCCCTTGAGGAGGCACATTCTAGTGCTTGTGGGCGGCATTTTGGTGGAAAATCTTTGGTCCAAAGGTTGCTTCGAATGGGATACTATTGGAAAACCATGGAAAATATTCCTTTGACTTTGTCAAAAGGCGTCATCAATTTTGACAACATAACAATTTGATTCATGCTCTCACTCATGAACTTAGATCCCAAGTTGCATCTTGGTCATTTTCATTATGGAGTTTGGATCTTATTGGAAAAATATCTCCTCCTTCACAAGGGCATACATTTATCATTATTGCCACATATTACTATACGAAGTGGTTTGAGGTTATTCCTCTTTGATCCACTACATCTGATGCAATCTCTCAATTCATCCCAAACAACATCATCTCTCAATTTTTTATACCGTCCACTTTGATTTCAAAAAATGGTAATTCATTTAAGAACAAATATGTGAAGAAGTTCCTCAAGAAACATCACATCCAACATCAATTTTCTAGTCTATACTATCCTCAATTAAATGGCCAATCCAAAGCTTCTAATCAGATTACCGAACAAATCCTTTATAAGACTGTCAATAAGCACAGTAAGGACTGGCATACTCAATTAACCTATTCTTTATGAGCCTATAGAATTACTATTTGTATAGCTACAAGTATAACTCCTTATAATCTTGTTTAGAGTGCCGACACAATTATGCCTTTGGAGTTAGATATTCCTTCATTGTGAATTTATCTTAAGGGAATTATTTACGATGGCTCTTATAGAGAACAACACCTCCAATAACTTGAGATGTTAGATGAATAGTGTATAAATACTCTCAAACACATTCAATCTTATCAAAAGACTTTGCAGTGAAGCTATGATGATAAGGTCATTCATCACTCTTTCTCCATGGATGACTTGGTGCTCTATGATAATCAACACAACATAAATGTTCTACTAGGTGGAAAAGGAAAATTCAGTCTAAATTGGATTGGACCATACATCATTACAAACATTTATGGATCATGTGCTTACAAGATATTAGATGTGGAAGGGACACCTCTCAAAGAGCACATAATTCTATGCATCTTCTTAGATACTATGCTTAATTATCTCCTTTTCTCTTTCCTTCCCTCTTTCATTATCTTCATTTAGTGGTATGCTAGCATATTCATTATTAAATCATGTTATATTAGATAAACTCAAGTGTTATTTGGTATACATTTCTTTATTCTCAACAAAATTAGGTTGTCTTGAATTCATTATGTAATTTATTAGGAGGTTACATTTCTTCATGTTAGCTTATGATTCAAGTTTTCTAGGTAGTATGTTAATTAGATCATAGTATGTTTGGTTAAGACACATTTTAACTTAGATCATATAGGCATAGACATTTAATCCAATATAGGAACATTACATCATCAATAGTAGCATTTAGTTAAGCACTTAACTTGTTTAGTTAAATCACGCATGTATCAATTTAATCATAATTGCATTGATTAATCAGTCAGATGAGTATTAAATTAGACATACATGTTCATTACCATACTACTTTTAAATTAAAAAAATATAACACATTATATTGTATTTAAAGAGACAAATATAACAAAGATCATTATATAAGTTTTGATACAAAATGCATATCACAATATCACCACTCATACAAAATGTAGTGTATAATCTTGTACAATCATCTACTCTATGGATGATAGCTACTTGACCCCTCTAGTCCTGGATGCAATGGTCCCATGGAGGTGAATTTGTGAGATGACATAGAGCATGACTGACTCCTAGAGGAGCTCCTCCTATCTCTCCCCAACATTATACCTATGAACATTTTTGTCTTTTCCCTAGACTCCATGAGCTCATGCTATAGTTGTTCCCTCTCCTCTTGTGCAACCTCCAACTCAATCCTAACAACATAAAAAACATCCTCATGCCACCTCGCACTCTACATAGATCTAGGTGTGATCTGAGAGGATCATAGAATGTGTGTTAATGTGATGATATCTCCAATAAAATAATGAGTGAAGTCACACCACGCATATACATTAGCTATATATATCATAATTAAAATAGAATAATATCAAAATATCTCTAAATCAATCACATACCATGCCTAGATCCCCTTCCTGCAAAGTAGGATCAAAAGAAGTTGGAGACTGAGATAATGTGGCTAGGGGCATAGCTCTACTAGACTCTCCCCACTTATGTTTTATCGACATCTCAAAATGTGTTGGTGATGATCTACATGTTCTTGAGGAGGGCCTCTATGAGGGTCTGTCATCATCCTCCACCTTCACCTCTTTCCCTCTATCCTCTAACTATGCAATGTTTACATTTAGAATCTCCTCTTCCACATGACTAGGACCACCACTCTCACTCTACTCATGCTCCTCACCATCATCACCACCATGCTCTCTAGTTGCCTCATCCTCTCTCCCCTAACTAGATGGATCTACCGATCTCACCTATGGTTGAGGATCTCTTGTTGGGTACTCTGGTGGAAACATAACACATGGATATGTAGCTTCCCATAATCTAGTATATATATAGTAAACACCAATGTCATCCTCAAGTGGTGGATGTGCTATAACCTCTCCTCTTCCTCCTCATCAGTAATATCTACATCCTACACCATAGGTCGAGGTAGGGGCCCTAGTCTCATGACACTCCAAGAATGTTGTATGTATATTGACACTACTATAAGATAGCCCTACACTAAACCGAATTGTCTTATCACTCTATCATAGTAAAACAAAATGATGATGTTGTTATGGAAACCCTCAAGTAGACAATCTCATTACATCTACAATAACTATATATGTTGCCCCTCCAAAACATACATGCGTCTATAGGGCCTCCATATAATATCTATAGGATGTAGACGATCCATCACAACTCTCCAATATAGAAAATCCCATCTTTGCCATGGTCTACCACAAGGATATGCATTCTCTCAGGGCTCATCAAAGGAGATATCTACATGAAATATCATAGGCCTCATGCATGATATGTGCTCAAATATCCATGCTTGATGTAATGTGCAAGTCATCAAGCTCTTACTCTCATAATATACACAATCCCCTACGTCATGGTAGAGATGAGCAAGCATGCTTCATCCCCATGCAAACATAGTATGGTTCTCCTCCATCTCATGAATAACATGAGTAAGACCTCCATGCATATGAGTACCTCACACATAAGGACGCACAACTTGCCCCACTCTATCATTCGTAATCCCCTGAACCAATGGAATCCCTCCTATTATGTGTAGTAACCATCAGATGAATATTTGACCCCTAGAATCTATGGGAGTCACTCTACCAATAAAATATATCCGATCCTTCTCTACCACTACTCACAAGCATCATGGTGACTAATACTTCATGATCTTCCCTTATACTAGTAGTCTTAGAATGCGGTACACATCCTCTAAGGTGATGTCATCTATTCAGTGGAAGATGGAGGGTAGATGTATCAACATCCCATCTCTCCATCAATACTATCAACATTGTCTCATTGTATTTCATCACTACAATGCAATATACCCAATACAGTCCCATCTCTCGAAGGTAGTTCTTCTCATCTTGATCAAGGTTGGAGAGCTGACTTTGAAGAAATTTTTACAAAGAGCCTTCAGTATATTCTTGTGTGTAAGTTAATGCCTACAAACACAATCATCAAAATGAACTATCAGAATCATAATCCTCATATCAACACATCAACACTATCCTAAGCCCAAGTGTGTTGCATGGTCCCCTTCCTAGGACCACAACACCCAAAGGGGACCATGGCACCTTGGGTGGCCAATGAAGAAACACAAGGTTAGGAATAGAAAGAAATATATCAAATGAAAATGAATTAAAAACCAAGGTTGGTTAGCCTACCTCATCTAGTGGAAGGTCCTCCTTGACTGATTGCCTCGGGTTCTCCATCCTCGTGGGCACATTTGGTTGTCAACTTGGTATTTTCCCTCAGTGGTCTCCTCCTCTACACTTCAAGATAAGAATGTGAATAAGACAAATGAATAGTATGTTTGTCACTATTTAAAGGTAACTTCTTAAAACCTTAATTTTGTATGTTTTACTTAATCCTTCTTATCTTAAGCTAGATAAATCTAATCATTGTGTTGTCTGTTGTGTTAAGATCTTGATTCAATCCTCTTTCTTTCTAGCTAAATGCTCATTAAGTAGTTTTGATTCCCTGTTTGAACCTTGTTGAAAAAAAAAATCATCACTTACATTACACAATCCGAAGTGGTAAACATGATACCTTGTTTATACTTCCTAATTAACAAGCAAAAACAAGGGGGTATACAACTACTCTCGGATTTCATCACCCTTAGTAAGCATTCTAGAAGATTTTTTATTTTATCTAACAAAGTGGTTTTATAGAACGTGGTTCCTAACATTGTATTACATGTACACACTGGAGGCCTTGTGACACTTATGTAAATACCTTTTTTACTTGAATGTTTACTCTTCCATACTTTAGCTTTCATACACATGTAGTGTCATATGACTATTAAAGTGGGGACTAAATGTAGCATTGTAAATTGTACACCTTTGAGTAAGGTGTCCAATTCGATGCTTAGTTGGAACTCATTATAGTTTGTCTCATTATACTATGAATTATAGGACTTTCATATGCATTTATTTAATAAATTAATTAAAATTTGAGTCCTTCATTAATTTAAATCACAACAAAAATTGAGCCCTTGATTCTAGGTGTGCCCTTTTATCATGTTAACCTTATTTATACTTAATCCTATCCCGATTTCGAATTCCAAAATATATTTTTCATGTCCTTGCATCATGGTTTGAGCCACTGAGCTAGAATTAGCATTAGAACCCTGTCATCTTGCATCCCCAGAAATTTGAAAAAAAAAGTTGTCGAGACTAGTTTGCCCCACAGCTCCCTATCCCACATTTTTTCCTCAAATTTCAAGAGGATAATTTGGCAATCCTAATCAATTAAAATACCACTTCATATAAAATTTAAGTTGACTTTTCATCAATTTTAAATCTAAGATTTCATATATAGGGAAATTCACTTCCTCATTTGTGGATATTTTTGGAAGAGCGACAATTATGCAATTGAAGGAATCCTAATGAAGTGAAGGAACTGCTTCAAAGGAGTCTTAGATATGAAAATCAATAATTTATCAAGTATTCATCAACATTCATTCAACTATGGAAGCTTCAAGAGACATTGGAGGATGACAAAGAATTACTGACTAATGATTGGCTTGTACCTCTTCCTAAGTGATTTCGCATGATTTCATGTAATTCTTATGTTTCTATCATTTAGCTTCAGATCGACATCATATCTAGTTTTAGATCTTTGTTATTGCTTTATATTTGCATTCTAATTATGTGATTTAAAGCATTTTCAATTCAATCATTATTATTTGGGATTTTTCTCTGATACATTTGAGTAGGACACTAGTTTGCATATTAGACACTTTAGCTCATAGAAATCTTAGACACACTTAAGATTCATGAGCACACACTTTATTCCGATTTCAATGTCCGCTATTTGTGGAGGTGGAAATCGCCAAAATAGGGGGATGACCAAGGCAAACCCCTATATAGCCACCACCCTACCATTTTTCATCTTGCAGGTACAATTACAAGTACCCGACAGAGCGAAGAAGCCCAAAACAGAATCAAGAGGTTGATATAGACCTGTTCCCAAAACTTAGACTTGATTTCCTAGGACTAGGGTGCTTGGGCCATCCCTATCCTCATATTTTTCCACCAAATTTGACAAGCGGCCTCCAGATAGTCTCGGGGTGTAGATTTATAGATATTGACTCATAATCAAAAGACCAAGATGTTCTGAGCATCTCAAACCTGCAAATTCATCTTCAAATTGCATTTACAAGTACATAATCAGATTTACCATCTATTTATGTGTATGTTACAACATTTTAGCTTGTTTATTAGTTAATTATAGGAACATAAGTCTTCATTTACTTCATACTTTAGTCATAGTTTTACTTTCTTTCAACATATCTCCATAGTTCATTCACTTTCTAAAGCAATAAAAGGAATAAAAACCCTAGAAGTATCATTTAGCTCTCTTCTACAAGAGTTATTCAAGTATGATCACTCCTTTAGGTGATTTCATATTCTATATTTTGTGTGAAAGTGGATCTTGGTCTTAGTCCTACCCGGTTTTATTTTCATCCAATACAACTTAATAAAAGGAGGGCCTTCAAGTTCCTTAGATGGTGGCATTCCAAAGGAGGCACGGATGGGTAAAAAGGTAAATTGCTCATTTCTGAAAACTTTTGGTTGTGAAGCATTTATTCATATTGAGATGAAAAATAGATCAAAGCTTGAGGCGAAATTCAAGAAGTGCACTTTTATTGGATATGAAATTACTGATTTTGGTTATTGTTTATGGGATTATGAAAAATCACAAAAGCATTAGTAGTAGAGATGTCATATTCGATGAGAAGGTCATGTACAAATATTGGTTGCAAGGAAAGCATAGAATATATGGTACTTGATGAAATCCCAAAAAATATAGTTCCAATGGGGCCATAAAATCCAAATATTCAAAAACTAGAACAACAAAAGGTACCTTAAACTCCGACAAGAATATCTACCAATATAAGTAGATCCCCTAAACGATACTCGCCCTGATTATATTATGTATTATTGATTCAATCTAGTGAACCAAAAAGTCATGCAGAAGCAATGCAGGTAGAAACCAAAAAGAAGCGGGAGAAAGGAATGAAAGAAGAGATGGACTCTTTGATACAAAACCAAACTTGGGACTTAGTTGAATTTCTTAAAAGTAAAAGAGCATTAACAATCAAATGGGTTTATAGGCTTGTTAGATCTAATATGCAACACGAATATGAGGTCAAAAGTAAGGAGGACTTAGTGTGTAAGGAGGACTTATATGTTGATGGAATTATTGTTGTTAGATCTTATATGCAACACATCAATGAGTTTAAGCAGAAATTATCAAAGTCATTTACTATTGTAAAGTGGAAAAATTTGGATTCTAGGGTTCCATCCAAGGAATGAAAACCACTAGATCTATTTTTCACTTAGAGAATTTACATTCAAAACAGGATGGGGAATTCACTAGATCCAGTCATAAATTAGATAAAGACTGAATACTAAATGAATTTAGATTATAATGTTTCCTCTTTTGTAAGTTGAAATGCAGAAATTAGGTAAAAGGCTGAAAAATGAAGGTAAAAGCATGGAAAAAGTAAGCTACGGATGTGGGATTTTCGCACATACCTGGAACTAAGTAATGTAAGTTGAATTGGACCTGCCCCCCAAAATTGCTCAAAAATTGTCAAGACCGTGGCGCATCACATCGGTCCTCTGAACTTTTCTCACGCCAAAGGGAGATGATCTGTCTCTATGAATAAAGTTTAATCTGAAGAGTACTACTTTGTACCTATTTCTTTCACAAAGAAAGAAAGGGAAATGTGTTGGGAATAGGGGTTTGCCTTAGGTCAAACCCCGATTTTGAAATTTACCATGAAATTGAAATAAATGTAATTGAAATGACTAAAAGGAAAGGATCTCCTTTTGAGGGAGATGTTGAATTATGACTAAAAATTGAATTATGATACCTCCTTGTGAAGTTTTGATTGCCTCCACATGGAATTAGGGTTTATGAAGTCTTCAGCCAAATAGGATGAATAATGTCTCCTTCAATGCTTGAAACTTGACTTTACCGCTGCTCCTAAGCTGAAACAAGATTGATTGTTGCTCAATTGCTTGAATGCTTGATCTCTTATGTGTTGATTGATGCTTGTATATTGATCATGTGATGTATGCTTTATGTTCAAATGAGAGGGGAAATCCTCTTTATATACCTGTCTGTTGGTAAAATTGGTTGATTTTCTAACATGAGTCGACACCAAGAGGGAAATCCCGCTCAAATTTTAAATAGGACCAAGGGATCAAATGGGGCCCAATTTAGGGAGGACCATGGCCTGGCACCATCGTCCTAGTGAGGACCATGGTGTGGTGCCATGGTCCTACCCTATTTTGGGGCAAGCATAAGGTGCTTCATGGGGTACAATTTGAGTTAAATGCCATTTGTGATGTGCAAGAGTATAATTAGGTCTTCAATCGGGCCAAAGGGTGCAAACACTAAGGTGAAGACCCAAACGCGATCGAAATTGAAAAGGGTGCAATTGTAGGACACTACAACTATGAAATATTTGGGTGCAAAAAAACAAATACTTGGTATGAAAATGAATAAAGAAAGGAAAAATAACACATTAACATTGTCTCAAAGTGATTACATAGAGAAGGTTTTGAAAACATTTTAGATGTAGGATTCAAAACCAATTAGTACACCTTTACCCAGTCATTTTAAATTGACTAAGGAGATGCATCCAAAGACAAAAGAGGATATTTAATACATGTACAAGTTTCCATACTCTTTAGTGGTTGGAAACTTGATGTATGTCATAGTCTGTACAAGGCCAGTTATTGAACATCTAGTGGGAGTTGCAAGCAAGTATATGAAAAATCCTCGAAAAGAGCATTGGAATGCAATAAAGTGGATTCTTAGGTATTGATAGGTACTAATACTCATTCATTATTTTTTGTAGGTTCTTACTCCACTCTACAAGGATATGATGATTCAAATCTAGCAAGAGACATTGATAACAAGAAGAGCATAACAAGGGAGATATTGATCACAAGAGGAGCACAACAAGGTACGTGTTACTATAGGTGGAACAATGCTTGGTAGGATTTCACAATTTCAAAAATTTGTTTCACTTTTAAAAATAGAAGGAAAGTATGTTATTGCTATAGAGGCTTGTAAGACGATGATTTGGTTACAAAGGTTTATGGAGGAATTGGTTAAGCAACAAGAGAATAGCAGGTTCTTCAGTGATAGTCAGAGTGTCACTCATCTTGCAAAAACTCAATCCTTCACTCTAAGACAAAATAAAATATAGTTCAGGTGCCAATTCATATGCTCAATTTTAGAAGATGGATAGTTGAAGTTGGAAAAGATACACACTAACTAGAATCCTACAAATATGTTGACCAAGGCTATAACTCGAGAGAAACTAGTTTCTTGCTTGGTTTTTATTGACCTTTAAACACGATAATAGTGGAAATAAGAAACAATTCAAATCCAAGTGCATCAATCTATTTTGAAATCCAAGTGCCAAATCCAAGTGCTACAAGAGAAAAAATGTCCATCTAGGATCCATCTCCAAGTGGGAGATTGTTTGGTGTGGAATCTAATCAATCTCCAAGTGGAAAATTGTTGGTATCTGTAAATCGATCACATTGTTGGGCTTAAATTTTGGTGACTTTTTTCAGTCTCATTTTCCTTCCAAGTCAATTAATAGGGGAGTATAGGAGGGAAAATCCCCTCTTGTGGGGCCAGTGGGACCATTCTCCAGTGGGGTCCTAGGGAGAAAGTCCATGGTTTGAGTTTGGGGGCAACACTCGCAGCGGGAGTTGTTGGGGACAATGCACCTAGCTAAGGGATTGATTATTATTTGATAAACGAGTTGGCTATTATTTTGGCATAGAAATTGACCTTTGTAAACTACCAAAAAGACTTGATAAATAAGTGGTTGTGTAATGTGAAATATCATTAGATTGTAATTTTCTCTTCATTGGATAATAAAAGAAATTCGACAATTATTTATCTACGGATGTATCCCACATTGGTTGAATCCCATTAAATTTGTGTTATTGTGAATTGCTATTTTTGTCTCTTTTATTATGCATTATATTTAATATTGTTTATTGCTTTGGTCTACCTAAACCCTAATAAATAATTAGTGCTATAGAAGATGACATAAAATTCAAGCTCTCCTAAATGATAGTAAATATAGAACCTAAAATTTGATAAAGTACTAGATTTAAAATTTGGGGTGTGCTGCAAATAGCAAAGTAAAACAACTAGCATGCAACTAGGATTTTAAAGGATGTTGTGGGAAATGAAAGCAAGAGTAATTTGGAAATCTATTAAATTTGAATATTGTTTCCTTCATAAACATGATGATGGTAAGATATTGGACTACTACTAAATATAAATAGTCAATGGACAAGTCCTAAATGAGGTGATGAGAAATATATTTTCATCTTGGAATTTGTGTCAATGAAATCACACTATAAGTCAAATACTCAATATACCCATACAAACTGATGTAAATGAATGTAAAAATAGAAGCTATGCATATTTATCCATTGCAATGGTTAGCATTTGACCAATGAGTACATATTCTGTAGCATCATAAAATTGTGACCCTTGCAACTTTCGACCGCATTTGGGTCTTTCTGTTAGTGGACGAATCTTTAAGCTTGATCAAAGACCCGAAACATGGTCATGACTTCAAAAACTTGCATTATTCATCATTATGTACTGCCTTCTTGTTTTTGCATGTCCTAAATTAGGGCAGGATAGGGGCGTGCAACCCTTGTCCTAGCCCTATTTTGGGCCCCCTTTGGTCTCCCCTTGCATTGGGCTTATCAATTGTTGAGTGGGAAAAGGTTTTCCTATGTCGGCCTAAGATGAGAAATTACCTAAAACACCCCTAATTGGCAAGTATATAAGGAGCACTTCCCCTCCTATTTGCATAAGAGAAAATAAGTGAAATCAAGTGCAAGCGAAATTAAGGTGAACAAGTGAGAGGTCTCCATTATCATCATCAAACATTCAAGCATTGAGCATTTCAAGTCTCCTTTCAAGGCTAGGTGTTGCATTCAAGACAAGGATTCAACCATTGAAGAGGAGATTTCTATCAACATTCAAGACATCCTATTTCACATATCCATTCAAGCAAATTCATCTACAAAGGTATGAAAATTTCAATTACATCCCCTTATTGAGGTGGATTTTACTTCAGACATTTCCTTTCATTTACTTGCAGCATTTTACAACCACTTGGTTAATTCCAAAACAGGGTTTGACCTGAAGGAAAACCCCCAGTCCCAACAACATTTCCCTCTCTTTTTTATGTGTAGGTTGCAGGTGCATGACTATAATTGTAGGTTTAGGCTTCATTTTTCAAAGACGAAAAAACCCTTTTTCGACGCGCATATTTTTCGGAGGACCATGCATAACTTATGGACAGTCCCTGCAACTTTTGCTCAGATTTGTAGGGAAGCTTCACCTCGACATTCTACTGCTAATTCCAGGTGCATAGCTTCATCTCGCATCTCTATCTCAAGATATAATCATTTCTTTGTTCTTTCTGTACTTAGTCTCAATTTGCTTAATTCAACTAGTCTACTACAAAAGAGGGTTAATTTACTTTCCTAATACGTTCCAAATTTACTGCAATTCACTTAGTATTCAATCTCTTACCACCGAGGATTATATCTAGTGAATTCAACCCCTCTTTTGAATGTAATGTGTGAAAAATTGAAGGGAATCCTTTGTGAAACTTTCATTCATCTTTTGAGGGGAGTAAAGCTTTCCACTTGATCTCCCCTCATCATTTTTCAAGTGAAACTTTCATTCCTCTTTTGACGGGAGTAAAGCTTTCCACTTGATCTCCCCTCATCATTTTTCACCTGTTACATATTCATATTATTTTAGAGATTATACATACTAGAGCTATGTGACCATTGAAATGTGTTAGCTATGTCATTATCCTTTCCATTTTATATAGATAATAGTAAATCTAAACTTTGACTTATCTTTCATAATATTTAATCCTTAAGATATGGTATCATTATCTAGCTTGACCATCTTCACTGTCATTGGACACATAGGCTTAGTGATTGGACACAATGGCTCAGTGATTGGGCACATAGGCTATAGGCTCATATTTTATCTTAAGGTAGTTGAGGTTTGGATCTCACCACTAAAGGATTGCATCTACCATAACACTTTTAAAGGCAACATATATTATATTTGTTCCTAGCACAAGGTAAGGATTGGGAAGAACATCATAATTTATGAGATTAAGAGATGTATTATTGATTGCATGGAGATTTAAAGGCTTCACTATCTACATCCTCTTTGTACATCAACGACAAACACTTCACTATTTTTGCTACAAAGTTATCATCTTTAGAGGCAAACCATTATAAAGGTCGTTCTCATAATATTGCTAGATTGACTACTTCCTTTCAACCCATTTTATTTATTAGGGACCTAAACATCCCTAAGAGACTACAAATCTATAATATATTAACAACATGTTGCTAATACAATGCCTCCCTCCGAGTGTAGTTATGAGAGTTTTCCAATTATATTGTTTATATATTAGATGCAATTGATTTATCATGTCAAAACCCATGATGTTCTTGTTAAGGTACATTTTAATTATTAAGTACCTCTTTATGTTAAATGATTTGTCAAATTAAGATGCTTAAAAATTCTCTACAAAAAAAATCTTATTTCCTTATATTCTTATCTCAAAAAATAACATTACTTTTAATCTAAATTTCCATTAACTCCTTTTAATAAGATCTCCCCAGCTCAATTTAACTAAATTTTAACCAATAATATCTATATTTAAACACACATTTCTTAAATTCTCCCCAATGCATATGAGGATACCCATACTCATTATGAAGACAATTTGAAAGGGTGATATAAATGAGTTATTTGAGGAGGCAAGACTTCACAAAACAATAGGCTTCTTGATCAAGATCCACAATAAAAAAATCGACAATGAAAAGAACTTAAATATTAGTAACAAAGATACTCTTAATCACATAAAGTGATGATCTAGTAAACTTCATTGAAACTCATTCATTCATTCCTTAACATAGTAAATACCTTTGTTCCTAATTATTTTTATCAAACCCCCCATATTTGGAATCACACTGCATTATTTCTTATGATGCATTGTTTCCTCCTTGATTGGTCCTCCTTTTCATCCTCCTAGAAAGTAAAGGTAACAAGAGTGACACATTGAACATCTGATGAACACAAAATGATGACATAAAACATGATTGGCCTCTAAGCCATGATCATCTTCATTATGGGTCTCATCTTATGCACTTGTTTTCCTTTTAAAGTTATATAAAATACCACGGCTGTGATTCCAATGGGTTGAGATAAAAGGTGGTATATAAGCAAGTGATTGCTCATCATTCTAGTTCACTTTTGAGATAACTATATCATTTTATTTTTCATTCTAGTTCACTTTTGAGATAACTATATCATTTTATTTTATAACCTCATTATTGTTTTGTACAAATTTGTAGGAGTATGCCAAACGTTGAGGGCAGTCAAATCATTGTATGTTGCAAAGCTATCACTTTCGGAAATCAAAACGATTAAATATACTCAATTTCTTCTTCTCTAAAGTGAAAGGGTTTCGACACGTGTTACCACGTGAAATACAACGATCGGGGGTTTTTCAGCTTTCAAGTGTTTAATATTTATTTATTTTTATATATATATTTTTTTATTTTGATTTACGATTTTGTTTGAATAATTATTTATTATGAATGTTGGAAGTGTATCATTACCATGTATGTGTGAGTAGGGAGTATGTTGTGCAGTCTATTTTTAATGGAAATGTTTTTTTTAAGATTGTAAATTAATTATGTTATAATAATAAACAAATAAAAAATTTAAGATAAGTGTTGGAATTAAATAATGGGAACATGATTGTGTTTCGGTATATTAAGTGAAAGGTAAAGGATTTTTTTCATTCTATTTATAATCAAAAAATAAATACATAGTAGTAGTGTCTTGATTATACACATGAAAGATTATTATAGCTTTGCATAGATCGTATAAATTACTGAAATGATTGTAAACTAATCCTACAAAACAATCTAATAGTAAGCAAAATGACTATGAAGGTAGACCCTACTCACTATAAAAAATTGATGTCATTAGTTGCTCCAGCCACATTGAAGCACTCTTGCTAAGATATGTCCTTTAATGTTTGCAAAGTGCCAAAAGCTCTAATTGAGGATCATAGGAACGCCAAGCCTTTGAGAAAGACTTGAATATTGGCCACTTCTCTCACCAACGCCATTAACCTTGTCTAAATACCTTGCATAGTACCCATTGACTCTAACCCACAAAATTCATAACCACTAAAAGGAAGAGACTTGATTGTTATTGTGGTTGCATTATCCACCATCTCTTCCATACCATGCTTGAGCTTCTCTTGAATATAATAACAACCTAGAGCCTTTGTCAACTCTTTATCGATAGCTATAATAAAGATGTTTGTGTTGACCCTATGGTAAGCAATACCTTTTATGAAATCTTTTCCAAGCACTTCTTGGATGGCCTCCAAGATGTCTACCCTTAAAAGAAAAAGCATTATGTGGCCTAGTTTACTTGATTTCTCCCAAGAAAACCATGTATCATAAGTCACATTTTAATTGAGTATAGGGCTCCATGGTGGGGTTGTTGTGACTACCAAAAAAATAGAAGAAAGATGGAAAATAGTGCAAACTTGTGTAAAGGGAATGGTAAATAGAAAATGTATGAAATGATTTTGCAGAACCCTCTTGAATCATTCATATGTGCAAGGAGTATTCAACATTGATCAAAGAATGTCAAGGGAGTATTTTGGGTGAAGTATAACATGATCGTCCCAACTCTAATATTAATCATTTGAACTATCTCATAGCTCCAAAGGTGAGGCCAACAATTGATGTCATCTTGATTATTATATCCTCATTTTCATTAATAAATCAATTTGATAAAAAAGTATGTCAACTTATTCCATTCTTGATAACAATTGGTAATAGAAAATGGAGGTAGACTATAAAAAATGACCTATAATTCATTTAGGATACCTTTTATTCTCTATTTGGTTGAGTGTATATTAGCTATGCAAAGAATGGTTACCATCAAGTCACCCTCAATCCTTATCTTGATAATATTGCATAGTTTAGCCAATAAGAGGCTACAAAAAATAACTTTGGCTTCTACCTCATTACATTTGCATGGCTAAAGTTTCTTGGATGAAAACTTATCATGTTGTCACGAGAGTACCTAATAGCACAACTAGCCCTAAATTCCTCTGGATTGTCCCTAGAGGCACCATTAAAGTTCATTTTGCATTCTCCATTTGATGTTAGTGCCCATTTAATAATAAATATTTTGATGGAGATGGTTTAACCCAAGAATCACATTAATGGCAGGAAGATATAAACCATCCCTTATTTGAAGCATATATTTGTCCATGTAATAAGGCACTTGCTTTTTGTTTTGAGTGTGCCACAAGTCATAATTATTGTAGAGATAGTTGTTTCTAGTTTGGAGAAAAAAGTTCTCCCAAGCCAAAGCCACCTCTTGAAAAATTCTAAAATTTATCTCTTCTTGTATATGACAAGTTAATAATGATGGGGTGGTAATCCATAAAGGCCTTAAGATTCAGAACAGGCCTTGAAATCATGTTTTATTTGCACACCATTAAGAAATTAAAGACATTATTGAATGCAATTGGATATTATTCTAAAAAAATGTATTTCCACTCATCAAGCTTTTTTTTGGTAACAACTATATTCATCATGCCCAAGTCCTTTTCAATAAGCACATGTGGATTTCCAACTTGAGAACCTTGATCTACAACATCTCTCATTCAATACTTTGGTATTAGTGTATGCACTTGAAAATTGAGGAGAACATAAGCAATAGATTAATTGTTAAGCAACCACAAAACTCAACTCTATTACAAATTCCCAAAATGCAAATCAATAGAAATATGCTAATGATTTCAATAATAAAAACATTCAAATGAAACAAATGAAGCAAACTCCATTGTTGATCATGAGCATTGAGACTCCATTGTTCTTCTACTTCTTGTGATGTGTTGGCTCTCAAAGTGGTGCTATGAAAAACATGCAGAATGTTAGCACAAGAATTCAAAGATAATGGTTGTTGAAAATGGGAGATTGATGTTGAATTTATAGATTTCAAAGAGGAGATTTGATCGATCAAGATTGATATGCAAATTGATTTGATCAATGGTTGAGATTAATTGAGACGGAACTGACTAGAGGAGATTATGATGAGAATTGGTTGCATGACTAAATTGATTGATAGATGATTGGCTTGATTGATAGGTTGAATATGATAAATTGATTAGTCAGTTGGTTAGATGGATGTGTTCGAAAAAGTTGATTGAAAGTTAAAAAAGGTGATTGGAGAGTTAACTGAATTAACTAATTAGTTAACTGAATTGATTAATTAGTCAGAAAAGTTGATTGGGAGTTGAACTCAGAGTCAATGGCAATTATAATTTTGACATGTGATGTAGGAATTTGGCATGAATTTGCATTTAATTTGACTTTTGATTTTTGAAAACATTAAATGTTATGCACATGAAATGAAATTAGTTTTTAGTTAGAATTTGAGAATTTTAAATTTTTGAAATGAGAAGAAACTAAATTAAATAATTTGAGAAATTTATTTAATTTGGAAGACACGAAAGAAATTATTTAATTGGGGGAAGATAGAAATTGAATTTAATTAAATGATGAAGACCATTTAATTAAAGTAAATAAATCGTAATTAATTAAATAATAAAATTATTTAATTAATTTTAAGAAAGGAAGGTTTAATGATTAAATGATTAAGATAGAAATTGAATAATTAGTTTGTGTTGAAAATGATAATTAGTAATTTAGAATAATTAATTTAATTAATATACAGGAATAATTAATAAAATCGGCGTTTGCAAGCGTGGGACAATTTTAGGTGTCTACAATTAATATTCTCTTGCAAAATGTCATTAATCATAATCCACCTTACACGTTTAGTACATAACACCAATCCATCTCGCTTCATGTTTAATGAATGTTCATTTACTTAAGTCATTTTATAATTGTCATCTCCTTAATTTAAACATGGTTTTTAATTTATTATACCTAAATATGGTTGTCAAAGATGTGCTACTTCTATAAAAAATTAAAAGGGTCAAATATTTAAATAATTTTGTAATCATCTTGAAAAAAAATAAAATTACACAAATAAAAATTCTAATTAAAAAATGTTACAAAATATTTTATTTATCTAACAATGATAATTGGATAAAACATTTTATAATATTTTCATTCAATATTAATATTTATAAGTTTTGACCAAATTTTTATAATTTTTTAAAAACTCCCATCTCAACTAGACAAAGATGGACAAAACCATATATTCTTCCTTAACCTAAGATTTTTAACCCCATTTATAAATACCTAAACTCTAAAATTAGATTTAAATCTTCTAATATAAAAATACTCCAACTTAACATATGCATATCATAGTAATTGTGTAATAATAAATCATGTTTTCTTTTTAAACAAAATTTCATACAAATCTCATTTCCTTTCCTCATTCAATTTACATGCAATAGTTGATAAAAATCATGATATTTTTTAAAAAGAAGAATCCTCCACCTAAACCATAACAAATTGAATTAAATAGATTCATACTTACGTGATGACACCATAATTTCACTTCTAAACTTGAAGTCTCCTTTCCCATGCAATTTCCATGGAATTCCTAAGTCTAAAATTGTAATTATTAAAGGCTATGATATTCTTTAGAAAGAAGAATCTTCCACCTAATCCTAACAAATTGATTGGAAAACGAACTCATACTTATATGATGATGCCATTTTTTTTCTAACATCATTATAAATCAAATGTCTCAATCCCTTTCATTTGATGCCCTCCACTTTTTTCTTCTAATTTCAACAATGTCTTTAATTAATCTTTTGTTATTTTTATCTATCAATTCATTGGCCAAAGCTTCTCTTATACTCCCCTCCAAACCTCCTTTAAATCAACCAAAAGACATTACAAATTTATTTGTAGAAACTCCTATTCGATTCTCGCAAAAATTAGACCTCAACTTTTCAAATACTATCGCCCCTAATGAGGACCACAACCAATCCAAAATTAGCTCCTCTTCCCCAATACCTCCCCAACCACCTATGCCCACAACCCCAAACTTTTGTCAAAGGACCATAGCCAGAACCTCATGCCCCAACCCTCAAACAGTCAACCCCCTCGACTTAAGAGCTTACATGGGCACATGGTACCAAGCAATCTCGACCGCCCGCTACAAGCTTACCTTCCAACCAGGCCTAATATGTGAACAAACCAATTACACATTCCTACCCTCCAACTTTGACGGCACCACCAGAATAGCCGCCACATATAGCAGCTCCACCATCTTACCCCGCCTCGAAGCTGCCACCCTAACTCGATTCTCCCAGTCAACTGACAGAATCTGCACTGCCGCCAAAAATATCTGTCAACTAACGACCCCTCCCTATTCCGGTCTTCGTCAAAATCTACGAGCGTTATGGCATTCCATTCCCCTCCTGTCATCCTCGCATCCGTCAATTGCCGCCGAATTGCAGCGTCAAATCCGACGGACTTTTCATCTGATAAGACTCGTGGAATGCAGCATGGACTCTCTGTCAACTAACGTCAGCCAAATCCAGCAGGCCTACGGTCGCATTAGCATCGGCCAGGGGCTCCCACGGGAAAATATCCGTCAACTGACAGAAATAATGTCCGGCACTCTCAGGGTCGTGAGGGACGTCACTTACCAGATTTACAGTCGCGACTACATCCGCCGCCAAATCATCGATATCGCCGCCAAATTAGCGGCAGAAAAGCCTTCTCTGTCCCGCCAAATTAGCGGCTCGGTCTTGCAAATTGCTTCGGAATTTGGCAGAATAGAGGCCAGTTTGGCAGAAATGGGATATATTCTCACAAATCTGGAGGTCGGTTCTGCTAGCCTTAGAGGTCCCACTACCTTTGGCAAAGGTTATAAGGCCGTTTGGCGTGGATTAGGGTTTCAGAATCAGAGCGCTCCCGGGAAGTTGGTGATGGACTTTTATGGGGCGACGAGCCCTTATTGGATTATAGGGTTGGAGGGTAATGCAACTGAAGGGTATAAGGCTGCTCTGGTTTATTCCTGTACAGAGGGTTTGAATCAACGTATTAATGAGAACTTGTTTGTGTTCTCTAGGAGTAGAAGTGGGATGGTGGAGGAAGAGATCATGGCAAGATTTATGGAGATCGCTCGTCTCTATGAGATTGATGTTGACTGTAACAATCCTTTCGTTTTCACTGATCAGCGTGGTGGATCTTGTGGAGCTCCATAGTTAAGAAGACCTGGAAAGTCTTTTAAGGGATGAAAATGGTCTTGCGTAGAGGCTCAATAATAAAAAGAAATTTACAGGGATAGAAAATATGTTTCCAGGATGGCATACACAATGAATCAAGAATGTTCCTTTTTCACAGGAATAACTATACAGATAATATAATTCTTTTAGCTCATATATGTTATAGATATCTCTGGTATATAAGCTGCTTCACTTTTGTTTTTGTTTTTTTTGTTGAGGATTAATTGATTGGAGATTTTCGGAAAATATTGTCAATAAGTGAAAAAAAAAGGACTACAATCTATGTCTTTGGTTTTAAATGTGTCTATATGTATGGAATTGAGTTGTTCAAATAAGAATTTTTAGTCAGAGACATTAAATTTCCACAATCCATACTGAATAAGTGTTGTTTCTGAATTCAACTGTGAGAATTTTTTTGCATCAATGTTTCAGATCACACTCTGTGATCCATCATCCAAGACAAAATGTGATCTGAAACGTCAATACAAAAAATATTCTCACACAGTTGAATCCAGAAACAACACTTATTAAGAAATTTTTAGATCACATTGTATCTTGGTTTTAAATCTGTTACAACTAGTAATTGTACATTAATTTATAACTGTCATGTTGATAGTGATGTATAAATGAATCCAATCCTCTCTTAAAAAGTTAAGTAGATTGATAGAATTCACATAAAGTCTTTTTTGAAATTTTCTTGTTTAAACAATGAAATAGAATCAAAAAATATATATAATAACAATCTTTCTTTTATATTGAAAAGTAGAAGCATTTTGATAATAGTATCATTGGGATGGTCAGTTATTGTCTCATTTTAAGTGAAGGTTGCGATTTGCAAAGATCAACAAGAGAACAAATTTTGTTGAGGGTGGCCCTTGGCAATCTATGTTCATGGTGTTAATGATTATTTTTCTTATTGTTCATTCTTGCAATTTATGGATTGTTAGGATCCATGCCATCATGAGGTGTATGATATGGTGTAATATAACTTATTACAAATTTGTCCAACTCATACAAAGCTTTCTTAGCGTTAAGTAGATTGATAGAATTCAGAGAAAGTCTTTTTTAAAGTTTTCTTGTTTAAACAATGAAGTAGAATATATATATATATATTGAAAACTAGAAGCATTTTAATAATAGTATCATTGGGATGGTCAGTTATTCCCGCATTTTAAGTGAAGGTTGTGATATGCAATGATCAACAAGACAACAAATTTTGTTGATGATGAATATGAGCCCTTGGCAATCTATGTTCATGATGTTAATGGTTGTTTTTCTTATCATCCATTCTTGAGATTTATGTATTGTCAAGATCCATACCATCATGAGGTGTACATAAACATTTATGATATGATGTAATAGAATTCATTACAAAATTGTCCAACTCATACAAAGCTTCAAACTTCAGCAATTGCATTCATTGAAATGATCAACCTGTAAATACCTTTTTCACTCGATTGTGTCCCTCATTCAATCATATGATGAATGGTAAGATACTTTAACTTTCAAGTTTAATATTTTTCCTTAAAAGTGTGGTTTGATTGCTAAAAAGATATCAGGTCTGTATATTTTTAGTTGTGTAATAGATTTCTAGATTAACTGTGGAAATTACATGACTCTAATTTCTAGTTGGTTTTATATCCATTTCAAGCTGTCAATTAATGAAAGATTAAAATATATTTAAATGTTCTATATTTTAAAAAATTAGAAATACAAACAGCCACAAATATGTTAGTTTAATCTAATGTGGCAAAGCTCACTCTGGCAAGATAACCTAATAATATAGTAAGTAATATAAAAAGGTGCATATTATAATTTCTAAGGATACTCGGCAAGAATTTTAAAAGCCTCTTTCATTCCCCATGAAGCCTAACCTAATGATCATATCAAATTGACCACAAAAGCAATGGATGTTATTGCTAATACAAACTTGTTCAGATGTCATCTACCTTGCAAATCTTATCTTACATTTCATGATTCCAACGTCCTTAAAAAGTGTCCCTAAGCACCTAGGATGTATTGGGAAAATAATTTGTAATATTTTATTCTCACAATTGTTATAATTCGTTAATAAAGGATGATAAGTTCATCTAGCAATGGTAAATGTGACTTGTGGATATTAAAATTCAAATTTTTTCTACACTTGTGGATGCCTAGAATGGGATGGTAAAACACAAGTGAAGAAGATAAATGAGTGACTATTGGACTCTCCAAGTGGTTGTTTGGAAATAGGCAATAGGTGTCTCTTAATATTCCTTCATTTATGGCATTTAATGTGATGTTTCATTTTCAAGTTGGGCACCTAAGTTGGAGAAAGTTTTGGAACCAAATCATATTTCTAAGAGGCAAAACAAAGAATGGGAGATTTGGAATGAAGAGTCATCTTTGGGCACCAATTTTGGTGCACGGTACCTCTTTACAACTCTGTAAAATCAGCTCCTTAGATGGTAAAATTAACAATAGTAGTTGAATGCATAGTTCTCCTGCACAAACAAGGGCAGGTTGGAACACAAAAAGGCTTTTCACAAGTACATAGTTGTTGTCATGTTGGAGGCAAATAGGAGAATGCAAGTGCGGGAAATTGTGATCTTGTTTCAAAGATAATGCATACTTAATCTCTCTTATTGGTAGACTTTATTTCGTAGGGGTTTCTCCATGTAAATTATGTATCATGTGATGCTTTTATATTGTTGATTTGTGCCTCTTTGTTCCTATCTTATAGTGATGTTATATTTTATTTATTGTTGTCAGAAGTTCACATAAGTGGTATTATTAAACATGTTATGTTGGCCGAATTTTTAGCACCATTAAAAAGATGGATTGAACTATGGTAATTCTACATTAAGATTACTTAATTTCATATTTGCATATTGTAGCTAGGAATTCAGAAATCATCAAAGCAAATGGGAATTTGGTCTAGTTAAATCATGAAAACTCAATTGCAGTGACCAATCCTAATTACATTCAATGAAAACATGAAAACAAGACATTCAAGATTGAAAACTAAGCAAACCAAATGTAGATGTCTTCTTCATGTGGCTCCATTGTCCTTCTTTCTCCTTCAAATAGCTTTGTTTGTGGATCTCACCTACTAGTGCATGAGCATGATGTGAAAGCAAGTAGACAAGACAAGATGACAACATAAGGGTACTAGAAGCATGATTGATTCGACCAGGGACCTTGATTGAAGAAATTCATCCAATTTATAGACAAATTGGAGAAAAGATCAGATTAGCATGAAGAGATTTGAAAGGAAATTTCAAATCAAGAATGACAAATATGACAAATTATGACAAATTTGCACTTTCTATGCAAGATTGATTGATTGATAATTTTGACAAAATTACTATGTCAAAATTGATTGATTGTCAATTATGACAAATTATGACAAATTGAAATATCATTCCCATGAAATTAGGAGAAATAAGAGAAATTAGAAAATTAGATGAATTAGAAATTAGGAAATTAGAATTTGATGAAAATTAGGAAATTAGGAATTAAGAAATTTAGAAAATGAGGAAATTAGGAATTAAGTGAATTAATTAACAATTTTTCATTTATTAATTAATTCACAAAGAGGGAAGAATTAGTTAGCCAATTAAATAAACATTTAGTTGTGACAAGAAGACTTAGGATAAATAAACTATTTAACCTAGAGGGAGAAAGGACAACCAAAGTTAAATGAATAAATCATGAAACCCTAGAAAATGCAAGGATGACAATTAGGTCTTGACAAAAGATAATTGATATCGATTCGATTTGATCATGATTCTGACTTGATAAAAGACCAATGCTAACAAACGATTTGGTTGATAAATGTGCCAATTGACGAGGAACAATGACTAATTGATCCAAATTGACATGATTGAGAAGGACAACGATCGATGTCAAACTAATTGCAAAATTGACGAGATTGACAATGACAACGATCGATGACAAATCGATCACAAAATGACAAGATTGAACATGATAACGATCGATGACAAAATAGATTGCAAAACGACAAGATTGAAAATGACCACGATCGATGACAAATCGATCGCAAGACGACAAGATTGAAAACGACAACGATCGATGACAAATCCATCGCATGATGACAAGATTGATAAGAGGACAAAACCCTAATTAGGATTGACGATGTCCAAAATGATGACAAATGAGCACGCACATTGATGTGACAGGATAAGATCGACCAAAATCATGACTGAAGATTGTTATTGACAAGACCAAATTCGAAAGCGAGATAAATGAAGAATGCAGAAGAATGACTCAATGCTCGCAAATGATAAAGACCAAGTGCGCGACATAGGAGAAATGTTAATGCGACGCAAAAACCCTAAAATAAGGCAATGCGCAAATGTTAAAGTATGATTCTGCAAGCATTGACCATTTTTAGACGTCTACACATACAAACTTCAAATTTTCATATTCTAGTAATCTCAAGTCTTGTATTTCATCCAGTGATGTCATAACTTGAGAATAAGTCTTTAATATTAATTTATTGGATAGAGATTCTCATAATTTTTATCCTTCAACGGTAGGAGTTTCCTACTTCAAATAATGATCGAACAAAGCCCATGTGTGTTTTGAAGATTTCACATAACTTGTTACATGTTAAAAGTAATAGTCATGCCTTTGCCCGGTTGAAACATGCTCTTTTAACTATTTTCCATACATTTCTTGTCAAATACATTTCAATTTCAAAAAACATAGTGCTAGAAATTGCTAATCTATTATCATAACAGTGTGTTAAGTCCTATGGATTGGAAAATTGGATTGCATACTTCGATACAATTTCTTTTAGGACTTCAGTCAATATTAAAAACATCATTGATTGAACGAAACCTTTGAAGATTTTTCTGTCATCCCAACTCATCAGAAGATCCCTCTTTAGCAGCCTTCCCTTTTATCTTTTATGACATCTAAAACTCCAACCTTATAATTTTCAGGCAACATTTAATATTTTTGTTGTCATTTTTGTATGAATCTTCTGAAATATAAACAGCCAAAGATATAATTCTGCTCCCAAAAACATTTCATAGATATTTTTGTATAATCTTCTGCTGCCAAAAACCCAAAAATGCCCCCAAAAATATCTCCCAGCAAATGCTACAAGGGCTACCAAAAATGGCACACCCACTACAACACCTCTTACTTCTTATAAAGCCCACCATAACACCTAGAATAATCTGAAGTTACAGCATACATGTAGAAGTATCCACCATCTGAATAACTTTGAGAAAAAGTATTATGATCTGGACGAACAGTAGATTGATCATAACGTCTATGTAAGGGTTAGAACGAGCAGAGAAAATGATAACAAAAAACAGAAAAAGCAAACAACACTCGATTTATCGTGGTTCAGCAAATTTGCCTACATCCACACTCTAAGCAGGGAATAACTTCTATTAATCAACTCCATTTACATGGGCTACACACAGCCATTATATAATCATATTCAGATATGAAATGAAGAGTCTGGGGAAGGTAGACAGTCATGTGACTGTTGAGTTTCACATCCCAACAATCTCCCCCGTGAAGGCCAACCGACACAGCCATGCACTGGCATCCCCTGCTTCCACATCTAAACTCACATTGCACCCAATCTACAAGATTTTAACTTCGCAATCTTCTGCTCGCATACACTTCGGATTAATCTTCTCCAAAGCACGTCAGATTGAATGACATTACAATTAACTTCTGCAGCTAATATATCCAAAACATTGAAAAAATCATTAACTAGTTCTAAAATAAACCCTTCATCCTGAAATGAATCCTTAAGATCATCGGTGCTCCCCCGTGATAGAACATCGAAAAATCTGTTATCTTCCTTATTCGTCTTCTCCCGCGAGTTGAAGCACTCTTGATTTGTGATGAAAACTTCATACACGTTGTAACTACATTGTGACAGGCCTTCCACATCTTGATTATTTTCAATAACAGTAACGTTGTAACAATTCTCTGCACTCACCAACTTCACAACATCCTGGCGCATGAGAGAATCTACAATCTCCGTTTTTACACAATCCACACTAACCGCATCATTATCTTTGGCTAGCTGGTCACCTAGGTCCTCTGCAATGATGACTGTGACAGTTGGCAGCTTAACTTCAGCCAGACGGATTTCTATCTTTGGTACAGGCGTTACTTCATTCCCTGTCTCAAACACTAGCTTTACTTCTTCCTCCGTATAGCCATGCAAAGCAAACTCTTGATTCGCCAAATTCTTTTTATAGTTCGCAATTATATCTTCATTAATCGTCATGTTTTCTTGACAAACCACGACGACATTCATCTCTTCGTCGTATTGTTCATCGGGAATTCTACAAGCCACGGCTTGGGCAACCGCCAAGAGGGATAACAGGTCTACATCTACCTCCGATGGTGATATTTTCTCCCATCTGCGATGAATGGACTCTTTGATTCTACCGATCAAAAAAAGATAACGTTCCTTGTCAAGATAACCGATATGATCGGTGTGAAACAATCCGAATTGGAAAGCGGTTTTATTGGCTTCGAGATTGTTCTGATATCCCTTGCTAACGTTTGAACCACGTATGCAGACCTGGCCGCTAGTGCCCTGTGGTTGGGGCACACCACTTTCGTCCAGAATACCGACTTCTAAACCAGTGAGTTTGCCAGCAGACCCAAGTTTCCATTGCCCACGATGAGGCAAAGAGTTCGATGCCATCTGATATGACGCTTCCGTCATTGCATATGCTTCTAGAACCAATGCCCCAAAAGCGCTCTCCAAGTGCTCCAAGATCACCGGAGCCAACGCAACTTCTTATAAATCGGAGCTTCAGGTAAGCAGGCTATGGTTTCGCAAAGTGCCATTCCAGAAGAATCTGATGAATCGTGGCACCGTCATGTACCACGTGGTGTCGTAGCTCTTCATGTCGTTCCAGAAGGTAGAGGCACTGAACCTGCCCTTCGCCAGTAGCACAAACGTACCCAAAGATGTCTCCGATCTAAGTACTCTCCATCATTTGTTGGTTTGGATGCATACCAGAAGCAGAGACTATCTCTATATTAAACAAGTTTTGAACTGAATGGACTGTTTCATTACCCAACAACTATGGGGAATCATGAATGTGGTGAGTGTCCATTCAAAAATCTACATTATGAACACATCCCTTCTCTGTAATGGAACCAGACTGTGAAAAATGAAGGGGGTAAGAAATAGTCGCTTCCCCTCTGTTACCATGGTGAGAAGTGGAAACAACCGCTTCCATGACATGACTAAGCGACTCCCCTATAGGTCGTGAGAGGATCGAAGGAGTAACTGGAGAGAGACGTGAGGTTGCCAAGTTGCCAAACTTGGAAATGTTGACATGCTCTGTTCTTGTCACGTCAAACCAAGAATCCTCCTTGGCACCGAGCGATGAAGACTGGGAGCAAACGTGGGAAGCAATCGAGTCCCCTTTACCGTGAGCACAGAGGGAATCAACAACAACGAAGGCCTTGGGTCGCGTTCTTTGCCTTGCCCTCATTTGCTTTTGCACTTCAGGAGTAGGGGGAATCTCCATCTCGACATTACTCTCAACGGTTGATTCAAGTTGCTCCTTCACGCAACTCTTCTCAACCTCAAGCTGCTCATCATCCGCGTCCATCCAAACGGGTTGGTGAACCATATCCCTTCTCTACCTGTGACGCCTTAAAACGCTTGGAGTAATGCCCATTGTCCTCGACTCTTGTTAATGGCCGCTTCTACTTCAAACCAGAAAACCGTCTTTTATCTTGCACTTCTTCATCCAAGTCCATAGGCTCATAGGCTTCTATGAAATTGTCTATGCAAAGGTATTCTCCCTCTTCAACTGCAACCTCTACTTGGGCATTCAACAATTTTTTCTCAACATCCTTTAGCTTGGCCTGAAGCTGAGCTTCTCTCAAAGAAGCCTTTTGCAAATCTTCTTGAAGAGAAAATAACTTGGCTTGTGTATTGCTATGATGATCTTCTAGAGCTATTATGAGATTCTCCAACTCAAGATGCCTATCAACGGGTATATCATCAAGGTTGCCTTTATTTACTTTTGCTCCATTTAAGATTTCCATCGGTTCTTTCTCTCTTAAATGTCTTGAAGTCTCAACCTCCAAAATTCTTGCCAAGGTATCCTCTATAAAATACAACTGATCCGTCAGTAAGAAATTTTCCTCCTTTAGCCGCATAATTTTCTCTTCTTGATATTTTTCGACATCGTATGTCTCATCTTCTTCAAGTTCATCTTCACTCGCCTCAACGTCCTCATCTTCAGCCGAATCCTCCTCATCTTTCCAGCCATCCCACCAATGTACATGGTGTTTCATTTCAGCTTCTTCTTCTTCCTCCATCTTTGCTCAAGCCAACATGGCTCTGATACCAATTGTAAGGATTAGAACTAGCAGAGAAAATGATAACAAAAAACAGAAAAAGCAAACAACACATCGTGTTTCGGCAAATTTGCCTACATCCACACTCTAAGCAGGGAATAACTTCTATTAATCAACTCCATTTATATGGGCTGCACACAGCCATTATTTAATCATATTCAGATATGAAATGAAGAGTCTGGGGAAGGTAGACAGTCATGTGACTGTTGGGCTTCACATCCCAACAGTCTAGATGTTGATTGTGGAAGTAAACAACATTCAGTTGCATCAGCAATGATGACGAAGATTAACAAAATAATTTAGGATTTAAGTAGACTTTTTGAGGGACAATTCTGAAATCAAAGACGAATTGTTTACCAAAACATGCAAATCTAGCACGACATCATTATCTTCTCAAATCCTATTTCAAAATGATAAAAATGCTGAACATGGAAATCTGGGGCAGCCATCTCAAAAACAATTAAGAACCATATCTAACACAGGTCATACAAAAACATTGCAGCCCTTATTTATCTGAAATTTGCATGCTGCATCCCTCCCTACAACAAAAAATGCAGCCAAGGAAGTTGAAACCAAACTTGTAGACTTTAAAATCTGACACAAGAAAATTTTATTAATCGGAGAAATAAAGATATGCTTTGTTATCATGAAGCCTACATGCTAACTAAAATCAATGTATAAAGAACAAACTCAGACCGCATTTCAAAATTTTTTTGCCTGTTCTCCCCTATTTTAGGAGTTATATTACAAGTAGATTTCTTAGCCAAGGAAACCCAACTAGGTTGGATCTCATGCTAAATTCAATTGCTTATGCAGTTGAGCCAAAGTAATACATGAGATTGTACAACCAACTTCAAGAACTTGGCACAAGGCGGCCATGGTACATCTTATCCAATAGTTGCTTACCCTCGGGCCTTCGTAGTAAACCCTTATTATTTGGTAGTCCGGTTCCAAGACAAACTGGACAAACTAATTTCCCACGGCCTGCATCAAAACAAAGTACAAGATTAGAGACTGAATGGATCTTCAAACAAAGAGACCTTACTAAAGAATGCATAAGAAAAATTCAAAAATGAGGAATGTGAAGTGGGAAGTTAACTGTGCAATATGGTTGATGTGAGATGAAGGGGAATCAAAAGTAGCACATGGAAGAGAAAAAAATGAAACGTGAAGAAAGTGCAAGTGGATAATGAAACTGAAAATTAACAATACATTCTATGTGTGCACAGGCAACAACATTTAAATTTGCCAGCACATATGATGATAACATGAACAAGAGAGGGAACAGTATGATGTAATTAAAACACCATACAAATATTGTTAAACAAATCCTGTGATTGTCTTGTTCTAAATCCTAAGTGTTTTTTCAGTTTTCATTGATTATATATAAGTTGCTGCTACCATAGTAAACATAGAAAGTTAGCAGTATCAGAGATTAATCACCATAGCAATTTGGGCACTCTGTGAACTCATAAACATCTTTTGCACGTTTTCTATTCAAAGCTTTCCATTTGCCAGTCCCGCCACACATATCACCTGAAATGAACAAATGAAGAAGGCTGACAGTTAAATCTTGGCATTGGAATGACAAACTTAAAAATTAAAACAAGGGACAAACATAAAGCACAAGAATAAAAACAGTTGATAGCAATAAGAAGTAACTTGAATCACAATCTGCCAACTAGCAACTTCATGGGCAGTGATTCTAAAAGTTTCAGCCATATAAGAGTGACTTTAATTATCCGTTTAAAATGGAGATTTATAATTCAGAAAAGGAAAGAGTTAATTGCAGACTAAAAAAGATTGTCAATTTGGTAAAAAATATAGGGCTTGCCAATTAAGAGGTAGCTGATAAACAATAAGAGTTAATTTTATACTCAAAGCACAATCACAATGAACGACATGATGAAAAATTAGGACTCTTCTATGTAAATATCGTATTTCCTTCCAACATAAATAACTAAACAACAATCTGTTTCATAAAGAGGTGTGTATTTTGAAAAACCATTGATGTTTAAAAATGCCAAAAATCTTTCAAGGCACATATTAATCATAAACAAGGCATTGAATAATGGATTTAGGTATTAATGATATATCCTAGTTCCCTAAAGTATAATATTGTTGGTGTTGGAAATAAGCCACACCTGGAACGACGATGGACTGGTCCAAGAGGGGCCAGTAGCTCAGTGGTAGAGCACTCCAGCAGCATATGGAAGGTCCTAGGTTCGAGTCCTAGCTGGTCCATGTCTCAACATGGTATCAGAGCCAGGTCCAGGCTAGGAGCCCCAAGCACACAAGAGGTGTGGCTTAAGGGGGGGGGTTGGTGTTGGAAATAAGCCACACCTGGACCGACGATGGACTGGTCCAAGAGGGGCCAGTAGCTCAGTGGTAGAGCACTCCAGCAGCGTATGGAAGGTCCTAGGTTCGAGTCCTAGCTGGTCCATGTCTCAACAAATATCACATACAAGATAAACTTGAAATATTAAATCCACGCTTTTAGGAATCAAAGTCATGCACAAGAAACGCTTCAGCCCTAGAATAAATCAGTTTTCCAAAGTTTGCCATCTAAATTGGCAAATAGCAAGTTATTGCAAGCTTTTGTTAATGGGCATGTAGGAAGTTAGACTTTGTGGTGAAAAGTAGCGTACGGAATTTTCTAAATGCCCCTGATCTCAAACTTCATCCATGTCGATGTTTTTTTCAAGTATAAACATTGTGTGGTCAACACAAATATTTTCACATCAAAATGGTGCAACCTTAACTTGGGATTTTTTTTAGAACTTGCCCCATTACTATGGTACGATGTTTAGGAATTTTGCTTGGTGATAATATTTTGTTTTATTGCAATAGGATTTTGTTAAGGCCTAATCTCCAACTTGACTAAAAAGATTTCCACTTTCTTGTAGAATTTGGCAGGATTGAGAAATACTTTTCAGACCATCTGTGTATGGAATCTACAAATGGCTTCAAAGTGTTATCCTTATATAGATATAAAGTTAAACTCTGCAGCTGTCTAGATGGCTTTGATATACGTTGAAAAAATTATCGAGACAAAATTAGAGACACCAGATTTACTTTCAATTTCCTTCATCATTAGTACGTTACCAAGCTGACATTACAAAAGCACCCTAGTGAAGTAAGAGAAAAACTACTGGTTGAGAATCCTTTGGAGCAAATACAATAGAAGTTACACCAGAAGGTGCAAGGTTTTTGCCAATCGGTATTATATGTGTTAATTTGTTCCTTAGCTTATTTTGAATTGTTCCTTCAAGACCAATATACTAGCAGTTGCACGACAAGGTGCAAATTTTTCCTCAATCAGTATTGTATGTGTTATTTGTTCCACAATTTGTTTTTAAATGTTCCTTTAATAATAATTGATCAACAGGGAAAACCTTTGAGATCATGCTATAAAAAATTACGCATTTCCCTTGTAACTAACAAAAAAATCATTTATTAGAAGTTTCTGCATGAATACTGAATGTTGATGAATGTATTTGTATCATTTAGATGCCCATGCATCTGAGCATTAAAAATCAAACAGTATAATTCTGTCAGGACATGCAAATACCCACTCTGGTCTCTTATGATGGACTCAACCTTTGTATGCTCTTCTTATATATAGGATAAGATAGAGGAAATACATTACTAGAACAATATTAAATCATTTCAATTAATAAACAAAATTTTATCACAAAATAATATGTATTCTTTTGTTGTTATTTAAAAGGATAGTATTCCTCCTTGGTGGAGATTTCATATTACAGTTTGAAGTTATTAACAAAAACAGCATATATTCCTTATCTAAGGCTCGTTAGAATGATAAACAAAAACTTGAGCTGTTTAGGGCTCAAATAAAAAATCATTGGTGCTATTTACTACTCTTTCTAATCCTGTGCTAGATTAGTTTTTTCCTGGGCAGATACATGATGCTTATATGGATAGACAGTGTCTAAGTTGTGCAAACAATGGTGCCTTCCTATAATTGTGTCATTAGATATACATTTTTTTAATGCAATGAAAGAAACATATCGATGACATTTCTCTCTCTAAATGTTGCAATTCTTAAACCATAACACCATCTGATATGTTGCATTGCATTCCTACACCAAGGAGGCATTAGACCAAATCGATTCATTACAGAGTTAACTTATTCAGGCAACTACATTAGCATCCGTCCACATTTGTTGCAGATCAAGATTACCAATTTGTTGCAGATCAGAGATCACCAGTAAATCAGACCCAGTCTGAAGCAGTGACTACTGTCATACACTGTAATGCTGCCTATAGAGCCTTGAGCAATTATTCAAATGGATTTATTAGAATAGTAAACAAATGAAATTGTAGCAATGTTACCATTATTTTTAAATAAGTACTTTTTTGTGAAAGAATACTTAAACCATAACACAATCTGATATGTTACATTACATTTCTACACTGGGGAGGCATTAGACCAAACGAATTCGTTACTGAGCTAACTTATCCAAGCAGCTAGATTAGCATCCGTCCACATTTGTTGCACATCAGAGATCACCAGGAAATCAGACCCAGTCTGAAGCAGTGACTACTGTCCTACCCTGTAATGCTGCCTATAAAGCCTTGAGCAATTATTCATTTTTATTCCAGTCTGATTTTGAGTACATTAATTCTGCTGATAAAATAAAGTTGTGGTAGCCATAATTCTCTTGTATTTATGTAGTATTCAAGTAAATTTTCTGTGCCTAAGTTAGTATGGTGTGAGGATCTAAATTCTGAGTTCTATTACCCAGTCTTAATTTCCTAAAGTTGCTTGTAAGATCTGATTTGAAATTGACAAGAAACCCTAGATTTCCTACAAAAAGGTATTCAAAAGGTCAATCTTATTCTAGACTTTCACCAAGCCCAAAGTAGTTAGATAAAGTTCATATATTATCTAACTGTTTTAAAGATGAAACAAACATTATTTGGTTTCTCTATCTTAAATAGTTTTCATACACCACCTGTGAGATGTCTTCTTAAGAAAAATAAATAAAGTAGCCTTTATTAGATTTAAAAAATATATAATCCATATTTCTACATTCAACAAGGTCAAAAAGAAACAAGTTCATGAATCTATACTCACAAACTACAGCACCCGAGCCCCCACAGTTTTTGCATACAGATTTAAGCTTGGGAATATCATTATCCATTGTCCTTAAGCCATTATCTTCTAGTGCGTTACTACAAGCTCCATTACTATTAGCTGAAGCAATAGCTAAGCACACAGAACATAATACGAATCGGCGTGAACTAGATAGATGACTCTTCTGCAAGAGAAAGGGTAAAGTTTAGTCATCAGTCCCAATCTGAAAAAACTGCCCATCCAGGATTGATTAACTAAATGAAAATGTGCATACCAACAAAGATGATTAATTAAATTTTTGTTATGTTAAAAAAAGTTAAAAAGAGGGAGAGATAAAAATACCATATTTAAGATTTATAATGTGCTATAAATTACACTATATCATAAATCCGTAATCTCAAATATTCAAAAGATATACAACTCTTTTCGAATGAATTATAATAGAATACAGCTGAAGGATATAAATGACACTTAACAAAATTGGCGGATATTAATGATATGACAAATTTAGCAAATTTGAAGCCAGGCATGTCTTCTACAGGGGGAGAATTCAAAGTTATTATTGTACCTAAATATTAATATAGTTCTTTACAACTAGCAGAAGGCTGAAGGAAGAAAGATGAATTTGTTGAACACCCACACTAAGCCACTGGCAAAGAAACTATTGTTTTGTTTGGATCAAGAGAATTTCAGTTAAAACTCAAATCATCAAATGCAAAGAGCTGGAAGAATACCAATCTAGGCTACACAATATCACCAGAGTTGGACTCAAAAAACATGTCAAGCAAATGAATCAAATTCAATTAATAGAAGAAGCAAAAAAATTAGCAAGACTAGACAAAAACACATCAAACACAAAAAAATGTAACATGTTCAATTTTTTATAGCAAAGAAGCAAGATGAAAATCCATCCATCAGAAACCCATAATCTACACATAAAATTAGATGAAGATCATGATAGTAAACTAGTAAATTTCACATACAGTTGTACAAAAGTAATCATCAAATGAAGAATCAAATCATCAAGCACTCCTATTTGTAATACTTATGCAAAAAATGACATTCAAAATAGCCTAAATGGCAGAAAAAAGAACCAACAATGTAAAACAACTAGTGAATTTTGTGACTTAACATGGATGGGGTCTAACTCGGCTATGATTCACAAATTTTCTTCAAATATTTAAAATCGACAAGGCTATGGGTAGGTTGAACAGAGGAGATTTGTTTCACATAAAATATCTTTAGAGAAAATGGAACTTGTACATAGGATGAACTTCACATAGAGTGAACATAGTTAAGACGTTCCAGAATAATGTCAGTTTCAATGAGGTTCACTCTTGTCCAGTGGCAACAAGAGGACTGAGGAAAACTTTAAGAGCATGTCAATTGGCAATCCTTGAACAAAAAACTTGTTAATGTGAGTAGATTCACTGACATTGGTATATCAAATAGATTTTCATCAGATTTCAAAGCTCCCACCAAGATATATGCACTGATATCATATGAAGACTTGCTGACTCAGAAGCAGAGGTATCTTCCTTGGGGGTTAAATAGTACTTGTGGATGTCTCAACAAGAAGTTTGAAAGTTGGGAGTGTAGTCGGATGTTATGCCAGATTGTTAATAAAGAACTATTTTGTAGCCAAAGTATTATTTATGTGAGTATTAGTCAGCTAACATAATGTTGTTATGAGTCCCCGATGGGTAGTTGGTTTGGCAGTTCCTCGCGGTTGGTAATCTTAACCAACCGCTGGGTAATATTTATGTAATCATTTGTGTCTCGGGAACCAGTTATGATCTTGTACACATTGCATACAGTAATAAACAACATATCTTTCTGAAACTCTTGTATTGACATTGTTATGTTCTGTTACTTTATATTCTGCAAATAATATCTCTGTTTACTCTGCATATTAATTAGCAAGTTCCCTACACAAGTAAACAGGGAGGTTGATAATATCTCAAATGGGATATACTGATCCTCACACACAGAGGATTAGTCTCTTACAATGCTAAAGATCTCAGTTCAAAAACCACATGTTTAAAGTCAACTATAAAGGAGGTTTTAAAGGGTAAAATACAAGATATTGGTATAAGAACTCACTGGTTGCTCATCAACCCTTGAACAAATAAATCCTCCTCCATTTCAATCTCTTGCACATCCTTAACCAAATGGGAATGGCTTGGAATTCATTTTGGCTTTTTGTCAAACAAAGATCCCCCAAGTTTTCTCAGCACAGTTTACAGGCATCAAGTTGGCCAAGGAACATCTAGTCACAGAGATGTAATTGTAAAATCCGAAATACTCTTGACATCTGCTGGTTCAAAACCAACAAATCTTTGCAAATTGGATCTGTATTAACTGTTTTAGGCTTTGATGACCTTAAAATTTTACTATGGTGTGCTTTTGGGTCATCGTACATTATGTTGTTTCCTGGTTATTTCTCCTTGTCATTGTTTAAAGTCACATTCAAAAGACCTCGTGTTCTTTATGTTGTTTATAACTAGGGAAGATGGGTTTGGATTGCCTTAAGGCAACATCCGAACCCATTTAGGACTGGGTCCTATCTTTAAGGGGTAGCGTGCCCCCAAGACAAGTCCGGCCCCATCCTCCACGCTACACTAAAAAGCCTCACGCCACAATAATATAAATTGGCGCCAAAAGGATTAAGGCCGACCTAGGTCAAAGATCCATATAAATAAAGATGAATTGCAAACACAATCACACATTCATTCATGCAATCAGCGAACTAGCTCTGCAAATAAAAGTGCGAATTTACCCAAGGATTGTGTGAACTTGTCAAGGATTGTGCGAACTTGTCCAAGAGGACATAGGCCTTTTTTGGTGCAGACTTGAAGTGCTTAGAAGTGCAGATCTGACATACAAAAAGGATCAGATCTGGAGAAGCAAGCTAAGTATTGTATTTGTGCAATTAAGAGAGAATATATAATCTGACCTGTGGGTCTTTAATGCTGGGTTTTTTCCTCCTTGGAGGTTTTCCCAGGGTATTTGTGTTTGTCTCTTGTTTACTTGTTTCATTTCTGAGTTTACTGAATTATGGTTTACTAAAATGTTACAAATTTGATTAACAAACTAGGGCATAATTAAAAGACATAAATCTGATTACTGATCTAGGGCACAAAAATTAACATGGTATCAAAGCTAAGGTGTCACTAACTTCAGATTTTAGTAAATCATTTACTACATATAGTTGATGTTTGTTTTCAGATTAAAATGTCAAGTTTGAGGGCTGAAGATAGACTTGATGGAGCCCTTGATTTTGCTGCTTGGAAAGTCCATATTCTATTGATCCTTGAAGAGAATGATCTGCTGAAATTCGTAGAAGAAGAAAGGCTGTCCCCTCCGGAAGATGTTGAAGAGCTAAAGCAGTTCAAGAAAGACTCCCTCAAGGCTAGGAAGATCATAATTGAATCCATTAAGAATCATCTTGTCACTGTCATATCAAAATTTGCATCTGCCAGGGAAATGATCAAACACTTGGAAGGGATGTATGAAGTCAACAACCTCAACAAGGCTCTTGCTCTAAGGCAGCAGCTTCTTCACATGAAAATGAAAGAAGAAGACTCAATCATAGCCTACTTCATGGAGATCAATGAACTAAAGGACAAACTAAGCAATCTCGATTGCCAAATTTCTGATAAAGATCTTGTTATGATTGCATTAAATGGTCTACCTGATGAATGGGAACCATTCATTCGTAGCATTGGTGGAAGAGCTGATCATCCCAACTTTGAGCGTCTTCAATCTGATTGCATTGAAGAGGAATCTCGAATTGAGGTAAGAGGAAAACTCAAGAACTCTCACAAAGATGATAATCATGTTCTCTTAGCTAAATCTAGGAAAGGTGGACATTGGAAGAAAGAAAAGAGAAGCAAAGATTTTAGATCCTCCAACTATGATCCAAGGAAAAAGTCAAGAGATTCCTCTCACATTCGTTGCTTCAGATGCAATAAGTATGGTCACTATGCCAGAGACTGTCAAAATGATCCCAAGGAAAGGGAAGTCAATTTAAATGAAGTTGCCAATCAAAGTGAGGACTATCTTCTTATCTCTGCTCTATCCAGCAATGTTCCTACGGATAGTAATACTTGGATAATTGACAGTGGTGCCTCCAGACACATCTCAAGTTTTTGTGAGCATCTTTCAGATCTAATTGAAAAAGACACCAACCTACATGTGGTAATCGGTGATGAAGCTCGATACTTGGTAAAAGTTTCTAGTACTACCTCTTTAAAACTAGATTCTGGTACTTCCTTACAACTCTGTGATATTTTTTTGGTACCTGGTATTAAAAGAAATCTTATTTCCATTTCTGCCTTAGAAGATAAGGGTTTGCAAATAGCATTTTCTGAGGGGAAAGTACTTGCTTGGTCTAAGAAATCTAATTTCAAAACTGCTTGTGTTATTGGAAATAGATGTGATAGTTTATATAAGCTTGCAGCTAATCCAATTCAAGCTCTCATCCATGAGGCCCCTGAATCATGTGAGCTATGGCATAGAAGACTTGGGCATCTACACTTTCAAGCTCTTCCCACTCTCGGTAAAATGGTTAAAGGTATGCCTAAACTTAGTTTATCTCATGATGATGCTTGTAAAGGTTGTGCAATGGGTAAGAATGCAAAGAATCCTTTTCATAGAAGCAATAGTAGGGCTAAAGAAAAGTTAGAACTTATTCATTCAGATTTATGTGGTCCTATGTTTGTAGCATTCCTAGCGGTTTCCTGTATTATGTTATCTTCATAAATGATTTCTCTAGGAAAACATAGATTTACTTTCTTAAATCTAAAGAGTCTAAAGAAGTCCCAAACAGATTTAAAGAATTTAAAGCCTTAGTTGAAAACACTACAGGAAATCGAATTAAATGTTTAAGGTTTGACAATGGAGGTGAGTACACCTCAGGTAGTTTCTATGACTTCTGTGTTAAGGCAGGAATTAAGGGGGAGTTCTGTGTTCCCTACAATCCTCAGCAAAATGGAATTGCTGAAAGAAAGAACATGACCATTGTTGAAGCTACAAGAGCCATGATTCATGATCAAAACCTGCAACCTTTTCTATGGGCGGAAGCATCCAAAACAACAGTTTACATTCAGAATAGATGTCCTCATCGTGCTCTAAAGAATGTAACTCCTGAAGAAGCCTTTACAGGAATCAAACCTGATATTAGCCACCTAAAGGATATTCGGGAGCCCAGTGTATGATCATGTGCCTAAAGAAAAACGAACCAAGTTGGATCCCTCTGGAAAGAAAGGCATCCTAGTGGGATACAGTGAATCTTCCAAAGCCTTCAGGATCTACATTTCAGGTCGAAGGTATGTTGAGGTAAGTAGAGATGTAACTTTTGAAGAAGATATTGCTTTCAAAAGATCTAAAGGTTCATTATCTGACAATAACGATATGGTGATTGAAAACCAAGATTCAATAGTTGATGCTAACCCTAAGATATAGGAGGAGTCCACTGACCTTCCGAATCAAGAAGTTCAGAATGACCCAACAGAACCCATGGTCTCTATCGATATACCTCAGGATATTGTGGTCTGCAAGAAGAGACCACTTTGGGTTAGAAACACGATTCAAGATGCTAAAGGATTTGTTGCTCCCAGAGGAACCTTTAGAGATAGCAGGAGATTCCAAAACCACGCCAACTACATTTCTATGATGTGTAATATCATTGAGCCTGAGCCTCACAATGTCGAAGAAGCTATGTCCCATCATGCTTGGAAATCAGCCATGGATGAAGAGTATGGGTCTATCATCAAGAATGATGTTTGGGACATTGTACCCAAACCCAAAGGTAAGTCTGTTGTTTTTTCTAAATGGTTGTTTAAAGTTAAACATTATGCTGATGGCAGTATTGAAAAATACAAAGCTAGGTTTGTAGCTCGTGGTTTCTCTCAAAAGGAAGGAATAGATTATGAAGAAACATTTGCTCCTGTTGCTAGATATACTTCTATTAGATCTATAATAGCTATTGTTGCAGCCAAAGGTTGGGAACTGCATCAAATGGGCGTTAAGACAGCCTTCCTCAATGGTGTCATTGAGGAGGAAGTCTATATTGAGCAACCGGAAGGTTATGTAATCCATAAAAGAGATTCTCATGTTTGCAGGTTGAAGAAAGCCTTATATGGGCTCAAACAGGCTCCTCGCGCTTGGTATGAAAGAATTGATAAGTACTTACTAAGCTTAGGATTTCATAAGAATGATGCTGATGCTAACATTTACTTAAAGGTTTATAATGATGATATGCTTATTTTGGTTTTGTATGTGGATGATTTATTTCTCACTGGTGAAAATAAACTAATCATAAGGTGTAAGAAGAATTAGCCTCAGAATTTGAAATGAAGGATTTAGGACTAATGCATTACTTCCTAGGGTTAGAAGTATGGCAAAAATCCAATGAAATTTTTCTAAGTCAAAGAAAATATACTATTGATATTCTAGAAAGATTTAGAATAATGGATTGTAAACCCATGCATACTCCTATGGAATCTAACTTAAAGAAATTAAATGTTTCTGCAGCTAACTCTGATTTTGCAGATCCATCTGAGTACAGGCAGTTGATTGGATCCTTGATGTATCTAGTCAATACAAGGCCAGATATCTGTTATGTTGTGAATGCCCTCAGTTAGTTCATGAGCTTGCCTAAACTTGTTCACCTGGTGGCTGCCAAGCACATTCTAAGATACTTCCGTGGCACTATTGGTTATGGGCTGAAGTATTCACTTAATACCTCAATCTTCTTGGAAGGCTATTCAGATTCAGATTGGGCAGGAAGTGTCAAGGATAGGAAAAGTACTTCGAGTATCTGCTTCAATTTGGGCTCTGCAGTGATCTCTTGGGCATGTAGAAAGCAATCTTCCGTAGCATTAAGCACTGCAGAAGCAGTGTGGCTTCGCAAACTCCTCGTTGGATTATTTGGTCAAGCTAGTGGTCCTACCACCATTCATTGTGATAATCAAAGTTGTATAAAGATGTCAGTAAATCCTATGTTCCATGACCGGTCCAAACATGTGGAAACGCACTATCACTTCATTCGGGATATGGTGCAAAGAGGCGCCATTCAGCTAAAGTATATTAGCACAGATGAACAGGTTGCGGATATCCTTACCAAACCCTTATCCAAAGTGAAGTTCGAATACTTCAAAGACAAACTTGGTATTGTGGAAAATGAAACCCTGGTTGAGAGGGAGCTCCAATCTCAGTGACTCTATCTGTTGCGCTTTGATCATTCTTTGCTTGTGTGCAAGAATGAAAAGTATTCAATCTATGCTTGTGTGCTAGATGGAAAATTGTAATTATGTAAAGACCCACTTGTGTATTACACTTTCTATGCTTGTGTGCTAGAACCATCCTATGCTTGTGTGCTAGGTGGAAGATGTAATTCTATGCTTGTGTGCTAGATCCATTCTATGCTTGTGTGCTAGATGGAACTCTAAAGGTTCAGATTATGTATTCTCTTCTTCCCTAGTTAAGAGGGAGTGTTGTTTATAACTAGGGAATATGGGTTCGGATTGCCTTAAGGCAACATCCGAACCCATTTAGTATTGGGTCCTATCTTTAAGGGGTAGCGTGCCCCCAAGACAAGTCCGGCCCTATCCTCCACGCTACACTAAAAAGCCTCACGCCACAATAATATAAATTGGCGCCAAAAGGATTAAGGCCGACCTAGGTCAAAGATCCATATAAATAAAGATGAATTGCAAACACAATCACACATTCATTCATGCAATCAGCGAACTAGCTCTACAAATAAAAGTGCGAATTTACCCAAGGATTGTGTGAACTTGTCAAGGATTGTGCGAACTTGTCCAAGAGGACATAGGCCTTTTTTGGTGCAAACTTGAAGTGCTTAGAAGTGCAGATCTGACATACAAAAAGGATCAGATCTGGAGAAGCAAGCTAAGTATTGTATTTGTGCAATTAAGAGAGAATATATAATCTGACCTGTGGGTCTTTAATGCTTGGTTTTTTCGTCCTTGGAGGTTTTCCCAGGGCATTTGTGTTTGTCTCTTGTTTACTTGTTTCATTTCTGAGTTTACTGAATTATGGTTTACTAAAATGTTACAAATTTGATTAACAAACTAGGGCATAATTAAAAGACATAAATCTGATTACTGATCTAGGGCACAAAAATTAACACTTTATTTCTTTGGTAGGTCCATCTCAAGCTTCTAGCATTCATCTTTGTTGACAAGAATCTATATACCTGCATCTTTGTTGACTTGACCACTCTGGAAAATCATTATTTTCCTTCTAAGATATCAGGTTATCAAAACCAACAGCATATTTGAAATTCCCCTCTTTGCTCAACTTCCAAAAGACACCAGTCAAACTGCAAACGAAGCTTTGTTCAAGGACAACTCAAAGAACGCATATCTTGGCAATCTCTTGGAACTTTGTTCTGGGTTTGTTGCTTAATTTGAACCTCCTAATTGTACAGTTTATTTCAAGCAATTGACCTTATTACTCAAATGAACTTCATAATTATTGATCCAAAAAATTGGGTCAAAACCATATTGGACCACAGCAGTCATGTTGTTCTATGCTCTTCGAGGTGTTGACAAGGGGATTAGGAGATGGATTTTCTCAAAATAATGTGTTACAGAGCAGAGAAGAACGGGAAGATGTCACAGGGATGACTGAGGTGATCAGAAGCATCATGTGTGAGAAGTGTTGAAGACATGTTTCACACCATTGAAATGAGGAGAAAATCAATTGTGATGAAGCCACCAATTTCCTTAGGCAGCAAAATCAATGGCTTATTCTGCGGTGAACTCTCCATCTACCATGGTGAATGCAAGAATACCACAGTGATTAAGCAACTGTCAAACTGTCAATTTTGCCAAAAATACAGATGGAATGTGAAATACAGAGGGTTTTCATTATTTGGTTTTCCAATGTTGTTTGGACTTCCACTTCCCATGGATAGGAAGTTAGAGGAATGTAGTTTTAGTCCATCTTTAACAAGCATAGTTCCAGGAGTTTGCATAGTACAGAGGTGTTGCAGGTGTTCCAAGGGTCTCTTGTTGACTGTTGGAGCTCAAATCTGCCCTTGGTGGCATTGTAAACATCTGTAAGCAACTGTTACATGATAATATAGAGAGATTATAGCTCACTCTTGCAGGAGTTTCTTTTCCAATTGAAGGGTAGCTCCAAGCAAAACTTGTGTGTTTGCATCTTGTATGGTGTTTTATTGTATGTGTCTTGGTATTTTTGATGTCTCCAAGTTGTTACCTTTGATATACATGTAATATGTTAAGTCGATAACCACTAGTAGTGGTTAACATGTGTGTATTAGAGATATCGTGGAAGAGAAAGAGTGTGATTCCATTGTTGACAAACAATGAGTGAGGGATATCCTCCCTGTCTAAGGATCAATTATTGTGGCCATTTTGATGTTAATGCTTTATAACAAGGAGTAGTATCTACATCCAAATCAAATATTAGCACATGTAAATACAAACATCGCTCTACAATTTGTCAATAAGTGCTACTTCCAATATGCATATGAGCTGGATGGGCATATAGAGGATAATAGTATTGAGTAAAGGCATTTAGCTGTTTCCTGGCAAGAATAACAATACTGCTTGGAAAAGCACTAATTATCCCACAGATATGCTTCCGTTAGGCCAAATGCTATGTGTGGGAGACACACTTTACAGTAGACCATCAGTTTTAATTCTCGCAGCACATGTATTCTAAACTTTATGTCATATTTTAATCAGTTGGTAGAGCTAAACTGGATGCGGAAGGTGTTAACAACAATGCTCCACATTGGATGAACTAACCACCATGCTCTAATATTTCTTTCACCATGTCTATAGAATGGTTCTATTCAGAACTGAGCTTGCTGTTTCAAAACACATCCCGTGTGCAATGTCTCATTGTTAAGCACACATTATTATCTTACACATTTTTTATGTACTATATTATAATTACACTGTTGCATCTCCGCTGTCCTGAAATTTAGGTCTTTGGTCCCCCTGTCTCCAAAACCAATCCCACCATCTCCCCATTCTGAAACTTTGTGGAACTATAAAATAAACTTCCATAACTAATACACATAAACTTATTTCACATGACCACAATGATAGTATAAAAGAGTGCCCTTGGAAAGAATTCAATTAGATATTACTAGGTTTAGAGAAAAAAACATATATAAATAAAAGCATCTGGCATTAATCTCAAAGATACCCACATTTCTTTTAAGATTTAAAGGCATAAGTTAATAAGACGACAGCCATTCCACTAAGTGAATTACATATCTAAACCCTCATGATGAATGCTGCATGAGTCAATTATTTTCATTTCGATAGGAGTAAATAAGGTAAATCAGATTAGAAAGTTTAGTTCAATTCTCACATGAAGTTAAACATACTACAAATTTCCATGTGCGGCAAACTTCCCATGGTAGCTCAAATGAAGACTAACCGTATATTTTTCCATCTATCTTATCGTTTATGGTAATTTATAGCCACTCTCCACAGAACCCGTTTTATGTACTTTGATCCTATTTCAGCCTTATCCACCAACTAAAATTATTTACAAAATAGCGTTCCACATAACAATGGGGTTTACCCTCACTTAACAGAGACTAACTACATCACTTAGGACTCTACCCTGAGCACATCCTAATAAGTCCCCAACTACAGAAGAAGCTTCATTTTCTTATTTGTCTGATGTGGCCATTTTACTGTATATGGCTCCCTTTCATTTCTCTGCAACGCCCACAGAGAAAATTACGGTGGTCCGCAATGCTCCCCGTACATGGGACCACTGCTCGATGCATATAATTGTTTTAAAAGTTTCAAAGTGAAATTAAAAATAGTTTCCAAATTATGTCTCTTAAAAATATTGATGTAGTATCTACTATTTTGCTTTGCCATCTGACAGTAATCACTCCTAAGCTTACTCCACCAAAATTGAGGACGCACCCTCCAAAGGAACAGATAACTAAAGATGTGGTCCCATTAAAGGAGTTTCCACTTCTTAATTGGCACAGAGAAAGTTCCCATTATATAAAAAATTTGTAGAATTCACTCCTGTAAAAGCCAGAAACCTAAACTTTCTGCCTGCACATTTTCAGATCCTATTTAAAGGATAGGGCTGAAAATTTCCCCATCAGAATAGGAGTTTTTGGTGGCAGTGTAAATATATCCTTCATTAATTAGCAACTTCTTATAATTTCTCATTCCTAACTTTTTTCCAAAAAAATACTTAAAATGATATAAAATCTACCTGGCTCTTAAATTTTCTTAGCCCTGACAAGTTTTAGATAACCCCCTCCAAGTGACCATAGCATGACTGTTATACCTAAAGAAACATAACTATTCCAACATAGTAGCAGTGGCTAATCACTGTCCCTCCTCCTAGAATCATTTCTGTCAGGTTTAGCTTCATACAAGCCCTCCCGAATTTTTTTGTAGGGAACTTCTATAACTTATGGCGGTTGTGATGCAAACAAACTTGTAATTACAAGGAGCTTACAACCCAATCGGCATATCTCAACATTGGGCAATCTGGTTCCACTATAATCCTCTCGTAAAGCACATACATATGGAGGTGTAAGAGTTGAAATTGGCTGCAATCTCACCTCATGATTTGCATCCTCAGGTTGACAATGGGAATGCTCCTCCTCCCCAGCGGAAGCCGAGTTGGTGCAGGCTCGAACCGTGGACCGCCTCGTAGTTAAGCCCTGCAACTTCAGTCTGGCTCTTTCATTGCTTTCATTATTATTATTGAGAGGATGGAATGAGGATGCGGTTGTGGGGATTCGAGCCCGCGACGTCCCCGGGCACAACACCGCAGTTGTTCTGCTGGTGGAGAGGGGATTCATCGGATTGGGCTGAGCCATTTGTGTTATCCCTCGTCTGCACTTGTTATCATCATTGTTATTTTGTTGATGATCTTTTTCCCGTTTATAATTTGAGGATGATAGTACTTTGTCCACGTGGCGGCACAGTCGCTTATAACTCCATATCTTACATTCCTATAAAGTAGAACAGAATAGAATAGAAATGAAAGATTCTAATGATATTTATTAGTTCCAGTAGTCCCTGGGTTAAGAGTTTTAAGGTATTTTTCAAATATTTTTAACGCTAATTTTTTTATTGTAGGTTTGATTAGAAAAATAATAGTCATATAAGTTTTTTCTATTAAACATATCAAGATATCTCTTCTATTTGTATTAAAATTATTGTTTTTAGTTTGAAAATCAAAATTTATGTGAAAGATTAGTTTAAGACATTTAAGATATTGTTTTTGATTAAGGAAAAACAAGTTTTTAAGGGACCAGAAACCCTTTACAAGACATTTAAGATATTGTTAAGATTATATATATGTTGCAAATTTTGAAATATTTAATATTTGTAATGTATTATACTAGAAACCTTATGAAACTAGGTGTCACCTTGAGGAATCTCAAGATTTTTTTATAATAAATCTTGTCATGGTGAATATCTATTATAGTGGTTGTGCAATTACAAGTAATTTACAAGGAGCATTTTTTATGAATTAAGTATAATCATGTGTAAGAGTGTTGTAAGAGTAATTAATGCTTCAATGTAAAGCACTTGGATTGTTCATTTCACTTCCTTTGTTGTTAGGTTCAAGATTTTTCATTGAGAGTTACATTATATTTCAAATATACATTAATGGAGAGGGGGCTCCAAGTTGGACCAATTTAAATATGACTTAGATCATGGTTTGAGCCAATGTATTTCGGAAAAAAGTTGTGAATTGCTAGGTATAGTTTTTAGATGATAAGTATAAAATACTAAAAAATGATTGTTTGCAAAATCTTGCAAAATTTGGACCTATCTAATTTGAACAAATAAAAGCAATCTATAGAATCAAATGAAAGATAATTTCTTCAAAATAATACTTTAAAAAGAGTAAGATCTCTTTAATTACATGGATTGTTTCTATTGTATATCTTTCTTTGAGATAGTTTGTAATCATAATAGTGTTGTTATTATTAATCTTTTTTTTTCTAAAGTTTCTTGGAATAAGTTGTCATTACCTACAATCTTTTGCATTCCATAAGACCACATTCTAACATCTTCCAATAGCTATACCAAACTTTGAGTCATCCTCCTCCCACTTTTCTTTTACTTACATTTTATGTTCATTTTGATGTCTTAAACTGCCCAAATACTTTCTTTCTTTTTTTTATTGCACTTAATAAATCTCTACTCCAAGATTTTATTGCTACTTGTTATCTCTTCACTCTTATACCATACACTACCAAATCCTCCTCATATTCTTCCACAATTTGATCATCCCTCCCTTTTTCTTGTCCTTATTATTATTACTCATGTTTTGAAGGTCTTCCTTTGCATTCTTTTCCATTTGGTGGATTTCCTCATATGTGATGAATGTCCTTACCCTAGCATGGGCTTTCCATTTTATTACAGATAGGAAGAGTTTGTTGGCAACGATTGGGGGATTTTGATTTACACCAATATCACAATAGCCCACAAACTCTCAAATACCATCCTATTATCCCATGTGATTCAATACCGTCTTCTTTTATTCGTTTTCCAAAATTCCTTTATTCCTATGCTTAGATGGGCATATATACTTTATTCAAAACTCCCCTTTCAATGAAGGTAGAGAGGATGTTGGAACAATCATGGAACGTAGATTTTCCCTTACCAATTGCCCTCTCTTGAATTTTTTTGAAGCCTTTTAATGAGTTATGCATACCCATATCGTCCTCTTGTCACCAATCCTCTATTTAATGGTGATAAATTATGAATGTCCATACCTTTGCCATTAATTTGTGGACTCTTTTTTCTTTTCTTTTATGTTTATTTTATCTTAACTTTTCAACATGGGTGTGACTGATGTGGGATGTGACGATGAAGTGAGTGTATAGAGATGGAACACTTTGTGCACAATACCTCACTACATAGTCTATTTTGTTTGTATCATGATTGACATAATAACATGAAATGGCTAAATTAGAAAGTATCGCCAAAAGTAGGTATTTTAATCTTGAAGTCATAAATTGGTAGCATAAGCTAAGATAATAGAGCAAGTGAAGTTTATGGATTCAATTGTGTTCAAGATTTTTACATCGAGAAACAATTGAACAAAATCTTAAACATGGTTGAATCCACAAATTGCACTCTCTATATTATGGATCGTGGAAATCTCTTAGCATTACTAAAAAAGTCTCATTCAATATTTTTAAAGAATACTACAATCAAGAATAAAATTATCAACATCAACTAATATTAAAGCTGAGAATAAAATTAATATAAAATCAATCAAAGTATTATAAAATATTTCCACAACCAATTGTTTTCTATTATATGAGTAAAACAAAACTTGAAGGAGACATAAAACCCTTTTTAACACGAACATTCAACCAAAAAAAATAGCAAAAATGTAGCCAAAAAGACAAGGTATCACAAAACAACCAAGTTAGCACAAACCAACAACAAATGAACCAAGCTACCAGCACAAAAAACAAGGATAGCCAACTACACCAACCCTAGACCCCTCATAATGCTCTGAGTACCTTGACCTAGGTGTGGGAGTGACAAGCATGCTTATAAATATCTATCTTCCTTTAAACAATCTTCCACAAAATATCATCCTCCAAAGGCTCAAAACAAGGGGATGGGGCAGGGCTAGACTCCACTATCGCCAAAGGTGAAGAAAAAGGAACTATATGTTTTACCAGAAGCATCCACTAAAGTCTGCTCTATAGAATTTCCACGCTTGACATCGATGGGTCCACAAGTGGATTGGTTGAAACAAATCCCAGAGAGTACAACCTAGCAAGAGATCTGAAGTTGCAACATCCCCCAAGGCCAAGTCCATGTCCAACATCACATCCTTTAAATTAGTAAAATCATTAACAATTAAATGCTCACAGTGTGCATTTTTCCATCATCCCCTCGTCTTTCTTGAATTGGGAGCTAAGGCAATATGAAGCCAAGTATCCAATAGCAAAGCAACTCCCACACTAGAAGAGGAGACCCTCATAGTTAAGTGTCTGAATCCACAAGTTATCCCCAACAACCAAGCAATTATTAGGTTGAGCACAAATACAAAAAAAAAAAAAAAAAAAGTCTCACCATTTCAGCATTGAGCAACAAAGGAGGGTAGTTTAGTTATCTTTTGTGTGATCATCTTGCATTAGGAAGTCTAGTATCACTAGGGAGATTTATTTGAGTGAGATAATCAAATCAATCATGAAAGTTTTAATCAAAGTCAACTCAATACACAAATTATAAACATCTTCGTTGAGCATCATCCCTATCCTACCATATGTGCATTTTGCCTACACAATCTTTTTGCTAAAAGAGTAAAAATGTCCATTCTTACAAAGACAATAAAGAAAGAAGATATCAAGAGGGCATTCTTTCATTAGTAAAAATAAAGACTTCATCACATTGAAGAAGGGTTTTGAGCCATCCAACTTATCTCCAACATAGCCTTCCCCATCTTTGTTGTAGACTAGGAAGTTGCAAAGGAAGGCATAAAACCATATGATTAATTAAGTAATATGCAAAACAAATTGTAGAAATGATGTATGATTAATTGGAAATGAGGATGTGACTCCACTTTGAAGAGATCTTATTGGAATAAAAAATGGTAGAGCCCTCACTATAATTTATTTTATTTGATAAAGAAATAAAGATGTTCATAACTAAATCAAATGAAAATGTCAATTGCTTTAATATTGAACATAAAATCATGTAATTTATTTTCTTAAAAAATCAAATCATACAAGGTTTCCTCAAAAAACCATAAGACTCCATTAATAGCTTCTACCAAGCCTTTTTCAAGAAAATGAAAACATATTTAATAACCAATTTGAGCAAACACACAAACCCTAGAAAATGAAATAATTAGCACAAGAAAAATCATGTTAATTCCTTGTAATTTCTTTATTGTATAATGATTGAATGAATATACCATATGGTTATATGATCTCTCTCTTACTCCCACATTTTTTTTATTTAGAAAAAAGAGTCTCAAAAAAATAAAAACACGTTATCTAATTGTAAGTTTATCATCATATAATGATTAAATGAAGAGGGTATATCATTAAGAGAATTTAGTCACTTACAAAAATATTGATAGTTGCAAGGTGTTTATATTATATAATCCTACATGTCTAATATGATAAAATATAAGGAAATGTCATATTACATGTTTATAACTTTTAATATATTTTTAAGACCATATAAACCTAAAACATTGTTTATTTAATATATTTGATCCAAACACATTTAAGACATGCACACAAGATCAGCACCTATTCTTAAACAACATCTGTTCAACAATCAAAGGTCAACTTGACCAATAAAAATAAAACAAATATTTATCACTTTTCGTGTGGATGTGATGTAACATTGCTATTGGTTGTTTGACTTCAAACTAGATGATACTTAAATAAAGTGAGATCAAATGACCATGAATTCACCCAACATCTATATGAAATAAATCTTAAATACACGAATTATGAAGATTATGTGAAAAAAACACATTCATTCAAATGGTTTTGAATCATTTATTATACATTTTTTCCTAAACAAGTAATAATGAGTAAGTTTAGAAATTCACATGCCATTTCGTAGAATACAAACACTAATATATTTTAATATCATCTTTAGCTAATTTGTTATACTTTCTCTTTATTGAGCAAATATGTGAATTAAGTGTTTCTTTATGTGAAGACTAAATAGAGTTCTTATATACTTCTATAACAATTAGGAAAACAACAAATTAGCTAATTAAAACGTGTTTATTTATGTGAACATTAAAAGAGTTATTATCTCCTTCTAAAGAAATTTAACTTGAATAGAGAATTAACTCAAAATCATAATGGTTCCCCATCATTTATGACTATTTAAATAAAATTATTTTTAAAAATGTAATTAAAAATAAGGTAAAAATCGTTTCCATATATTTCAATATGGATTTATTGCAACATGACAAGGCTTCATGTATTAATTATGTAATTATTGCAAATTGGATGGTTTAAGTTTGTTTGATAGTAGTCATTTTCTACTATCGATGTCTGTAATGGTTTAAGTTTGTTTGATAGTAGTCATTTTAATTTCTACTATCGATGTCTGTATTTCATCTAGTGCTTCTCACTAAAGAAACACTTATCAGTATAATTTAACAAGAACTACAAAATTAAGGATGCCTTAGCATACAAGAAAAGAGAGCCAGCAATATATGAGCTGTGAAAGCAGAGCGTAGAGGAAAAACTCAGTACGACTGCTGCATAAACCAGCCGCTGTAAACATATACATGCTCATCAGAGATCAATTGCAGTCACCATAAACATTTATATCTGAGACTGTTCATTGTTCTCCACATCCTTTACCAAAGCAAAGACGACTTCAAATTCCTCAAATTTGACCAAGAGAGCTACGCAATCTCATAAACCCTCCACTACTCAGCTACAGTGTGCCATGATAAGTCATTATTTGTGAAACACCTGGATAGTCTCAAAAACATTTCCCCACACTACTCATGGATGAAACAAACTTCCTGAAAACTGGAGCTAACAGGACTCCCAAAATACCATATATCATACATGAAAACTACCAGGATGAACAATGAAAACTAAAGAGCTCAAAAACCAGACATTCCGAAATGAAATAACAATCTTGCAATAATATCTATCAATGTAGTATTTGAGCTATTCTTTTGTATGCGCATAAACCTATGCAATCTAAAACTCTATATCCTATACCTCAAAAGTAGTTGAGGAATTTGTGAAGATTGTACCCTCTGTGTAATTCTTTGGGCGAAAATTAACAATGGGTGTTGCAAAACAGATTGCCACAGCCAACTATGCAAAAGCCATTGATAATGCTCCATAACACCAGACCTACCTTCTTTGCTGTGGAAAGTCGTAAGTGAATCATCTTCAGGGGAAAATTCACCTGCAATTGTTCCAAAAGCTCCATTTCCTTAATAACTAAATAAACTGTTGTGTTTTAAAATACAGAGAGTTGCAGGGAGAGTTGAACTGACTTGAAAACGGGTCTGCCCAACAATAAATTTTTCACCAAAACCCATTTTTGAAAATCAAGATCTAACTGCAGCACTGCAAAAAGGGCTCTGATTTACTTCCTTGATTGGTGAAACAAAGTCAAGCTGAAACAGCGTTCAGATCTCCATCCCCAAATCCTGCAACTGAGATTGAATTTTTAGAAATCAGAGCTGTAAGATCTTTAAAGGCAATTGTTTTGTCCTTAACCAGGCCACAGAACTTTCTGTCATGTCCCCTTTTCAGAAACAAAAGAATTAAAAATATTTTTAGGCAGGCCCAATAACTTTTGGCCAAGGCTGGACTGAATAAAGATTAAGGTTTTGACATACCCTTCATTCTAAAAAGAGCAAAATACTAGACATTCTCAATTTCTCTCTCAAAGAAACATGTGTATCCAGTTCTCCTGGCATAAGAATAATTAAATAAATATGAGGCCTTGCGAGTCACTCGATTGCATTTATAAATCAAGGAACATTTTGTATCCTAAATATAGCTGATTTTCCTACAGAATAGAGTTCAAGGGGAAATAAAGAATAAAAATGTGAGTAGGTAATCCAAAAGAGGAAAGTTTTACACTTTGGAAGGTTAAATGAAACAGATACCACTAGTTACCTCCAATTAAAAAAAGTTTATTACCATATATAATTTACCCACTTTATTGTATATGATCTTTTCGAGAGGTTATCATGACAACAAGAATTGGATTGAACTTCAATGCCCTTACCTTTTGCCTTCTGGGGACTGAATAATAACACTAGAGTTAGGAACTGATAAGAGAGTCGATTTCAACAAAACAGAAAGCACGTTCAGATATTTTGGCATCCATCTGTGCCAAGGTCATGTTAGATAAGGTCGAAATCAAAAGTTAGTTTTACATGGAGGAAATGTTGCCAGGTCAGAATACAATGAAGAGACCCTTACGGCCGGCACTTTCAGATATTTTGGCTCCGATACTTCAGTTTTATAAAAAAATCTCAAATGGTAAATGTAATTGATGTACCTCTCGATAAACACATAACTGTGGCATCCAAGAATGTCACAAAATGCTTTAAAATTTACCTTGTATTCATCCACATCCAACCTGTAGCAACACGTACTTCATTCGGTAGGTTTATAATACAGCGTCAAACAGCGAATTCCCTCCTTTAAGCCTGTGAATACAAAACATATGGTTAATTTTTGTTTTATCCAAACTGTCAAACCACAAAATTATATCAAAAAACTAAGAATGCTACCACCAAAGAGCTTATGCCAGACGCTTAAGTTTTCAGGGCATCCCCAGGAGACCAAGAATTTTGATGATCTTAACCTTTGAATTGTTGCATCACCATTCAAAAAAAGAGCAATTGAACGCTCACAGTGGTTTCTCACCCAAATTTTCTTTGAAGACAAGCTTGCCAAACTATCTTAGTAACTCCAAAAATAATCTCCTTTTTGCAATCTTTGTAATAGCAGTGCCCAATCAGAAACCTGGCTAAACTTCGTAATAGCATTGCCCAATCACACTGAGGGTTGGCTGCTGAAGAAATCCGGCATGAATCTTACCAATAATCAGAGCAGGAACAAAGTCCGTCCTTGAAATGGTGAAAGCGATTGGTATCTCTGACAACAATTTCCCGTGCCACAATTTTTGAAATAAGCTTGATAACAGAATGACAGTCACCACAAACACGAAGGTTCTTGATTATCTGCAGCGGTGTCCCAGGAGGTGTGTTGATAAGTCCAAAGGCAATGGCTAGCTTCTCACTGTGATGGCCAAGTAACTGTTCCTTCTGCTCATCTTCCACATCATGGAGCACAACATCTGTATCTGGCGCATACCCTGCAGACTTCATCTGGACTTCTAACCTGTCCAAAGCCTTATAGATCTCTTCGGTTTGAGGATGTGATTTGTCCCCCACAAGAAAACCATGTTTCATGTTCTTGACCTCAATCCAACTACATCCTGGTTTCTTTTTTATCCCGTTATCATTCATAATTGTTCTCACCCTTTCAACATCAGCCCACCGGCCTGTTGCAGCATAAATGTTTGAAAGAAGAACAAAAGCCCCAGTGTGATGCGGTTCTAATTCCAACATCTTATTGGCTGCTCGTTCCCCAAGCTTCATATTTCCATGCATTCTGCAAGCACCAAGTAATGCACCCCAGACTACCACATCGGGCTCAAATGGCATTTTATTAATGAAGTCCTGTGCCTCATCTAGACGCCCTGCCCTACCAAAAAGATCAACCATACACGCATAGTGTTCAGGTCCTGGTACAATGCAATAATCTCGGCCCATGGATTCAAAATATAGCCATCCTTCGTCAACATGGCCAGCATGCCTGCATGCACAGAGTACACCAAGAAAAGTAACTCTGTTTGGCTTCATTCCTATTAGTAACATTTCTTCAAACAATCGGACAGCATCCTTCCCAAACCCATGTTGAGCATACCCTGTAATCATTGCATTCCATGAAACTATATTTCTCTGTGGCATCTTACGAAACACATGCAATGCATCATATATGCTGCCACATTTTGCATACATATCAACAAGAGAACTCCATGTGATGACATCAAATTGTAAATCTGACTTAACAATGCCAAGATGGACAAGCTTACCCTGCTTCAGGGAAGCGCAACTAGAACATGCACTGAGAACACTGGAAAAAGTGGCTTCGTTCGGCCTTGTGCCCATCCTCTGCATCTCAAAGAAAAGTTCCAGGGCTTCATCCCCACGCCCAGATTGAGTATATCCTGTAATCATTGCAGTCCATGAGACAATATTTCTCTCCGGCATTTTGTTAAACAACTGACGAGCTTTCTCTATACTTCCATTCTGAGCATATCCTGCAACCATTATAGTCCAAGTAAACACATTTCTTTCAGGCATTTTGTCAAACATTTCCTGTGCATTAACCATCTTATTGTTTTGCACGTATCCAGATATCATGGCATTCCAGGATACCACATTTCTGTTGGAGAATTTATCAAATATGAGGCATGCATCCTCCATATTTCCAAAACTCACATACATGCTGACAATTGTATTGCCCACAACGACATCAGAATCAAATCCTGACTTGATGACGTAGCCCTGAACCTGCAATCCTTCAACACCACAACACGCACTGACCAAGCTCGTGACTGTGAACACATCAGGTTCCACCCCAGCCTGCTTCATCCCACAAAATAACTTAAAAACCTCTTCAACACTCTTCTTCTGTGCATAGCCAGCAATCATTGCGTTCCACGACACCACATCTCGTTCAGGCATTTCGTCAAAAAAATTGCGCGCTTCTTCTACCTTCCCATTCTGAGCATACCCCGCAACCATGGCGCTCCACGATACCACATCTCGTTGAGTCATTTTGTCGAATAGTCTTCGTGCATCCTCAATTCTTCCAACTCGTGCATATCCTGTGATCAAAACATTAAATGACGCAATAGTTCGATCGCGCATTTTGTCAAACAACTTGCGTGCAGACTTCAAACTACCACATTTTGCATACATTATAACGAGTTTCGTTTGCAGAAAATTGCCAGGATCGAATCCAGTTTTTATCATGTGTGCATGTACCCTTCTTCCCTCTGCAAGAGATTTCATGATTATGCATGCTTGCAGAAGAGTTTTATACATATGGATGGCACTAACCTGGTGTGTGAGATATAAACTGTCCACAGCCATCTTTAGCTCACCATTTTTACATGGCAAAATCACATTTTGGCCAGCAACAGAAGAATCTGCATTTGAGTGAATTTTCCCTGCCTGCCTGTGGCATATAGGAGAGAATTTGTGGTGGTTGAAAAGTGTCCTTTTTTTCATCATAGTTTATTAAATCAACAGACATTTTAGTAGTTTGATCTTTTCATAAATACAATATGATTCATTGTCTACAGAATACTTAAACAAATTTCTGTTTCCCACATTCACCATTGAATGTATCTTTATGTTATGCATGCTGATACATATCTAGCCCGGCTGTGCGTTTTCCCACCTTTCGGAATCTAAATCCCAGCATATCTAAACTGGTTTTAGATTTGTGAAGTCCCTCAGTTTAGGTATGCCTCCGATAGGATATTGCTATTGCAAAACCTTGAACAATTGTTTATGATAACTGCCTTAAGAAAAAAGGAGATTGTTAATATAAAAATGTTGTAGCAAGTTGTAGGGAATTGTCTAAGCTTGAGAGAGTAAGAGAACCCAAGAGAGAGAGATTGGAATAAATTTATAGATTTAATAGTGAGAAAAGGAGGGAAAGAAAGGGCAGATGAGATGTTACAAGTCATTTTAAGCGGATTCCACTTACTTGGGCTAGTGATAGGTGGCAAAATGGACCTTTGAATGATAAAATATCATGACATTAGCATGACACATGGAAATCCATGCTAGGTGCTAGTGTCTAACCAAATCATACTAAAAATGACAAGATATGAGAAAAATACATGATTGACACAAAACTAACACAAGAAGGTAGTTACTAAAAAGGACCCTAAGCATCTTGAGAGGGGAAAGGTTGATGCAAGGGTTGAAATGAGCCTACAAAAATGCTAAGAAAATGGACACTAAAATAGATACAAAAGTGTAGGTGAAATTACAAGGGTGATTTCTAACACTATAATTGTTATCAGAAAAATTTAGTTGTAACTGTAGCATCGTAAATTGTACACCCCTAATTAGGGTTGTCCAATTCCACGCTTAGGTTAGCACCTGCCTTAGCATGTCCCATTGCATTTTGCATTTTTCAAGATTATTTAAAGCATTTAATTAAATCTAAGGTTCTCTCTCTCATCAATTCACATATTATAAAATTGGGCCCGTAACCCTAAGCATGCCCCTTTTTGTTCTATTTTAATTAATCCTAATAAAGTATTATTTCTCATTTTCAAGGCACATTTTCACATATCTAAACACCTTGTATTGACCTACCGCATTGGATTTGACTTTATAATCACCATATCTTGCGTCCCTAGAAATTTGGAAAAAAGTCCGCCGAACCGAAATGATACCATCCTGGTCCCAACTTTTTCTCCTCGAATTTTGGGAGCTTAATTTGTTTGTATTATAATGTCTAATTCCCACTTTGTGTCATTTTTCATCAATTGTAAGTCGCCCTATGATCAAAATTAAAGTTAGGGTTTCATATGTATAACCTTTTCTTTCTCTCATTTGAGGATCAATTCTCTAACAATTGAAGGAGATCCTTTTGTGAAGTGAAAGTATAGATTTATATGAATTAGCAAATTTATCATTGATCAAGTCTTCATCAACCTTTTGATTTGTGGGACTAGAAAGGTAGGAAGATATTGTTTGGGTTATTTGTAGTGCCAATAGTGTTCTATGGATGTGAAATCAAAGTCAGTAGTATACTAAGTCTAAAGTGGAGGCAAAAAGAGAAAATTAGGATTCTCTTAATCATAAACAACTTCAAGATTAAAATGCCAATCACCTACAAAATAATTCTAGCAAAAATTAGTACTTTGCTATAGAAGGAATAGTTATTTGTTGTCTCTTATGTTATATAAATAAAATAGTAAACAAAAAGCAGAACATGTGGCAAAAAGTTTTAATAAGAGAAGAGATAAATATATAAAAGAGGACATCAATGAGACAAAATAATTTATAGATCAGCAACTACAATATCAACTTATAAAACTACTCAATTACCAATCAAGAGATTAAAACTATTAAGGGAAAAAAGAAATAGACATGTGGACAAAATAATTAAAGAGGTAAAACTAATACTATACATGAAACAATACAATCACACCTAAGAACATGACCAAAAACATACATAGAGGCAAAAATCAAATGGAAAATGAAGATGATTAGAGCCCAATAAAGGATATGTTTGTACTAGCTTATACATTAGATGGGTAGATGCAAGGTTCTAAAAGAAAGTTGGAAAGAGAGAATATTTATTTTCTACACCTCATGTGCTCTTGAAATAGAATGGTATCATACCATGAAATTCTACATATGAAGATAGTAAGATAAGTACTAGGGCAACTTGCAAGGTAAGTTGATGCTTACCTTATTGAAAGGGAAATTTTTATCAAAAATCATAGTAAGAAAATGAAACTTCAAAAGTAGAAAAAGAATAGAGATTCAAGCTAGGGCCTTGTTATTTTTTAGAAACACCACATTTCTTCAATTTTTTTCTCTAGAAGTTTCATAACTTGTGTTACTCTCATGGATGTTATTAATAAATATATTCATCTATCTATCTCGAGCTTTGTGTAATGGCGAAAATTGCATATCCATGCTCATTTCCATTAAGTTTTGGGCTTGTCTTGCTTAGAATATCTTAAATATAATTACTACTTTACCAATGGCATATTATTGATCCCATTATCACTAATCCTTAAAGATTGGTCTTGATCCTTTGATGTCTACTCGATCACCCTAGATCAAATCTATTGGCATTGACTTGAACTAGGTCAATTTTGTAATCATGGTAAAAAGCCTCGACTTTCATATTTTTAATTTACACCTCATCAACATTTTCACAAGTTCATGTGAACCAACTTAGCACATGTTTGTGTAAATTTTAAAGGTACATATTATTGTAAATTTAAACAAATGTCATCGTTTCAAAAATATACCATTTAGGATCATGCAAGGATTATTAAAGAGAACTTTTGTAAGGCATTTAACATAATAGCATAGTAGCATTATATCAAAGTCACAACATCCTAGATCCATCAAGCATGATTGCCTGTTGTCCTCGTTCATTATTCCAAAGTTATTAAATTAATTGGTTTAAGGGTTTAAGGAGAGATGATTCATCAAAATTTAATAGATTCCCTAAAGTTCCTCTTAAATACTACTATATACATAAAATTGGCTATGAGTAATTAAATAGGCTATGAGTAATTAAATAAATATTTTATATTTATTTAATGATTATTCTTCTATTAAATAATTAATTTGAAAAGATTAATTTATTTAATTCATTAGTATTTAATATTCTTCTATTAATTAATTGAGTTGAAACATTTAATTAATTAATTCATAATCCCTCTTTCTTCTAAGACAATAAATTAATATTTAATATTTAATTATTATCCCTTGTCATATTTGTGCACTATTCACTGTCCAATAGTTCCATTATTGAATAATTTTATAATTATTTAATTACCACTTTCCAACTCATCCTTCATCTCCACCTTTGCTAGCTCATCCATCATGTGGCTAATTTAAATATATAAAATCAAAAAAAAAAAATCATTTATGAGCCACTTATCTCCAACTTTCATATTCATGAATAAAATGTGTACGTGCACATAATCTTGGAAACTATTTTTGCTCCAACATTTCTATATTCTTGGAGGAGGTTTTGTCCACCTAACCCTAGTCCATCTCCACTTGTCCCTCCGTTCCTAAATATTCTCCAACCAATCCTATATTCTCTCAATCTTCCCCTCAGTCAAGGTGAGATGAGTGACATTTATCTTCTCCTCACCCCTTTCTCTTAACCTTCAACCTCTTGCTCATAGCCATCCAAAAAGCAAGATTTAATCATGATCATTGATCTCTGCCACCTAAGCTTATGCACTCAAAAATCTATAAATAGAAGTCTCCTAAGCCATTTTTAAAACTAACAGCTAATCTCATAGTTAACTAGGAGTCTTAACCTTTGTATCTGTGAGTTCATTTGTTTAAGCATTTTAGAGTTTTTGAGCAAGTTAGCATAAATCATTTTCATAGCATAGCTTTTTGCATATCATATCATCTATTAGTCCATTCCACACTTGCCATCTTGGAAGCTACCAGTGCTTGTCTGAGAGCAAATCAATCTACAACCAAGAACAATGGGGTTATGACACAATGAGACATAATCCATGAAGGTATAATCATTTTATTTGCTTTATTTCATGTTGTTTCATTGGTTGAAGCTTGAGTTCCTGTAGTTTTATATTTTCATGATGGACTAACAAGTTATAGGTTAACTTTTGAGGTGAAAACTTAAGTTGATACAACTACTAGTCAAGTTACTAACAATCAAACATATAAAAATTAAGGTCAATGAATTTCAAGAGTTCCTTATATGTTAGTTGTTCTTTTCTCAAGTTGTAATTCAAGTCCATGTGTAATCATTTTCACTCACAAAACCAATTCCACAAGTACAAATCTAAATTAGAGTGACATGTAGTTAGTGTAAAAATTCTAAGACACTTGTTTTACCAATCCTAAATTCAAGCATTATGGGGAATCAATTCCAAGCATCTTCAAATCCACTTCCCCAATATTTAGATTCTATCTAAATTAATTTCAATAATCTTTGTTGGAGCAATCCAAGAATTTAAAAACACGAAAACAATCTTCCACTAGTGAAATGATAAATACAATAGGATAATCTATCATATAATATGGAGAGTGTGAAATGTACATAGAATCCTTACATATATAGCCAAGGGAGAGGAGGTAAGAAAGTAGAGTCAAACTCTGACTAACCCTCCAAAGATGAAACACTTTTGAGCTCACTTGTCAAATGTGTGAGCAAGTGTCAAATATGCATGCAAGAGGAGTTGAAAGTGATGAGGAAACATGTCTTGATCATATGAAGTGAGGAAAAGGCATAAAATAGCTTGAGTAAATTTAAGGTAAGTGTGAATAGGTTACTCACTAGAAAGGTGATTATCTAACTAATTTGACAATGACACTATTTACACTAACATGAGCTAAGTGTCAGATATGCATGCAACTTAGGAAGTAATGTATGCAATATGATGAGTCTCGGCTAATAGGCCATGTTAGATACTCATGTAAAAATTTCTTATGAAGTAGAGATATGGAAGAAAATACAATGCGAACAAAACTCTTCTCCAAAAAAGAAATGATGCATAAAATGAAATGTACAAGTGTGAAAGAGGATAAGGGATAGAAGGAGCACTCATGATGACCCCTCAAGGGCTACTTCTAAAACAATGTACATGAATGTTCCCACCATAAAAGAAAGAAGAGAAGGTCATGTGACCCCCCCCGCCCCCAAAAAAAAAAATGTGAATAACGAACTCCATGTGAGGAAATGCTTCCTCCTGAAATTTGTATAAGAGGAGAAATCATACAACCTCCCCTCAAGATGATGCATGTAGAGTTGGTGGATGCTCAACACTAGATGTTGAAGATGATTTAGAAACATTGAACAACATTTCTCCTTTTGAAAAGAAACACACCACAAATGTGTGAAAGATCTCATTCATGAAAGGAAAATGCAAAAAGTACTATGAATGTATCTAAGTTTTGCACATGATCCAAAGACTGAAATGGTGCCCATATGTCATGCCCAAACTTTTGGGCACAAATGGAATAAAAAAAATAAAATTAAATACTTAACTTAGAACGACTAACTTAATTAAAATAATGCAAACTAGTTTGGTCTTAACTATGTTTTGAGTGAATCAAACAATTAAATTAATTAGGCGATAAATAATCTAAGTTATAAGCGAGCTAATATTTCTCCAAAAGAGTTATTACTATCTTCCACTAATAAATTATTAAACTCTCTTAGCCAATAATCTCAAACTTAATATATAATCTCTAAAATTAATTGTCCAATAATCTCTTATAGTTATTTCAATTACCTAGGGTCTAAATAAATTGTCCTAGTTATTAAATTTAACAACCCTATTAAATAAAATCTCCATAAATTAAAATACCTTATAATTTAAAATTTAAATGGGCCATCTTGACCCTACATATATCAATAAATTTTTCCCAAGGGTCTATTCTACCCAAGAATTTTAAAATCTTCTTTTTTGAATGCTTCAACATTCATTAAATAATTAAAAGAGCATTACTTAGTTTTACAACTAACTAATTTGATTTCAAATAAATATAGAAGTTAAATTACTTTTATATATATATATATATATGCTTAGATGGGGGGTGGGGGGGGTTTATTTTATTTTATTAATTTACCCCTTTTTTTAAAAATCCTACAAAGTCACATGTTAACCCTAACCTCTTCTTTATCACTCCCACACACACACATCTTATTTTAAAATCTAAATGTGTTTTCCCTAACCCGAAATTAGGGTTAGGGCATGTGTGTTAAAAAACATTCATACTTTTCTTTTTGTGTGTGTGTGTTGTGTGTGTGTATGTCTCTTTTTTTTTGTGAGTGTGTGTGTGTTGTGTGTGTGTATGTCTCTTTTTTTTTGTGAGTGTGTGTGTGCAAGTGCGGACGTGGTGGCCCGAGCTCTAACCCTTGGCAGAGCCGAAGAGAGAGTGGCAGCAACCATGGAAGGGAGCGGCAGGATTGAAGAATGGCGGTGGAGTGCTGATCAGCAGCGGTGGGGGTTTCCCCCGGGTGCCACTGTGTTATTCCACAGTGCGGCCGAGCGCCATCCACTGTGGGTAAACACAGTGGCGGCCGAGAGCCACCACCATTGTGGTTGCCCATAGTGGGGGACCCGGTGCCGTCCACTGTGATTTCCCACAGTGGCGGCGCCGAGCCGTCCACTGTGAGCAGCCACAGTGGAGGCACGGCCGCACCGTCCCCTGTGTTCACAGGGGTTCGGCCTTTGCCGAAACACATGGTGATATCCTTTTTTTTATTTCTTTTTTTTTGTATATTTTTTTTTATTTCGTTATATATATATATATTTATGTTGATATATATATCTATTTTTGGGGGGGTTTAAAAAAAATATAAGCATTTTCAAAAATAACTTATTTTAATGTATATATATATATATATATATATATATTTCTTTTATAACTCACTTAAAACAACTTATGATTTTTTTTTTGCCTTTCTAAATAAGTCTTAAAACATATGCAAAAATTATTACTAATAATTACAGCAAGATAATGGGTGAAATATATTACTTTCTATAAGGCTAAAACTAGGAGTTTTATATTCTGTTCTCTCTTCTTCTTTTTTTGCATGAATAAAACAACAAAATGTAAATAATTAGATTTATTTTCTGCAGTAATTAAGATGACGGATTGTGGTAAATTTAACAGCAACTATATTAACCTAGGAAGCATTAAAACAAATTTAGGGATAGATATATTTAACCTATTCAACATAATTTTGTATTTGCATTTAATTCAAAGGGCCTATATGCTTGCTTTTCTCATTTTCCATAAGATTACCTACATGAGGAAATAAATGAACTTATATTTTTCTATATGACAAGGTCACTACAAATGTTATTTTGGTAACTAGAAGGAACTTGATAAAAGTAGTACACATTTCATTTTGCAAAGGCAAATCAATAGAACAAAGGATTTCCTTATAACATATTTATAGTACAATGTAGATAAAAATACAAATGGGTTTAAAACCCTACTAGTTTCTTCATTTCAATGAGAGGGGACTTTAAATAAATACATATTTTACTTTGCTTTTGGAAAGGTAAATACAACATAGACTCCTCTTTTCTTTGTGCTACAAATTAAATACAATTTTTTTGAACTATTTCTACAACTTAGAACAGCAACTAATCCCTTTATCCTTTCTTTTCCATCCCAAGCAACCTGCAATGAAAATACAACTTGACCATGGAGAGCTCACCTCCCAGCCTAGGTTTACTAGAAGCCACCCCCGAGCTTGGAGAACCAAGTACTAGACGGGTCACAAACAAACAAACAACACAACAACAAAAGCAAACACTCAACATGCATTTTCCCATCCCAAGCTACACTCTCACCACAACTTGTGATGATCTTTCCATGGGAGGAAGTGGACCAAGTACCATTGGGGAGATTTCAAGCATAATAAAAATCAAGCCACCTCATGGCAAAACAAAATACAACAAATTTCACCTCCTCACCTTATGCCCCCCAAAGGCATAAAAGCCATATTTCCTCCCCTTATGACCCCCAAATGCATACACAAGGCTATGCAGCAAGGGTCACAAAGGACACCCTTGAGATCTCTCTCCATAAGGAGAGCCTCTCACCCAAGGCTGTCATACTTCTTCCACCCCAAGACCATCCTACTCTCCCAAGAGTAGGAGGCCTTGGACACTCCCAAAACAAGAACACATAAAACAAGAACATAGAAATGAAAACTTACATTTTTCTCCTACAACAAATTACATATACACATGTCTTTCAACAAGCATTTCTTTCTTTCAAAAACAATCATAAACAACATAAACAAAAGGAAATAAAACCAACCTGAATCTGCCAATAGGTATGTTAGCCTTAGTTGGGGATGAGCTGCCCAAATCCACACAAACTTTCCACCAACACTTCACCAAAATTCTATCCTACAACTAAATTTCAAAAATTGCATAATCTCCAACAATGGAGAGTGGGTGATTACTCACTATGTCCCTAATCCTTGCCTAAGAAGGCCTCTCACACACTTCTCAACCCCTTGGGTAAGGTGAGAGTTCCCATTGGTTGCTCTTCCCAACCTCTTACATATTACTAAAACTGGAAAGGGAAAAGGGGAGAGAGGATGGGGAAGAGAGTTTGACATCAAAAGGGAAGGTTGTCTATCCTAGGAGGAACCTTCTAAGTTGAATTTTCGCTCACCTTGGGAAAACCACTTTTTGAGGTGACTAAACAGTCACATGGGAGTAGTCACATGTTTCAAAATACCCCTAACCCATAGGTATACCCTTTGGACCTTTGGAAAAGCCCTAAAACTGACCCTAGGAGTCCATTTGACCCCTTAGAAACCCAACTGAAGTTAACCTACGGGTCAAACCTAAGTTGACCACTCCCAAGACTCCCTACCCAAGACAAATTTGAGACCACACTCTTTTGTTTGAATGGCTTTGGTAGAAACAAAACTCCCTCCAAGAGACAAGTCAAAATCAATGACACTAATCAGCACATGTGTCAAGTGACACAATAAAATACAATATATAAAAATCACACATGGAATTTGTCTCTTGTAGGTTTACACAATTACAAAAAATCAAATTAACACACATGCATCATTTACTTTCACAAATAAAATACATTACAAACGGGGTGTTGTCTCTCCAAATAGACAACCCCTGGCTTAACAAACGTACATTGGTCTAGGTTTGGTTCTCCATATTTATTCCATGGTCACATGGATAATTTTCTTGCGCATCTCAATTAACACATTAGTAATTTCAAATAATCACAATTATACATAATTAAATACATAGATTTCATTGCACATCAAACACTCATACATTTGACAATAATAATTCAATATCTAATTCATTCAAATTCGATTCCACATAAGCAATTATCATAATTCTCAAAATTGAACCATTCACAAAATAAACATCATTTTTCTATCATCAAAATGAAGTCCTACAATTCCAATAATGACATTCACCATTTCAAAGTAATTCTATTCTAGTAACATATAAAGTTTCATAATCATCATGCATAAAATAAAGCATCAATATATGTCAATGTGATCCAAATCATGGAATCATATAGGTTCTAAATCCATAAAGCATAAAATAAAGCATCCATAATAGTCTCAATATGCAAATAACTGAAAATGTCAAACTGAGTCGGGGTAGGGCCTCACACCATAGTTTCTTCAAATATGCTCAAAGATTTCCAAGCCAATTTTGTGACAAAAAAAATCAAGAAAAGTGACCGTGGATGAATTGTGATATATGGATTGATATAAATATAGTACTATTGTAGATGTTGTCAAAATATATGATGATTGAGTCAAATTGAACTCATCAAGATCTATTGAATCTATCATTATAAAAGGTAATGTAGGTGAGGCGAAATCAATATCCAAAGATGCAAATGAAGTGACAACAGAGTTGATGTGACTAGCATCAATGTTTCATCCAAATCTACATGGTGGGATTCTAAAAATAGAGTTGATATGTCTAGTAGATATGTGTCCTAATGTGGTGGATCTAAACAAATAATAGCAATGTCTTTATGCATAGAATCACTAACACTCGTGGATGAGTCAACTCTAGATTTAGATATAGCATCAAGTGTTTCAATTTTTAAGATCCTAAATAGAAGTTGGAAGAGGTTATCTAAGAAAGGATAATAGAATTCATTCCCATGTTTACAACTCCTACAATATGTTCACTTCATTTTGCAATTTCTAGACATGGTCTAATTACGAGCAAAACAAATGAGAAATGCAAGTACACTCCCCTAGATGCAATATTGTGACCTCCTCCCAATTTTGGCACTTTATAAATTAATATATTTTACAATAAAAATAGGTCCAATATGTGGTGAATGTGGAAGTATTAACTTTTGCAAAAAATGGTGCCTAGTTTTAGGCTACCGATCAAAAGTTATTACATAATCAAATCCTCATAAAATTGGCCTATTTTAAAACATATGCACTAGAAATTAAAAAAAATTGCTTATGGAGAGATAAACTTATCCTACCAACTATTCATTGGAACTGGCTCAAAAAAAGATTTTCATGAATCATTTACACTTAAAAAATACCCCTTCATTCACAAGATTTGCAAAAAGGAAAAATTGCCCCCTTTACATGCACTATAATTGAGTGAGATAATTAATTATGCAATGATAAATGGTTAGATGAGAATAAAGTGTTAACCTTAAAGGTTAAATATTGTTTTTTAATCCCAACCATCAATGCAAAAAACTAAGAAAGGTCATTTACAAGTATGGTGAGTCAAAAAAGCCACTAGAGAGGTGAAGGGGGTTGAAAGTTGTTAAGAGACTATTGTTATGCAGTCATTGATTGTTGACCTAATTGCATGTGGGGCTTGAATGTTGTTGTGGGCACTTCTTTTCCATTTGTTAGTACCACACCAAGCATTATACTCAAACCAATATGTACCTATTGCAAGTTGCAATTGTGTTGAGGGTATCTAGGAAGATTGGGGTCATTAGTGTTGTTAAACAAGGTGAAGAAAGCTTGCAATATGAATTTAAACTAAAAGATTACAAATTTGTAAATAAAGATTAATCATTAATAATTTGATTGCAAAATCAAAACAACAAAAAGAAAACCTTAACACGTAAAACCCCATATTTATGTGGAGAAACCCTTTTGAGAAAAAAAAAACTCTGCCATAGAAAGATAGGCAAGTATATTACTAATCCAATGAATATTATAATAGGAACACACTTCTCTTGTAACCTCGAAAAAAAATGGTAGCACTCTGTTATCTTGGAAATTGAATGAATAACTCTAGCTTAAGGCACCAATTTCAAGGATTTTGTGAGGATCAATACCACTGTGATATCACCAAACGACAAGCAGCAAAACCACTTCGAAAAACTCATGCCTACCTCCTTAGAATTAGTCAAGTCCACCCAAAATAGAAACTTACAACTGTCATAAGGCATCTCTCATGCATGGGCACTTGTGTAATTATTCTAACATAAATATTGTCATAGTTGCCATAACATCTTATGATATTTGTCATAGATCCTCTTACAACTTATGATGGATGTCATAACCCCCAAAAAATAGGATATTCAAAATGGGACACCTTGTTATTTTGTCCTTTTCCAAAAAGGAAAATGGTAACCATAATTTTGCTTTTACATGGTCTCTTTCACCATTGGTTAAACAGTTTAACCTCTTATGGGTAAATTACAAATGATAATAGGAAAACTAAAATTAAAGGATTTACAAGGTTTATGGCACCTAAATCCCATCATTCTCCCTTTTGACATCATACATTGTAAATTACTCCATAGAGATGCATAATACAAATCAAGTACAATGATCAAGGCCCATGGCCTTCCTACACTAAGAGAACTTACTTGTGGTTACTGGCTTCATAAGAGAATCTTAAACATTATCCAGAGTGTCAACTTTTTCAATCAAGATCGATCCACTCTCAACCATCTCTCGCAAAAAGTGATACTAAAAATCAACATGTTTAGTACAAGCATGATACATAGGATTTTTGGCCAAACATATGACACTCTGACTATCACATCCAATCCTTGTTGTCTTGCAATCAAAACCAATACCATTACCAAGTCTCTGTAACCAAACCACCTTATTGGAGGCATGTGTAGCAACCATATACTTTTCTTAATTTAATGGTGGACAATGCAACTGTAGACTGTCTTTTACTCATCCAACTCACTACACATCCAAACAAAGTAAACACATAGCCACTAGTGGACCTTTGACTATCCAAGTCACCTACCCAATCCACATCAAAAAAACCCTATATGTCCAATGACTTAACCACATCATCAGTACCATAATAAACCAAACAATAATCAGAAGAACCTCACAAGTACCTTAATACCCTTTTCGCAAAACTCCAATGATCTTTACCTAGGTTAGTGTGGAGCATGAAAATGGAACCAATTAGCTAAGACCTAATCCCACTCTCATGTACACATAATGGAATACGAAAGAGCCTAGGGAGATATTTCACTTTGACCATTTCTTGTAAGAGAGAGAGGGTCAAGGAATATCCCTTAGGGTTTCTATTCCTTTGTTGTAATCAAGAGGAGATGTGCAAAATGTGATGCAATGATCAACTATGCTAGGAGATGAACAAGGAAGCAAGTATAAACTGAAAATGCAGAAACTGACAGAACTGAAACTGAGAAACTGAGCACCTAGCAGGGAGGGGAATTCTGATGTGTACCTAGCACTAAAATTTGATGTTGACTGGGCTGGACTAGGGCGCCACACCCTAGTCCTTGATGAAACAGAGGGTTGAAATCTGGATTTGAGACCTTGAGACTCAAAGATGCAAAATTGCCAAAAAGTGTTGCAAAACAAGGGGGCCAAGATGCCATGCCCTAGTCCCTAGAAACTGGGATTTTCTTTTGAAGCTGAGTCTATACCTGTGTCTTTTGTCGGTCCCGAAATCGTGCGTTCACCAAATTTCTATACCTGCACCAGCAACTGGAAAAAACTGGTGTCTAGGTGACTCTAGTTTTGCCTTAGTCAAACCCATAGTTTTGGTGATTTCCACCTCCACAAATAGCTGATAATGTATTGAAAATGTGTGTGCAAGAATCTTGTGTGTATGCAAGATCCTAAATGAACAAGAAAGAGTTCTACCCTACGCTTTGGAGAGTAAACCCTAAATGATTGTAAATGTAAATGTAAATGCTTCAACTAACAAGTACAATAATGGATCTAAAGAATGAATGTAAATCTGGAAATGAGTGTTTTGAAGCTCATAGAAAGACATGAAAATAACATGAAACCATACCAAACCCCAAGGCAAAGGTACAAGCCAAACAGCAGTTGGTGATTTTCTATTATTCTTCAAAAGATCCTAATTGTTGTTGAAGATGATTAATTAAGGCTTGATAAATGCTTTATGAATGCTTGATTTGTTGTTGTAGAATTCACATAACTTGCACTTTAAATCACAAGAGGCTCCTTCAATCGCTAGGTCTTAGATCCTTCTAATGAGGAAAGGAAGGCTTTATGTAGGAGACCCTAAATTTGTTTTAAGTCATGGGCCGACCTAGAAATAATATTTTCTGCCAATCTCTTGGATTTGAATATTAAATTACCACCAAAAGATACTCCTGAAATTCGGGGAGAAAAATTCGGGACCATGTTGGTACCAACATGGTCCGAACACACAGTCCAACCAACATTTTGCCAAATTTTTGGAGAAGCAAGATATTGTGATTTTAAAGAAAATTCTAGGAGTATGCGGGAATTTGAGATGTCTAGATATGCAAAATTGGGCCTTGAAGGTCGAAATAAGACATAATTAGGGTATTTGATGAAATGATTTATTGGGAGAATAAAATAAAAAGAGGCGCACTTAGGGTAAAGGGCCCAATTTTATGATGTGTAGAGGGATGGAAGAAGACTTTAGAGTTAATTAAATTAATTAATTACATGCTTAAGGGGGAATTGAAATGCAATATGCAAACACACTACGGCAGGTGCTAACCTAAGCATGGAATTGTACCACCCAATTAAGGGTGTACAATTTATGATGCTACAGTTAGACATAAACCTTCTTAGAACTCCCACTCTTGGGCTATATCTCATCTAGTACAAATTGTTGCATACATTAAACTACCAAAGTCACTAGCATAAGGAACATTAGACATCTCTTCCATGTCATCATCGAAATTAGGACACATGTCTAAACTCAACTTAGTACCAACAAAAAATGAAATACTTACTAGTTTACAATCTTGCATTTTAAATCTCTACAAAATGGTATCAACATACTTACTATGACTTAAACCAAAGTTTTTTGTGAACTCGATCCCTGTTGATTTTCATTCCAAGGATAAATCTAGCAACCCCCAAATCCTTCAAATCAAATGTGCTAGAAAGCTAAGTTTTGGGCTTTCTAATAGTTGTCTTGCTATTCCCAATAAACAACATGTCATCAACATACAAGACAATAATAAATAGTTGATCATCAATTTTCTTAATATAAGCACAAGAATCCTCTTTGCTTCTAACTTAACCCAACTTTAATGTGAATACATCAAACTTCAAGTACTACATAATTTTCAAACCATATAATGACCGTTTTAACCTACAAACCAACTTTTCTTTTCCTTTCACAAAAAAACCATTAGGTTATCACATATAAATCTCTTCTTCAAGATCCCCATGCAAGAAAGAAATTTTAACATCCATTTTCTCTATCTCAAAATCACAAGCAGTAGCAATAGATAATAGGAATCTAATAGAAGTTAGCTTACCAATAGGAGAGAATATTTCATCAAAATCAACTCCTCTCTGGGAGTATCCTGTAGCCACCAATTTGGTCATGTACCACTTTAACTAACTTTCTGCACCAAACTTCTTCTTAAAGACCCACTTACATCCAATGGGTTTTCTTCCTTCGAGAAAACTAACAAGATCTCAAGTGTCACAACTATCCAAAGATGCAATCTCCTCTTGCATGGCCTACATCCAAGACTCGCTTTCCTTGGAAGAGAGTGTCTCCCTATAAGTTCTAGGTTCATCATCAATACTTAGTTAAAAAAAATTATAACAAAAATCTTGTGGGCTATACATGTCAACTAGATTTTAGTGTCTTGTGGACCACCTCAAAGGTGGAGTAAGAGGTTCTTCTTAATGCTCTTCATTATAATCAACTTCTTTTGTTGCAACTAAATCTTTAGATATTTTACTTGGACTCTCTTCTTTTCCTCCATCTTCTTGTCCATCTCTCTATTCTTCCACATTTGCATCTTCCTGCTTAGCTTCAAAACACATTGTCTTTGACTTTTCGTTTGGTTATTCTTCACCTAAGTCAACTCTAAATTCCCTAAAATCACATCTCTAGAAAAGATCATTTTACGAGTTAGAGGATTCCAAAGCTTATAACCTTTTACATTCTCACCATATCCTACAAAGATGCATTTTTAGCTTTTGGATCCAGTTTAGATCGCTTCTCTTGAGGCACATGAACAAAAGTCTAACAACCAAAGACCCTTAAATGTGAATGGAAGGCTTTTTACCTAACTACATTTCATAAGAAGTTTCATCAACAAGTGCTTTACAAGGAGATCTATTAATTAAATAACAAGTAGTACCAACAACTTCTGCCCAAAAGCATTTATCTATCTTAGCACTACTTAACATGCTCCCAACTCTTTCCATTAATGTATGGTTCATTCTTTCTACTACTCCATTTTGTTAGGAGTGTAAGGTGTAGTCTTTTACCTAACGATTCTTGCATGTTTGCAAAACTCATCAAATTCCTTAAAGAAATATTCACCCCCATTGCCAAATCTCAATAAATTTATCTTATAATCTAATTGATTTTCAACCACTGCTTTAAATTCCTTAAACTTGGTGAAAACTTCAAGTTTTGAATGCATAAATTAAATCCAAGTATATATTGAGACATCATCAATGAAGGAAACATAATATCGAGATCTATTCAAAGAGATACCATCCATTGGGCCACATACATCTGAATGAATCATCTCTAAAAGTCTCTTAGATTTATTAAGTCCTTTAGAAAATGAAGATCTATTTTGTTTACCAAACACAAAATGGTTGCAGAAATTCCTCTTACTAATAGAATAATAAAAAATTGCATCTCTAAAAGTCTCTTAGCTTTATTAAGTCCTTTAGGAAATGAAGATCTATCTTGTTTACCAAACACACAATGGTCACATAAATCGCTCTTACTAATAGAATAATCAAAAATTTCATCAACTAGTTTATTATCTAGAATGGTCTTAAGACCTTTTCACCAATGTGACCCAATCTATGGTGCCACGACATGCATTTTTAGTCCTAATTACAAAAGCTAAATTACAAATAATAGAAACATGAAGCATAAACAAATCCTTGTCTAAGATCATTTAGAAATTACAAAACTTCCCCTTACCAACCTATAACTAGACTTATTAAATGTCACATGCATTCTAGAATCATTTAACTTGGAAACCAAAACTAAAATTCTTGCAAGATGTGGAATATGTAAAACATTATCAATGGAAACAATCATCACATCACTGAAACACAACTTTACCTTTCCTTTGCCAGTAATCTTCACTGAGATGTTATCAACAAGAAAAAATTCTCCATCATATCCTTCATGCTTAGAAAACTACTCCTTGTGAGGATTCATATGGTAGGAAGCACCTAAATCAACAAGTCAAGCATCATTACTAATAAAGTTAGCTAAAATAAACAAAGCAATAGAAACACTATCATCTAAGGACTTATCTAAGGAAGCTTCTATATTATGTTTCTTGTTTCTACACTCTTGCTTCAGATGTCTCTTTTACCATAGTTCCAACACTTAATTCTGCTCTTTTTCGGGGGTCTTAGGACATCCTTTTTCTTTATCCCTCTTTCTATCCAATTTAGGCCCTTTTTCCTTAAACCTTCCTTGAACATGCAAGGCATCTTGGGAACTAGCATTCATGTTTTTTCTTCTCATCTCTTCCAAAAGAAGTAAGGGGACCACACCATCCTAGACTATGCACTACCACTACACATGGCAACAACTAGATTTCCCAAGAATCAGGCAAAGAGCAAATCAGTAAGATACATTTTTCTTCATCTTCAATCTTAACATCTATTGAAGCAAGTTTACTTATAATCAAATCAAATGCATTCAGATGTTCAATAATAGAATCACCATGTTTCATGTTTAGAGAATACAATCATCTTTTCAAATACAACTTATCAGGAAAACTCTTAATTTGATAGATTTCACCTATTTTCCTCCATAACTTGTAAGTGGTTTCTTCTATAGAGACATTCAGGAGGACAGAGTCTATAAGGCACAACGAAATGGTTCTTTGTGTCTTCTTGTCATTTTTCTTCCATTCTTCATCTAACAATAGAGAGTTAGTTGGTTTCTTTTCTTCAAAAACATACAACCACATATCTCTCTCTTCAAGGAGATCTTCTACTTTCAACTTCCACATCTTGTAACCAGTTCCATTGAAATTCTCAATATCTTAATGAGAGGTAGAGGCCATGGCATATAATCTTTCTCAAATCTAAAAAAAACCCACAAAGCAAAATCTCCCATTGTAGCGAAAAACCTTCAACACTTATAGAGAAAGGCGTTCCTCCCTAAACAGAACCATTAGCTCTTATATCAATTATTATTAAACAAGGTGAAGAAAGCTTACAATATGAACTTAAACTGAAAGTTATTAAAAATTTGAAACTAAAGATTGACCATTAATAATGTGATTGCAGAATCAAAACAAGAAGAAGAAAACCATAACACATGAAACGCCATATTTACATGGAGAAACCCTTTGCAAGAAAACTCCACCACAGAAAGAGAGGCAAGTATATTACTAATCCAATGAAGATTACAACATCAACATGCTTCTCTTGTAAACCTCTATAAAATTTGGCAGCACTCTGTTATCTAAAAATTTGAACAAGACTGAATGAATAACTCTAACTTAAGGCACCAATTTATAGGAGTTTGTGTGGATGAATACCACTATGGTATCATCAAACAACAAGCAACAAAGCCACTTGGATAAACTCGCACTTACCTCCTTGGAATCAATCAAATCCACCAAAAATAGAAACTTACGAATGCTCTTACAATTATCATAAGACATATCTCATGTATTGGAACATGTATAAGGATTTTGTCATAAATATTGTCTTAGATGTTGTCATAGCATCTTATGACAATTATCAGAGATGTCATAGATCCTCTTACAACATGAAAACGTCATAACCCCCAAAAAATAGGATATTCCAAATGGAACACCTAACTATTTTGTCCTTTTTCCAAAAGGAAGACAGTAACTATAACTTTGCTTTTACATGGTCTCTTTCACCACCATTGGTTAAATGGTTTAATCTCTTATGTGTAAATTACAAATGACACTAAGAGAACAATAAATTAAAGGATTTGCAATGTTGATGACTCCTAAATCCTAAAAATTAGAACACCATGAAGGCTATCTTAAAATGACAACAAAAGTGCAAGGAAAAATAGAAAACCCTTCATATTAAGCACCGAACACAAGTAAAAATGTTGGTCAACCCTATGTTGCAAGCAGACTTAGAGGATGTGAATGGGCTAATAGAGACTCTCAAAATCCAATAGATAATCGCTTTTTTTGGTTGCTAAGTGGTGATAGTTTAGTGAGGTGATGTTGAACATGCACAAAGCTCCCAAATCTTAGTTGAAGACCCCAAAATAATTTAGAGACATCATGCTACCAAGATGTTGGAGAATGGTGGTGGTGCCCTCACAAATACCAAAGAAATAATAATTCTTTGATCTTCTCTTCATATCAGGAAACAAAAAAAGATATTTGCAAGTAATATGAATATTAGTGATATATGTTGGTGGCCTTTACAATGTCTTCAAGATTCCAATTCATGGAAGCTTCAAATTGGTCGTGTATGGAAACCCTTGTGAGATAGAGATAGTGGACAGTGCAAGAGACGCCACACCAAGGCCACAATAATGGCACACAAAGATGTGATAGTCTATGCAAGAGCATGCCTTAATGTAGAGGATGGACAATCTTTCACAAGCCACAAACCTATGTATTTTTGCAACGCAAACATTTGGTGACACCTCCAAATTTGCCCCAAACACTGTAAAAATAGGTTGGATAGGCCAAAATTTCGCACCGAAACCAAAATTTTGATGAAACTAGAAGATGGGATGAGTGCCAAAGGGTAAGATTGGCCGTCTACTAAAAGAATTCAAATTTTTACTTCTTTTTCATAAAACAGTAAAAAAATTACAAATTTTGAAATTACCAAAATTGATGAAACAAAAGGTATTTCTTCATTTCCCAAGCCTTTTGAATACAATGGCAGTGTTGGTTTGGATCTATGTCACTTTGATAATAGGTCTATGTGTGGAAATCACCTTGATGTGGGAAGGAACGTGCTCTCATGGTTCTAATACCATGTTGGAGTAAGCCAAGAATCTAAAAACATGAATACAATCTTTCACTAGTGAAATGATAAATATGGTAGGATAATCTATCATATAATATGAAGAGTGTGAATGTAAATAGAATCCTTGCATATATAGGCAAGGGAGAGGAGGTGAGAAGGTAGGAATCAAATTGTGACTAACCCTCCAAAGATGGAACACTTGTGAGCTCAATTGACAAGTGTGTGAGATAGTGTCAAATATACATGCAAGAGGTGTCTCAAGTGATGAGGACGCATGTCTCAATCATATGAAGTGATACAAAAACATAAATTAGCTTAGGTAAATTTAAGGTAAGTGTGAATAGGTTACTTAGTAGAAAGGTGATTAGCTAACTAGTTTGGCAGTGATACTATTTACACTAATAATCTCAAGTATCATTTTCAACTCTTTTTTTAAGTTAATTATTTTAAATTTGTAGTTCTAATGTGATACATTAATATAAGTGGTAATTTTACCTTTCCATATTGGTTTTGCATTTCTAAATGATGTCCGATTTTGGCATTCGAGTTGATACTTCTTTATTAGGTTTTTAAATTTAATTTATTAGTTGCATATATTGTGTATCAAATTTTATTAGCATTTGGATCCACCCTCATTTATGCTTCAATATTTAATCTTTATTAGAGTTTGTAATGTTATTATTTCTTGTCTCTTTAATATTTACCCCATCCACTCCCCCTTATGCACTATCAAATTGTTAAAGCTTTATCATGAATGCCTTTTCCCCTTCCTTAACAAGTTCACTTCCTATGTTACTACACTTTATGATAATGTCTCTTTTGTAGCTAATGATGGTGAGCTAGTAACTAATTTGGCTTATAACTATTTGATACATTTAGGGATCTTGATTCATGTGATTGTGTACCCAAAAAGCATATTCCTTCTCCATCTAATAGTAATTATGTTCTTCTCTATATATTCTCCTTCGTGCTTTTATCTTGCTTATTTCCTTGAGGAGCCTAGTGGTGCCAATATACATGTTATAACTTCACACAAGTTTTCTAATCCTTCCTCACTATCTTTTTCTCTTCTAGTCTATTAATTACACATTTTGTGAGGAGTGTAGTTCTACTTCTTGCTCCTCCTGGTCTGGTTGCTAACTATTTGTCTTGTGATGATTAATAGTATGAGTCACATTATTTTGATCGTTGGGATTAAGGGGTCAGAACACTTATAAGTCCTAGCATAAATTTATTGATTATTCACAATTGTATGCTTATGTTTATAATTTTATGTAAAACCTATGATGTCACTCTATGTGACCTACCTCAATGAGTTAGCATCCTATATGGTAGGTGACTAAGATGGCATGCAGGTTGATTTTGTGGAAATAGATGTTCCACTTTATGGACCCCACTATAAGTTATTTCGATGGCAATGACTTGTTAGACTATGACAATTGTTATGATAGATCATGACATCACTATCTTAGCTTGTATGATAGTCTAAGGTTGGGGTCCCATGGAGGGGGGCTTACTAAAAAATAGAGCTAGAGTTGCTAAGATTTTTTGGGGAATATTTTTAAACTGTTGGTCCTATGAATTTTGAAGTGTTGTTTAGCTTAAAAATTTAAGCTTCTAAACTTAAGGAAGATGATGATCTCATGAATATATAACTTTGTCTTCTATTCTCTTTGCATGATAAAAACAAATTAAAAAATTTATTTTCCCTCCAAAATTGTTTTTTAACAACAATATGTTTGACAAGTGGCAGATATTATTCTTAAGCTAGTGGGGCAATTTTTTAGCCCCACCCCAATTTCACCTGCTTAAACATTCAATCCTAAAAAGAAGGGGCTGCTAGTTTTAAGGAAAAGATTCTAAGTAATCTCGTAGCATAAATTTGTTTGTTTCGTGGGACCTCTTGCTCCATGAAAATAGAAGCTTAAGCCCCTCATGGGACCACACCCCAAGAGTCATGATTAACCAGTAGGTGGTAGCTGCATTGCATGTCCAATGGGACCATTTGCATGCATACCAACTTTGCTTCAATGCTTGTCAAGCGGGTGAGTGTATGTCAAGAGTTGTGTTTTGCTTGCATACAACTATGTGGTGATGTCATGTGGCAATCCTAGGCATCCATCTTGGAGCTCTATAAATATGAGGCATATTAGAGTGATTTGTATGAGATTTTATAGGTTTTTTTGGTCTTTTTTTTTGTAGGTATCGTTATTTTGTAGTTCAACATTCCCAAAAATCATGTCATTAGTACGAAACTCTTGTAAAGAGATTTACTCTAAGATTGTACTGTAAACATCATTTATATATTACATATAATACTTTGAGAGTGAGGAGTTTTTATCCCACATAAATTTAGTGTTATGGTTTTGTAGCGTCATAAAATTGTGACCCTTGCAATTTTCGACCGCATTTGGGTCTTTGCATTAGTGGACAAATCCCTAAGCCTAATCGGAGACCCAAAACATGCTCAAGACATCAATAACTTGCAATTTTCATCATTCTACACTGCCTTTTTGTTGTTGCCTGTCCTAAATTAGGACGCCCCTATCCTCTTGGGACAGGGGTGTGGCACCCTTGTCCTAGCCCTATTTTGGGCCCTCTTTGGTCCCCCCTTGCATTGGGCTTGTCAATTGTTGAGCGGGAAAAGTTTTCCTATATCGACCTAAGACGGGAAATTATCTAAACACCCCTAATTGGCAAGTATATAAAGAGCACTTCCCCTCCTATTTGCAGAAGCAAAAAATAAGCAAAGATAAGTGGATCATAAGGCGAAATTACAAGGCGACATTATCATCAAGCATCAAACATTCAAGCATTGAGCATTTCAAGTCTCGTTTCAAAGCTGGGTGTTGCAATCAAGACAAGGATTCAACTATTGAAAAGGAGATTTCTATCAACATTCAAGACATCCTATTTCACATATCCATTCAAGCAAATTCATCTACAAAGGTATCAACATTTCAATTACATCTCCTTCTTGAGGTGTATTTTACTTCAGACATCTCCTTTCATTTACTTGCAACATTTTACAACCACTTGGTTAATTCCAAAACGGAGTTTGACCTGAAGGCAAACCCCCAATCCCAACAACATTTCCCTCTCTTTTTTGTGTAGATTGCAGATGTGCGGTTGTAACTGCAAGTTTAAGCTTCATTTTCAAAGACGGAAAACCTTTTTCAATGCACGGATTTTTCGGAGGACCGTGCATAACTTACGCACGGTCCCTGCAACTTTTTCTCAGATTTGCAAGGACGCTTCGTCTCAACATTCTACTACTATATCCAAGTGCACAGCTTAATCCCACATCTCTATCTCAAGATATAATTGTTTCTTTGTTAGTCTCAATTTGCTTAATTCAACTAGTCTATTACAAAAGAAGGTTAATTTACTTTTTTAATACGTTCCAAATTTACTACAATTCACTTAGTAGTCGATCTCTTACCATTAGGGATTGGATCTAGTGAATTCAACTCCTCTTTTGAATGTAATGTGTGAAAAATTTAAGGGAATCGTTTGTGAAACTTTCATTCCTCTTTTGAGGGGAGTAAAACTTTCCACTTGATCTCCCCTCATCATTTTTCACCATATTACAGGTTTTATTTCTTATTTGCATATTTATTTACCTGAATGTGCATCTTCATAATGTAACTATTGAGGATTTAAGAAAAATCGCAATTCTCCTCATTAAATGGTGTAAGAAGCTTACCACTCACCCTATTCCCTTTCATCCATGCACTTCAAGAGAGAGTCACTTAGTGGTAATCGCAATTCTCCTCATTAAATGGTGTAAGAAGTTGTTTACACTCGCCCTATTTCCTTTCATCCATGCACTTAAGAGAGTCACTTAGTGGTAATGAAGATGCATAGTTACATGTTATATCATTCATTCTTCTCTTAATATTATACTTGTATATGTGATGATAATAATTTGCTGCACACATTTGGTGATACCTTGATCAATAGAGCTCAAGCCTTGTCTACAGAACTGGAGCAGATGAAGGCCAAGCAAAGTAGAAATTTTATAATTGTAACCATGCATGTTATAGGAGCCGACGGAATCTCATCAATGAGCTTGCTAAACTAAACCAAATAGTTCTGTTTCAGTTTTCCTTGTAAGCTAAGTAGAAATTTTATAATTACAACCATGCATGTTATAAGAGCCGACGGAATCTCCTCAATGAGCTTGCTAAACTCAACCAAAATTACAAAAAGTTTTGTTTCAGATTTCCTTGTATATCCGTCTTAGATTAATGGTTTTATTTTGGTATTCTGTGGAGCATCTTAGTCGATCGCTAGTTATATAAGTTAACAGCTATAAATGATGTGGTGAAGGTAATCAAAGTGCCATACAAAGAAACCAAGTAGCACGTTCAAGATTTGTCAACAGAAATGAATATGAAAGTCAAGCAAGTTGAATCCCAGTAATCCAGTAGAAATTTCATGATTGCAACTATGCAAGCTATGGGAGCTGCTCAGAAACTCCTCAATGAACTTGATAAACTAAGCTAAATAACTGCTGCCAGACCTGCAAAATTTTACCCAATGGTTAATTAGCAATTTCTCTCTGCTATTAGTTTACTTCAATAATATTCTTGTGTGAATTGTTATTAGCCCTGAATAAATATAGAACCCTGAACAAAATCTACCCATGTTTGGGTTCAGAATTCTGACATATGACCCCGTCTTGTCATCATGTCATGGAATTGCTGGACATAGCTCTCATTTTTTTATAATAATATTTTTCCATCAACATAAACCAATAACAAATAAAAACTGGGATCTACTCTACAAGCAATCCTGAATCATCACTGTCCTGGTGGCATAAAAACACCAAAATCCAGTGCTGGCTTCAAATGCAACAAGCTCAATGACAAGATGCTTTAAAACTACACAACCGCATCAATATTAAATGGTCACTTTTTAACAATGCTTGAGCATAGCTAACAGATCAAAATATGGCCTTATACTAGTAAAGTAATCATAACAAAAAACTTCATAAAGTTTCAATTGGCCCTCGTCAATGAATTGACACAAGATTCAAGAGGCACAGACAAATGCCCAATGCGAATTAATCTGTTGCTTGGAAACCAAACAATTGTCAAGAAAGTTATGCAAATGCCAGCTAAAACTTGTGCTGGCATCGTGTCATGCTTGATTCAGACAATCTGGTAAATCCCAGCATCTCCACACAGCATAAAATGTAAATATTATTCCTCTCTTGAGCTTTTCATACTTGGTAAAACTACAGCACATGTTGCTGTCCAGTCAAGAAGGACATGCCTTGTAGTAAATATGATCTCTATATATTGAAACTTCTGTGATCTCTTATTTTGCTAAATCCATCCTTATGTGCCCGTAAAATTTGAAATATATTTAAGAGAAACTGTGTGCCAGTTGCATATACAGAATGAGTCCTGACTGGTAAACATCTTCAGAATAATCCATTTGACCTCTGCTCGACCATTAAAAGAACCATATAAAGCTATTGACTATCATCTGATAAACAAATGTGCATCTGCCTCTGAAAGAAACAAGAGACAACACCACCGAAAAATATTGATATTAATATTAAAGATGAAAAAGATTACTATTACATTAAGAGGTAATATCTGGTTTATCTTTTAAAAAGCGTTATGAATCAAATCTAAATGTGACAAAAAATTAAAAAACATTTAAGTGTCATAACAGATTGGATGAGCAGATTATAATTAAAAAAAAGGCAAGTATCTTACAAATTTTCTGTCCAGATACAATCAAGTATAACATGTGAAATGACACTCCGTCTTCAAGAACAGCCAATCAATACCTGAAACGTTACACAAGAAAAACTTATTCGGAAGCGAACCCTGAACATGTAGCATGATTAACCTCCAAAGAACAAGCCAAAAGATGTTGTGCTCAAAATAATATTAAGAAACTAAGAAACCCAATTCATACAATATATATGCTGTACAATAGCACAGGACTTATCACATTGTATAAAATGTGATCAACCAAAAATTTTCACTAGAAAGGGAATTTTACTAAAAGGCGGAAGAGGAAATTGTAAAAACTTGTAATTTTTTACTTGTCTAGATATGCAATTTATGATAATGATTTTCAAAGATAATTATTATAAATTCATAATACTTATCAGTTCGCAACTAGCTACTGTATACGGCTCTGAATAATGTATTCACAAATCAAATCTAACAGAAAACACTTCACCGTGGTTTTTTAAACTCATTTGATACATTGTGTAATTGAGTTTGAGTTTTACAAAATAAATTGTGTTCTTTAAGAAATTATGTACTTCTTACGTTGTCAAGCTCTGCTGAGTTCTTGCCGAGTCAGAAATTTTGGAGCCCGAACCCCCAGGGATGCATCCCAAGGACCACCGATTTCAATAAGAGACGTGCCTGTTCCAATCAGGAAAACCTGCTACTATAAAACCTCAATCAACAGGTCTTCTCAAAAGGGCAAGCAATACTGATAGCTCCTTTGTACAGATTGATCTAGACACAATCCTCTGACAACAGACATAATCATCACTTGGAACTAATCTTCCCACCTCAATAATGAACACATCCTGGGGGTATAATCCCACATCACTCAAAAAGAATTTGTGATTTTCCGATACAGTTAGGCATAATAAAGTGAGCCGTCTTTGATCAAAGGGCACATTTGAGCTCGAACAAAGGCTTCTGAAGATGCCATAACAAGGATGGAAAGATAATTTCAGCTAATAGCAGATTGTGTACGATTTCAGGGAAGATGGAAGGAAGGTTAATTTAAGGTAATTTCACCCTCAACTGTCATTACCCCAAGATGGATGGACTGGAGGTCCTGTCATACTTGTAGACCAAGGGGCCATATGGATTGGAAGTTCATTCCATGCCCTTGGGCTTGGTTGAGGAAGATAGTCTCCCAGCATCTTATTAAGCTTTTGCATCGGATTCCTAATATGGATGGCTACGGGAATGAACTATGAAATAGATATGAATGATTTTAAGATACTTGATTTTATAAAGATTATTTGTATACGATTATAGATTCTCAATATTAATGCTTTGATGTTAATTAATATTGTTTATAAGACCTAAATTAGGATTTTTCTAAATTGTCATTACAATTATCAATTATGCAATTTTACTATAGAATTCTATTTGTAAATAAATTGCATTTGTTGGAATTCTTATTTTTAGGCAAAATCACGTATATCCCAAAAAGGGGACATTTTAGAAGATTGGTTTTGCTCATTTGTTCGCTGATGTTTTGATGAGTTTTGTTCCCTGGTGTTGGTCGGTTTAAAGTTGAGGCGGTTATCTTGTGTGGCCGACCTGTTTTGCGGGAAATCTATTATAGAGGTTGCTTTGCCTACAAGAGATCATTCGGATGTCTGTTGTGAAGCCCTGTGCACGCTGGTTGACTGGGACGCCTATCTCAGTAACTTTACAAGGTAAGGACTAAGCCCCTTAACCTTGGCAACAGATTTTCCAAAACACCTAAACAGAGATATTGAATGCGATTTAATCTGTTTACTGGCACTCACCCATTATTCGGGATCAATATTCAGCCAACAAAGAAGTCCGTGGAAGCTAGCACTCAGTGAGCAGGTTCGTGAGAGGACTGAGCCAAGGGAGTTAACTGGTAGCTGTAACGCGCCACATCAATGCGCCATTATCGCTAACGTGCAGACCTATTCACTTATGAGCAGCACGGTTGTACCTGAAGATTGCTGATTGTCAAACGCTCAGAATGCTACAGTATGATATATAATCTGTATGTTTTTTAGCATAATCTAGGCTTTCAGATTATTAGGGTAGAAACTACTGTGGTTTTCTATAATCTGAATATGTACCAATCAGCATGATTATGTATGTGAAGATAAGATGATGCCAATACCTGCAAATTATTGTTTCAATCTCCAGTATTCCTGAATAATAAAATGCTGTAGAAATATATGCTGCTGTCTATTTTGTCTATAACTGCTGTTTAGGTTCTGTGTACATAAATCAGCGAGTTTGGTGTGGAATATTTCACAAGTCCCAAGCATGTGACCAACGTGTGATTATACACCTACAGACCGTGATAATGCATACCGCGAGTGATACTGGTAACTGCACTCACACCCACAGGACAAGGTCTAGCCTGTATCCCCATCGTTGTAAGACTCATTAAAGTTCACAGCTAAACGACTGAAGGGGGAGGTTAAAAAAAATCCTACTTCTTTTGTCAATTCTATTACAAAATATCTCGAGATGCTTAGCATTTTTTTATTAAAAATAAATCCTTCTAATTTTACGTTTCACCAAATTCACAATATCAGACATCGTCGATGCCATTCAAATCCTCTAACGTACAAACATGTTTAATCGTCGACAATTTTGTTTATTCGAAAGAAAAACACTGAATTGCTGAATTTGCTTTCAAAAATCAATAAATTGACAATAAAAACCGCTTGAAGTCATAGAAATACTTCTAAAATAATTTTTCTCTTTACATTTGGAATTGAACAGACCTGGTATTATCATCCAATTTCTGCTTCTCCACAATCCCTTTATATTTCTCAACGGCTTTATCAATAGCCGCGTGAACCGCATCCCGTCCTCCGACGAGCAGCCTCGCAATAATCTCGGGATCCTTCTCGTATCGCGCATCCTCAAATTCCTGCCTCGCATTTGCCCTCAAAATATCCCTCCACAGAACGCCCTTCTCATTCGACCACACGAAAAACCGTGTTGCCCTAAATATTTCTCTGTAAAGAGCCAGGGCTTCTCGCCTTGTGCTCGTGAGCCGCTGGCGGGCCAAATCTTCGTCCTCATCTTTCCTTTTTTTTGGTTTTTCGACATGGCGCTCGAAAAGCTCTTCTACCGAGTCTGGACCGTTGTTCAGCCATCGTCGATAGGGATTTTGAGCCAAGATTTTCTGCCACTGAAGGAATGTAATTTGCATACCCTTGGTTGAGACCCTGAGTGCCATGGAAAATTTGGGATTTGTCACGGTTTCGTTATGTTATCATATGACCATGGATTTTGTACACACAAATAGCGGTAAGAAGGAATAAAGACCTCTTCTACATAAAGCTCTTTAAGAATAAAATAATTAATTACTCAATAACCTAGTAATTATCCTAGGTAGGTGTCCAAAGGGTATCAAAATAAGCATACAAAATTAGTCCAAGATGTTTAGATTAACATTTTAGAATTGTAAAATCACTGTTGATTACAACAAGTTATAAGATAATCATGTGTTTTATCATTAGATAGTCTAGTAATTATCCTAGGTGGGTGTGTGAAGTGTATTGATAGTAGCATAGAAAATTAGTTCAAAGATATCAATATTAATATTTTAGAATTTGTAAAATCATGGTTTACTATCACAAGTTATAAGAACAATTATGTATGTTTGGATTGAATTTGTATGATTTGATCAATCTATATAAATTTAATCTTTATAGATTTTTTGATATAATGTTTTCAATCTTTCTAGAAAGCTTACACATGTTTTTTTGCATTGAGAAATGGGTTGATGATCAAGAGTTTGCTAGTGGCCAAGAATATGTCTCCTCATGGTCAATTAAAATGACTTTTTGAAATGATTGATGGCAAGTAAGAATATAAGAAATGTCCTAAATAGTGATGCAATCAAATCATATGGTATTGAAAGATTTGACAAATTTCTTTGAATGATTGGCACCATATTAATCAATGATCTTTAAGCATATCTAGGTGCATAAAAAAGAACTAAGATTAGTCCTTAAATACAACTCCAAAGGACATAAATGAAATGCTTTGTATGTTTACCTGGCACTAGGTTGGCCCTAAATTTAAATTTGAAATCTAAAATTCAAGGGTCATTTTCGTAAATTATGGATTTGGTCTTAGGTGAGAAATGGATAAAGCAAAGGATTTGGACTAGTCCCTTGAAACTAGTACACATGAGAATAGGTATGATTTCGTTATGTGTCTACTTTTAGAAAAAAGTGTGTTACTTGTACATTTGCCATTGCATAAGAAATAAATGGGTTAAATTGAGTCAAAAACAAAGAAAAAACTTCAAAGCATATGATTTTGAATATTACATGTTACACCCACTACTAGACTTACATGTGAACTACCATGAGAATGTGTGTCAAAGTAAAACCTAGTAACTAACATGAAAATTGGTGTATTCTCACACTCGTAAAAAAATTACAAATAAGGATGTGAATATTACTTCTCAATACATTTTTCCTTGTAATGAGTGCCCCACCTTAGAAACCTACAAAACAAAAAAGGAATTCAATTAATAGCATTGTGTATCATCTAAAAAGAGAATGTGTCTTATACATCCAAAAGATAATAAAATGGGAGAGTGTTGAGAGATAATCCACTTGTGGTGGAATAAGGATACTATTGATCACAATATACCAATAAATATCAACTTAAGATAGATAAAATGTGATATCATCTAAAATAACATTTGAGCATGTGGTAGTCCTAAGCATGCTAAAAAAGAGGAATGTTATTTATCATATATGCCCCCTCCAATTAGTTCTCAACAAATAATGCAACTAAGTTGTTCAAGAAAGTATAAAAGATGACATAAAATGATCAGTTCTCAATAAAGAATGCAACTAAGTTGTTCAAGAAAGTATAAAAGATGACATAAAATGATATATCCTTGGAAAGCTCTATAGACATATAGAAACATAAAGGTAGCACCATGTGACACTGTAAAAAGATACTAAAGGTGTGCTCATTGAAGCACATATAACAATAGGTAGAAAAATAAACCTAATGATACCCCCAAATAGGACTATGAAAGTAATCATGAATGTGAGATAAAAGTTCATGTTGGCATAGTCAAGTGTGAGATATCATCATGATAAACTTGTTAGAAAAAGGCATGATCATAAAAAAATACAATAAAATAAGATTTCATCATATTTAGTAAAACATGAATAATCATAAAATAATAAGGTGATAGCACGACATAACATGTTCTAGATTATGAGAAAAAATAGGTCATGAATTATTGATTTTTTTAATTATATTATATTTTACTTATTTAATGGTTTAATTAGGTAATAGCATAGTAAAAATTAAGTAGGCATCATAAGTGTTTGTTTTGGCAATACCTAGGATACTATTATCAACTAGGTATGAAGTACTTGCAACTAGATGTAACCCTTCATTTAATTCCATACAATATGAACTAATTAAAGTATATAGTTATTACAAAAGAACCATTTAGATATATATAAGAAAAAGTAGTTACATCTATCAACTAAGTAATCATGATGTATTTTTTTTGTTTTCAACTAAGTTCTTATAATGAATATTCATGTTGTCATTAGAATTGATATTCATTAATGCAAATATGAATACATGTACAAGTATAAATATATGGAATTAGATCATTATCAACAAGAGCATATTCCATATCAAAATTTCTTTCAAAATCATTCTAAGAAATTCAATCACAATGCAAGAATTAGAAATTAGATAATTGATACACCATACAAGTACATTTGTACATCTTTGCACTTTATGTCTTCAATTTCGAAGGTCATGATAAACATGGATTTCACAAAGAAATGGTCATGATACCCTTATTATTGAATTAATTTTATGTAATAATGAATGCAATGATTCTAACAATTTAAATGTGTCATTATTATAAACATAGCACTCAAAATGCATAATCCATACTACTCATAAATCAAGTTTGGATTGCATTCAATGATCAAAGTCCAATAATTGATGTTAATAGGATTGATTGTTCATGGTCATTACAAAAATCCCTAAAATTGGCATATATATTAGGGAAAGGCTCAAAAGAAACATTCCCAAATCAATAATTCATATATATGTTGCAAGGTGTGCGCCCTTAGTCTCCTTATGGTGCGCAACGCAACGCTCGGGTTTGTGACGTGGCTTAACCACCTCATATGGATTCTATAAGTCTTGTGGTTGTATCGAGCATTAACAAGTCGATCTTTTGCCCTTGGTCTCCTTGTGTTGTGTACTGCAGCACTTGGGTTTGTGACATTGCTTAACCACCTCGTGTGGATTCTATAAGTCTAGTGGTTGTATTGGGCATGTTGGGTGAAAATTTTGTAAACTGGGGGAAGATCACAAAATTGTGGTTTCAGGAACGGTATGTGAGACTAAATCTCTCCTTATTATAAGGAAAGGTTCACCCTTTTGTTTACCAGTCTCTTTATTTAGAACAAAATACAAACTATGATTCGTAATCTAAACTTGGGTGGTATGTCATCCTATTCTCTTTTTTAGAATAGATGTTATTCTTTTCTCTTTTTTCAGAAAAGAAGTTACAATCTAGAGTCATAATGATTAATACAACTTTGAAGTTACTACAAAATAACTTAAAGCATGCTAATTAACAATACAAATAAAGAGAAACAAAGTTTCCTTAAATGCGCAAAGTCCTCCATTGCTTCTCCAAGACGAGAAAATAGTGTTCGAGCACAAAGTCTTGCAATCACTATAATCTCATCTACCTTCTACAAATAACTTTTGTAACCCACAATATTTTACCAAGATAACAAAGAAAAGCACAAAGTCTTTGTATTGATGTCTAATTACAATTTTGATAATATTTTTTAGAAATAACAAAATGAAGCTCAAAGTCTTCAAATAGCTATCTTTTGTACTAATTATATTTTACAAATGCTAAAATGTAACACAAAATTTACAAAAAAGAATTGTTCTACTCTTTAATAATATCTTTCCACAATGTTTTTACTTGATTTAAACAAGACTTCATAACAAAAATGACATAATAACACTCTCACCATAAACCTCAATGTATTTAAGGCAAAGTCTGAATGTCAAAGCTTCCTTCTTATTCAATCAAATTTGCAAAATAACAATATGAACTCAAAGTTTCACTTTGCTCTTCACTTCGACAGAGTTTCTTTGCATAAGATTAAAGATAAATATTGCAATGAGCAACCTCATATATATAGGTAAGGTGAAATGAGCTAATCTAGGAAAACTAAGACTAAGTCAAAAAAGAGTCCTACTTGACTTAGGACTCATGCATATTCTAGATGCAAAAAATTGAATACAAAATGACACTTGAGGTGTTGAAAACTAATTGCAAAAATGCACCTACAACTTTAGAAACATGAAAACTACTAAGTATCACTTGACACTCCATTATGATCTTACTTCATGAATTCTTCGAACTTTTGAAGAGTAATCTTCATATGTTCTTCAGCAGGTCCCTTGGTATGGCTTGTGATGACTTTGACCTGAGTGATTGAATCTCCAAGGCTCACATAACACTTTTTGTTCTTTTTCAAAAGAGAATCCAACTCATCCAAATTGACTTGAATATCTATTAACTTATCAATTGAAGCTATTGAGAAGACTTTCTTTATCCACCTCTTCTCCAATAAGCAAACTGAATTCTTTGATAATAACATTCGTGGAGAGGATTGTGATTCTCATCAACAAGGAGGTGTGGATATTTTTTCAACGATCTCCTTTCCTTTTTCATTACATTCCCTTTGGGACTTTCTCATATCCTTGATAAGCATTTCTAAGGTGTTAATTTGATGTTCAAGTGCTTCCCTTTCTTCAATGTACATGTCTCTTGAAGGAAGCACTCCATTATCAACCAAAACATCTAATCGAAAATATTCTAACTTCAACCATGAGTCGAATTCCTTCTCTTGTGTTTCTAATTCCTTTGAAAATAGATACAATGTTTTATCTATCTCAAATTTCGCACCCTCTAGATTATTAATTAGGACAACTACGGAACTTATGAGATGTGTTCCCCAACTGAGTATCATATCCATCCACTCACCAACTGATCTTCCTCATGAATTGACTTGTTCGACCTACTCATCACTGATGAGGTGATCGACTCAATTATCTTCAATGACTTTGTTATGTTGATCAAGACATTTGTGAGTTGTTCCACTTGTTTCTTTAGTCTATCCTTCTTGATCTTTTCCTCATTATACCTCACCACAAGATTATTAAAAGATGATTGAACATCTTCTATTGTTCCTTCATGAGTTTTCTTACCCAAAATAATCTTGTTAATAACATAATATGTGGGTCGAATATTGTCAATATATGTATCAGGAGGAGGAATCGTCATTTCTACATACTTGTTCTTTAACTTATCCACCTTTACCCTAGATAAGGTTTTGGCTTTCTTTGTACCCTTGGGTTTAATAGGAACCAAATGGCTAAAGTCAAAGTCGTCAAGGGAGATGGCTTGCTTCTTCCTTTTAGGGGTATTGGAAACTAGCCAGGGTGGCAGAGGTGTATCATCTTCTACTCATGTGGTCAATACCTCAAATGCAAACTCTTGATTATGTATATTTGTGGTCACAATAGGAAGAGTGAAAGTTACTACTGCAAGTGGATTCTCAACAACCGAAACCTTGGGAGGAAGATCAGTTTCTAACATGAACTTGTCAAAATCTTCTAACATGGAGGAAGTCACTTTAGACAAATTAAGAAGGAAAACATTCTCAATGTTATCTTGAGGGGTATCTAGAGCTAACTCGCTATTCATTGTGGAAGGGATGGTGTGAATCACTACATCAAGAGTTTAGGACACATATGAAATGGTAGAACCAAGGAATAGGATTAGAAACTGAAACTCGTGGGGGAATTTTACCTGGAGTATCATGAGATGAAGGAGGAATGATTTCTTGTGTCCCTTCAAACTGAGAAGTACTAGGAATTTGTGGTAACCCCTCCTCATCATACTCCTCTTCTTGTTCCTTTTCCAACTCTTCTTATTATTATTATTATTATATCTCTTCATCAAGCAATTCATCTTCAGCCTCATCTTGTGTTTGAGTATCCCAGGTTGAGGATTCTCCTTGACTCTTATCCTAATCTTTTCCAATTGTGAATTTGAACTTAGGAGCCTTTAGAGTTGTTGGATCTTCTCTATCTTTAGTTCTCAATTTAGAAATTTTCCCAATCGGTCTTGCAATGACATCTTTAGATCCAGTTTGGAAAGGCTTTAACTAAATCCCCTTTTGTGTCACCCAAACATTGGTGTTGGTAAGGATATTTTGGAATCTAGCTCTTATTGAAGTATTTTCCTTTTGGGACCATTGAATAAGAGGCAAGGGTGAATTTGCAACCTTAATCTTTTCATACATAGGATCTAGAATGATTCCATCATCCTCAAGATCCTCAAGAATGTCAACAATATTTAGGTTCTCAATTTAATCCACATAAGGCGATATTAGTCGAGCCTTCTGATATCCTCTTCTGTTTTGCAATCAATCCAAATATCCTCTACTCGGTGAACATGAGTGCAAATTTTCTTAGTTTGTTCTACATACCTTTGTAGTCAAAATGTTTCCTGGCCTTAAAGAACCTCATTGTCACTCTTCTCGTCTCTTCATCCATGGCTCTGACTTTGTAGATGGAATTTATTGAATATCTTCCAATAGTGAGAGAGAACTTGCAACCAACCTTATGTAAACTAGATTGATGTTCATGCACTACTACCATATGACAAGCTAGTTCCATGAGTACAATTTTGTCTGATGGATATCTAGCAAGCATGAAAGGTTCACCATTGAAGCATCGAATTCTGACATATGTAAAAGTAGAGAATTGTAAGAATATGCACCCATATTGGCTCACCACATTCCAAGTTGCATCTAACACTCTCTTCTTTTGAAGGTCTTTATCCAACATGTACATATAATGATAAAAGAAAGTGGCATTCACTCTCCTAAAATGATGTAAACTGCTCTTAAGGGTCAACTATGAGTAATAATGATATACATGAATTTTTCTCTTGTCTCCTATGGTAGACAACCTTGGAAAATGCCTCATTGAGGCTACTACATATACCAAATATGAAGTCATATAGAACTTCAAAGTAGTAGGAACTTTGGTTAACTGTTCACACAAAGCATCACTTATCTGTTTACCCCAATAGCTCTTCTTTTTTTGGCAGATAATATGAATGTATTGATACATCCACTTATGATAAGTATCTGAAATAGGAAGTCCCTTAAATACTCTACTGAGAAGTGTAATCAAATCATTTACTTCTTTAATGAAATTACTTCGATGGATAGTCTCAGTCCATCTTGCAATAGTGGGCCTTAGAGTCTTTAGGAAGTTATCATTAATGTTTCTCCTGCACTTATATGAGTTGTTGTCATAATATGCTTGTGCTAATTGCATATCAATATTAGCATATTGATCAATGTTTGGACACTTGAAGAAAGAAATCCTTATCCAATTTTATGAGAGTTTTATTTCCCTCAACATCCTTGACTGGCCTGCTTACCGGTTCATATATGTTAGCTAATGCTAACACAAAATTGAGATTCTATGTTGACATTGGGAAAGATACAACCAAATGAATGTCAATGTTGATGGTTGCCTCTATTTCATAGTACTGTGGTGACTCTTTGACTCTCTTTAGGAAGTGTTCGAGATCTATGTGCCCTATCTTTGTGTCTAATATTGACAATATTAGATGACACAGATGAAGACGAAAGACCAAATGAGGGTCTTGCTTCTTGAAATTCATTGCTTTCTTGCTTGGTGATGGCTCCATCATTTGACTGTGATCGCAACTACAACATTTGGAAACGATCATCACCATGTTTTAACTCATTAGAATCACCCTATTAGGATTCCACAAGCCCTAATTTGTTGATAGAACAAAAGTGCCTCAGTGAATGCAAATCGGATTTGTATCTCTAATCTATGTGTGTGCATCTCATGTAAATTGAGCTTACAAGTCTGATTTACTACAAAAATTGTTGAAAAGAAAAACAAACTGCATTTCGAACTTATAAGTTTGACTCGTACTTAAGAGGATCAAAAACATGAAATGGTGTAAATCAGGTCTGAAAGTTCAATTTGCACCTAGGGAGATCAAATAATGACAAATGGTGGCAATCAAGCTTTCAAACCTGAATTACACCATGTTTAAAGAAAAGGGAAGAATATACTGCATTTTGTGTTTGTTGAGGTTACAACCCTGATATGCACCACAGGAAGCAACCATGGTGTAGGTCGGTGGTATGACCGTGACATGCACCATGTAACATATCTTAGGAAGGAATGCATAAAATGATAATGGTCTAGGTCAGGGGCATGGCCCCGACATACATTAGAAGCTAAGACTTCGGTGTAGGCCAGAGTCATGACCCTGCCCTGCACCAAAGAAACAATGATATATGTTAGTGAACAGATTTGGTCTTTCTTTAAATTGAATTGATTCTAAGCTTTATTACCCCTTTTGAAAGACAAAAGTTCAACTAAACAATTGGGTAAGTGTGACATACATCACTTCCCTCTGAATTTTAGATAGGTACAGCTCCCTCCATTAGCTATTCAGGGAATAATCTAACTAAATAAACTGATATGCTTTTAACCTGAAAGCACGTAAGGCTGCCTACTTCATTCTTAGATGTGAGGCCAGGTAATATGTAAAATATTTCAAGATAACTTTCTACAAGATGCTTCGCCACGAAAATTACAAGTAATCAAAGCAAAGTTCAATAACACTGATTTCAACACTTCTTAAAAATAAACAAGAGAAGCAAAGTCTCTTTTCAACTAAATATCCTTCTAAACAACATAGAAAGAAGCCCCAGATTAATAACAACATCCACCATCAGAAAGGTAATCACATAAATTTTGATTAGATTAATATTTGCAAAGAAATAGTACTCCACGGATTCAAAACTCAAAGATTTTCCACCTCAAAATGCATATGATCTTTATATATGTATTTCATGCAACAAAGACATAACAATACACGCATAAGTTCTTTCCAATTTCAGATTCTGAAAAACTGATCACTTCCTTTAGACAAAACCAAAACTTCTAACAATCTAAGTATATTGTTCTAACCCCTTCTCTATCTATCTTCATCTAATTTATAGTAGTTTCTTAAAGAACAGAGGAGGTCTCCCTCAAAACCCGACCTCCTCTGAAATAGTTATAAAAACCAACAGAGTATTTAGGGGATAGATGTCCCGAAGTCATTGCAAGGTTACAAAAAGCATATAAAATAAAAACAAAGCATAAGCATCATGTTATGCCTCATCTCCATCGTCATCCTCTCCTCCACTTTTCTAGGCATCGTGGGAGGTTGCAAGCTCCTGAATTATAAACTGACTCATATTTTTCATGGCATTGATCTTTGCTTTTGAGGCTTCCTTCTCCCACCTATGTTTCATCATTTTCTCGGCATGCTTAGGTAACTGATCGTTACCAATGAACGTCATGGACTCAATTCGAGCGATTTGTGTTATATCTTCGGAAGTAAAGTTGCCTTTGGCCTTAACTTTCTCCATGTGTAGCCTAAATGCCTTTACCGCGTCCTGTGTGTTCAACCCACAAAGTCCCAGTTGCCAATCATGGTGGGTTTTATTGTCATTGACCAAGCTACACTGAAGTTCTTGAAGCTCATAAACAGAGGCCTCGGCATCAGAAATCACAAACTTGAATGTAATTACCCGCCACGCTATAGTTTTCTTCAATACGAAGAGCTAGCACTCATCAGTTACCAATTTAATTGAATTTTCTGCTAAAAACTTTGTGGCTCCATATTTTTCTATCTTGGTGAGCATGGGTAATACATTTTCCCATTTATGCTCTTCCTTTTCCCATGGCACAATCTGATTCTGAATCTTCGCAGTGAGGTTTTGCATTTCATCGCATAGCTTCCTAGAGTCTATAATATATTTTTCGCCATCTCTAATCACTCCTTCAATCCATTTCTCTAGGGCCCCTGCGATGCTCTTGGCTCGCTGAACTTGATTCATCAGTTTCTTGTTCTTTGGTGAAGTAGGGTCAAAACTTTCTGAAGCATGTGATATGGGAAGCGCTCCAAAACAACCTATGCTATCAATGAATTGAGCTAGAATCTTGATATTTCATTTCAGTTCTCTTTTCTCTTGTCCATCTTTTTCAAACCTGGTGAGCATCTTCTTAGCTGTCACATTAAAAAGGTGGTTATTAGAGTCCCTGCGCATGTTCCTAAGATCCACTTTGGTGACCTCAAAATCCTCTGCATTTATTTCCTTATTCTCATCTTTGGGCTTATAGGAACCAATTTCAGCAACCCACCTCCCGGTCTTTTCATCAGCATCCAATCTGTAAGTTGTTTTGAACTTCTTCTGTTTGGGACCCTTCTCCATGTATTTGACCACCATGTCTTGAATTGGGATGGACACTGGGATGAAGCTCCGTTTCTTGCTTACTAAAGTAGTTAACCATTTGGGAGTTGTACTTGAACTAGTTGTTCCTCCGGTTACTTTAGGTGGGGGTGTCATGGCTACAGTGATTGCATGAGAATCCATGGTGTTGACAATGTCACTATCAAGGTCCTCGACCTCAAAATTTTGAGTATCAAGAATCTTGTATTTTACCTCTGTGTCTTAGACCTGGTCCATTTTCCTTTGTGCAACACTCTGTGACCTTGTATATAGAGGAGCAGGAAAGTTCAAAGAAGGATTAGGTTCGTCCTTGGTGTGAGATGACTTCTTATTTTTACCTATGTGAATAGGCATAGAAGTGGGGTTACAAAAACATTTTGGGGAATGTAGAGAAACCACATTATCTCTTGCATGATCAATCTTGATGCCTAATTTCATTGCTCTTTTCTTATTAACCCAATTTGCGGTTCTCTCCAAGACTCTCTTTGTTATGAGTTGTATATCATCCTCTTCTTCCACATCCCAATTAATGCAGGACGTTTCGGGTTCAGTTTGGTCTAGATATCCAGGTTCAAAAAGCTCCAGATAATCCTCTTCGATCCCACTTATATCAAGTTTCACCTTAAGTGAAACTACCTGTTCCAGAACCATTCTCATATTTGCTCTTTTGAACACTTCAAGCTCATCACAACAATCTTCCCAAAATTCCTCCAAGTGTGGGATAGGAAGGTGCAACATCAAACCAAGACTCCATGAGAAACCTTTATTATCAAAGCCCTTCCTTTCATGATACAGTGGAAAATTAAAATTCTTCAAGTCAGCTCCTATGCTCAACGCATCTGACATTGAACTACAAGATTAAATGCCCAATTGAACAGGAAAATGATCCTCTCATTTATCTCTGGATTGAGCTTTCTTAATTATGGTAGACAACTACCTACAGATCTCAGCAAGGACAAAACAATCTGAACAAAAATGAGGAAGTCTAAAAGGCTTTTCTTCAAAACCACCTATCCTTATATAACAGAAACGAGGAAACTGAACAAAGAAACTATCATATCTTTTCACTAAGGCCTGGGCATCTTCAAACATCCTTTTAGATTTCATGTTCTTCAATTCATAACACAAGTCTCCCAGGAAAGCATTATGTACTCTCCTAAAATCTTGCAATGCATTATCTTTTTGCAACATGGGGTAAAAGTCGTATACAAAAGCATCCCCTTCAACAAGTTGCCTAGGAATTCCCATTATTTCTTTGACACATGCCAGGCAATATATTAAATACGAGGACATAAAGAAATTTTGCTTGAACTTCTTCGCCATTCTCAGTTGTTCCCTCATGGAGTCAGCAATAAGCTCTGCCCAGTCAAGGTACTGCTTTCCTTCCAGCACCAGTTGCACATAACATTAAATCCAGTCATCAAAGTTGTAGGCCTCAGCTGAACCTCTAACTCGGTGTAACAATAACATAACATCATGAATGTGGGGAAGCATGTGATTTTTGTTGGGATATTTAGGTAACTTGGAGCCACCCCTCTGAGGAACTTTCAACCAATGCTTCGCTATATTGTTTCAGTGTCCAATTTTATCTGCATTGAACTCAGTGACTGATTGGGCAGGAGAAAAATTTGAGAACTTATAATCAGGCAATTTGAAAATAGATGAAATGACTTCCCTATTAATCACAAGGAGGGTTTCACCATTATCTCTCTTGATAGTTTCAGAAATAGGATCATATCTCGCAATGCACTCCCTAACTAATTCTAGGCAAGGAATAGCAGGAGGAAAGGTTGTCACCTCTACGAGGCCACTACTTAGAATTTCTAGACCAAAACAACCGTCAATTACTTTAAACACCCTTTCCTTCAAAACCTCTAAATTCTCTCCTTTCAGGTCTGTGTCACTGACAATGGGTTATGTGCAAGCAAGACTGAAAATATTTCCGAAAAGGTGCAGAGTGGACTTCATAATTCATAAATAACAACCCTTATTTCTCCCAGCAAATTTTATTACGAGAGAGAGAAAAATAGCTAAAAATCACTGGAGAAGATAGGAATCAAAACTCACCTTCACAGTTGAAACCAATCGAACAATTACCAACAGACAAACCTTCTATCAAACACTGCGCAGTAATGAAGAACAAGTTTCAAAAATTAATCACTTCATACCTTATAGCAAATGAAGTGATAAAAGCTCATTTAGTGCATTAATTTCGGCCGTCAACTCAAATGTGTCGAGCATTGGGATTTGGCATCACGCGTGTGTATTGAATGCATGGCAGCGTTTTCGGGGTAACCCCCAATTCCCAAAAATGATTACTTGCCTTCAAAAATTGGCCAGTTGATGTCACCCGAGATATGGTTCAATCTTCATCATACTTAGCAATAAATGTACCATCATGTCGTTTAGTCCATGGGACCCACCTAATTTGAACATGCATGAACAATTTGAACTGACTTCATGAGGGTTCAGGTAGTTCAAAGCGTACGCTGTGCCAAGGAAATTTACTTTGAAAAGATTAACTTTGTTAATTGCTGCTGGCATTTTGAACTTTATCGAACATGTTGAACATCACTGAACTGTTTGAACTAGGTTCAAATGGTTCACGGTCTGGAGAAACAGGATATGAAACATCATCCATGACTGTGAAACAGAAGTGCTACAAAACACTTGAGTGAACGTTAGCCTAAAAACATTTTAGACACAACTTAGAACCTGTGGTATCTAAATGAACATTATGAACTCTTTTCAAAATGGTTCAAGGGGTTCATGAGGTTCAAATAGACCATTGAAACTTAATGCTACAGATTAAGAGATAATTTACAAGCGGATTAAGGATTGAACCCAGGAATTTTTAACAAGATAAAGACTCAAATAAAATTTTGTAAGGCGACTTACTCTTGTTATGAGGGACGAATGACAAGGTAACATTGGCTCTGATTGGGGATTGTATTTTGTGAAAAATGCAAAGAACTCTAAATCTCTAGTTCGCACAGCAAAAATAGAAAGGGGACAAAAGGACACACACCAAAAAGACACAAAACCAACAACTAACCTACTATGTACAGAAACTCTTGATCATAGATTTCAAAGTTTATAGAGCTTCAGGTGTTGCCCATTATAAGTATAGGGCATAACCGTTCCATCAGGATAATCCAGTCTGCATGCATTCGGTCCCACTACTTCATGGATCTTGAACGGACCTTTCCACAATGAATCAAATTTTCCATGGGCACCCTTTGGTTCTCTTCTCTTGTCCCACAATAGTACTTCATCCCCTTTTAGGAACCCTCTTGGTCAAGCTCTCATATCGAAGATTTTCTTCACCCTGTTCTGATGTTCAGTAATTCTGTCCACTAACATCTCTCTTTCCTCTTCCAACTTCATCTAATACATGACTCTCTTTTCTAGAGCATTTTGGAAGAAGGAGTCCTCAATTACGGTTTGAATCCTTGTTGTTGCCAATTCCAGAAGTAAAGAAACCTTCGCGCCAATCCCATACACCAGTTCATAAGGTGTCATTCCAATTGCTCTTTTAGGGGTAATTCTATCTGCCCATAAGGCTTCATATACCTTTTTATGCTAGTTCCAGGCATTATCATCAACTAACTTCTTCATGATTGCTACTAGGTTCTTGTTGCTCGATTCTACCAACCCATTACCTTGCGAAAAGTAATCAGAGGAATGTGAAAGAGTAATTTGATGTTCATAACAGAACATAGTCAATTCTTCAGAGGAGAAATATGATGCATTATCTGGGACAATCTTCTGAGGGACCCCAAGACGAACTAAAACACAATCTTTGAGAAAATTACATACTACCTCTGAGTTCGCCTTCTTAGTGGGGACAACCTCCACCCACTTAGTAAAATAATCTGTTGCTGTCAAAATATACATATGACCAGCACTGGAATGAGGATTTGTTGAACCAATGAAATCAATACCCCATTGTTTGAAAGGTTCATCCACTACCACAGGCCTTAAAGGTAGAGCAGCTAATTGTGGTTTTCCAGAAAAGAGTTGACATTTTTCACATCCCTTAACATAAGTATATGCATCACGAAACATATCAAGCCAATAAAAACAATTTCCTAAAATCTTAAAAGCGGTTACTGAGGATGAGAAATGTCCACCGCAGGCTTCATCATGATAAACTTCTAGAAGCTTTCGTTGTTGAGGCTTATCTACACATCTCAAATAGGTACCATCCAAGCCTTTTTTGTACAAAACGTCTTGCCCAATAACATACTTAGCTTCTTTTAATTTGAGATTCCTTTGTTCTTTAGTTGACAAATGACTCGGGCAACTACCATCGGTCAAATAATAAGCTACATCAGAAAACCATGTATCTTGCAACCCAACGAATAGAGTCAATGGTAGCTCTTTTTTTATCTCGATCTTATTCTTTGCTATCAATTTGCATAAGCCCTATCCTTTAACCGTCTTTGTAGGACAAATATCCAAATCATAATCCTGAATTTTGGTTACCCATGTCGCTCTTTTATTGAGTCCAACTTCCTGCTGAGTCAAAATACTTTTCACTGCAGAATCTGGAACAAACACCACAAAGTGAGAATACATAAGATAATACCTGAATTGTTTAACTGCTTTAACCACAGCAAAGGCTTGTTTTTCTGAGAGTGAATACTTAAGCTCATGTTTCTTAAGAGGGACACTCATGAATGCTATAAGTGCTTCAGTCCCATATTCATCTACCTGTAATAATATTACCGACATTGTATGTTTTGAGGCAACAATATATGATAGAATTCTTTTTAAAATCAAGGTTGATGAGGGTTGGCGCATTGGCAATTGAACTCTTGATCTTTTCAAAAGCTTCTTTGGCTTCATCAGTCCATTTAAAAGGATACTTCTCACTCAACAAGTTGATGATGTGCTTAGTAGTTTTTGCAAATTCAGGTACAAACCTTCTCAAGAAATTTACCTGACCGAAAAATGACCTTAATCCAATCCGGTTTGAAGGCAAGCTGAGGTGTTGGATTGCATTGACTCTTTCTAGATCAATCTTGACACCTTTTGAAATGATGTGCCCCAATAATTTGCCCTCAGTTACACAAAAAACTGACTTTTTTGGATTCAAGGAGATACCATGCTCTCGTCAACGTTGTAGAACTGCCCTCAGATCTTTGAGATGATTCTTCCTATCTTTAGAAAATATGGTCAAGTCATCTAGGTAAACAACAATAATTCTATCATGGATATCCCTAAAAGAAGAATCCATGGCCCTTTGAAAAGTTGCTTCGGCATTAATCAAACCAAAAGGCATACGATTATATGCAAACGTTCCCCAAGGGGTGATAAATGTTGTCTTGTGTTGCTCATTTTCTGTAACACTAATTTGATTGTAGCCAGAAAAACCGTCTAACATTGACATCATTTCTGATCCAGCTATTGTCTACAAAATATGGTCCATATTGGGTAAAGCATAGTTATCCTTAAGACTTGCTTGGTTCAGATTGCGAAAATCTACACAAATCCGAATTTCCCCATTTTCTTCCTTACAGGTACTATATTGGCCACCCAAGTGGAGTGATGAATTGGATATATAATTCTATATTTTAGCATTTTATCTACCTCCTTGAAAATTGCTTCTGCCATCATGGGATTGAAATTTCTCAGTTTTTGTCTAAAAGGAGAAACACTAGGCTTCAACGGAATTTGATGTTGAAACTGACCATTCCTAAATTCCTTCAAATCATCATAAGACCAAGCTAACACGTCAATGTATTCTTTCAATAACTCAGTGAGCATTCGTTTCTCCTCATAAGAACATTTGTCGATTGTTACCATTCTAGGGTTAGATTCATCACCAAGATTGATCTTTTCACAACCCACCTTACTGTCATTATCAAGAACTTTCTTGCTAGTGAACACATCATTATGGGTGAAAAACCTCTCTAGAGTCACCAAACCTTTCAGGATTTTGTTTCCCTTAAGCTGAATGAAACTCTTATCATAATCAATACCAGGATCTAGGCAAAATTCTTTACACATATCTTCAGAACCCTCAAACTATGATTGGACAAAGGAACGGGTACACTCCATGAAATCTTTAATCTAAGCATCTATATCAAATACTTGCCAATGATTGACATTGTCAGGGACACTAGGCCTATAAATCATCTCAATCCTATAAGAATCATTCTTAAAGTCTGGGTGTGGTAACAAGAGAGAAGTTGAAATGACCAATGAATCTATCCTAGTGTTTTGCTCTCTTGGTATAGCTTCAATTGAGAAAGCATCAAAAAACTCTATCTCATCCTAAACTCTATTTCTATAATATTTTAGTCTATCATTCTTAACAGAATAAACATTTCTTACCTGTTTAACAATCAGCTCTGTATCACCTTTTACCCTAAGCAATTTTATGCCCTTATATTTGGCTTCATTCAACCCTAAAAGTAATGCCTCATATTCCATAGTGTTATTTGTATTCTTGAAATCTAATTTAAAGGAAAAAGGAAAAACATTACCGTTGGGGGAAAGCAGAACTACCCCTGCTCCTGAACCAGAGTTGGCACAACTTCCATCGAATTCCATTTGCCACAATTCATCTTGTTCATCAACCGCTTCTTCTAATTCTTTTTTATCAGGTGCAAGAATGAGATAATTTCCAAATTCACATTCTTGGAACAGAATTTGGGCTTTGGGATTATCAGAAGGAAAGAGTGTATATTTATTTTTTAGTTCAGGTTCAAGTTTGATCTTTTGTTTTCCTAGTGGAATGATAGCTTTTGACCAATCCATCTTGATTTCACCTCCAAGATCTTTACAGAAAGTCCTACTTAAAAGCATCCCATAACTTGCAGGAATGTCAGCAACCAAAATGGTCAGTTTTACCCTTTTATCAAGACATGTTGCAAGCACTGCTTGAGTATCCTTTACCTACCCAATGAGAGGGACCTGCTTCCCATCCATCGAGTAACATCTCCCAAATGTCTTAGTAAGTGTTAAACCTAAAGCTCTAGCAATAGATGATGGCATTATGTTATCTGACGCCCCTGAATCTATAATACAATTGCTAAGCTTCTGACCATTCAGGAGGAGGGAGATATAAAAAGGTTTGGGCTTCAGAACTTTAGTGTCAAGCTTATCTTCAGCATTGTGAAAGGCATGGGGATTAATCGAATCAGTGGGAGGGCAAGAAGCAAATGTAGGTTTTTCAGTAGCAAACAAATCATTATCAACCACACACTTATGCACTGAGGACTCTGAGGTAGGATCTCCTTTTACATATTTGACCAACTTGTCTAATTCCCTCGGGTTCAATTTCAAATATTCGGCAGTGGAAAGTTGAATAGTTGAAGCTTTGCAAAATTCAATTATGTCAAAGGAGGGAGAAAGAGAAGAATTATTTTTACTTTCAATATTCCTTTGTAAAATCTTAACTTCAAGAGTCTTTGCATGAAAGGAAGAATCATTACTTGTGGGATCCTTACCCTTGAAATTAGTTCTAGTAGAATTCGCAAAAGGAGCAGGTTGGGAGGTTCGTTGATTCCTTATAAGGATTGCACATGCAGGGTCTTCAAGAGTTACCAAAATATTACCACCTCTTTCTGAATCTGATTCATATTCAAGGTAAAATGATCCAGAGTCGCCAGGTACTTCTTGAATCTTCTCTGCTCCAATGAATTCCCCGAGTTCATCCTTAGTGCTTCCCATTTGGACATGTCTAATCATATCAGGACAAGAATTCCCATCATGATCTGAGGTGAGGTGAAAAGAGCACATAGTACATTTATCAGGAGGAGCCTCTATTTGCAATCTTTGTAGGGCAGCAGGAATTTGCAAAGTTTGCCCATAATTATACTGGTTTGGTTGTTTTCTACTTATATCTTGATATGGTTGTGGGTAAGAACCTCCAGTTTTTGGAATTTGCCTTTTCAAGGCAATCATATCATTGACTAATCTTTGGACAACTAGATCAGTCGAAGAAGCAGAAACTTGAGATTGACCTTGAGGAATTTGCACGTCTTTTCTCCACTTCCCTGTTGTTATTAAATCATCTTCAAGCTCTATAGCCTGGTTTTGTGCAGTATCAAGATCAGCTAGCCTATTCCTTCTGAGATGGAAACCAACATCAGGAGGCATAGAGTTGATAAAGAAACATTGTTGGTTATCAACAGTTAGTCTTTTAGCGTGGGGAATTTTATGAATAATCTTATTATATCTAGCTACATAATCTCTCATTGGCTCATGAATCTCCTTCTTCATTTGTGTGAGCTGAGCCAAAAGTGAGCGCTCATCATCAACACTCTTGAACCATTTCTCAAAAGCAGTTTTCATTGTTTGCCAATTAGTTACAGATCCTGCCTGTAGATGACTGAACCAATCTACTGCTCCCTCGGTAAGAGTTTGAGCGAAAAGTCTAACAACCTCATCTTCATGCTACACTGCCAGTATCCCAGTAGCTACATTAAAGGAGTTCAAATGTTCTTCAACTGAGATTTTCCCATCTCCATTGAACTTAGGTAAAACATCCCCAACCCCTTTTGGAAGAGAATTATGAGCACCAAGAGCAAGAGGCCCGACTGCGGCACCCCATGGTTGGGCCATGATGAAAACAGGGTAAATAGTTACAAGAGGAGGAGCTTGAATTCCAGAAAGCGTTAATGCTTGCCAGAGGCTAGAAGAGAGAGGTACTTTGGGAGTAGTTTTAGTAGGAGAAGAAGGTTTACTTTTAGCGTTCCTCTTGGGAGTGAAATTTGTGGAAAATGATAACCCTTGCAGTTCTTCAAAACAATTATCAACAACTCCCTCTCTCCTTTGTGATCTGGTATAAGGATGAAAATCCAGTACTATTTCTTCTAGGGTCCCTAAACAACTCTTTCAACCAAAGCAACTTTCTTGGGTTATGGGAATTCTTCTCAACCGTTCACCTTTTTCTTCTTCTCTTTCCAAAACAAAGCAATCTTGTTGATACTGTTCGTTATGAGTTTCAATTCTAACACACACGTAACATACTGATCTATTGAATGTTGGCGTTCCCCAACAGAGTCGCCAAAAATATGTTAGTGAACATGTCTGGTCTTTCATTAAATTGAATTGATTCTAAGCTCTGTTACCCCTTTTGAAAGACAAAAGTTCAACTAAACAATTGGGTAAGTGTGACATACATCACTTCCCTCTAAATTTTACATAGGTACAACTCCCTCCATTAGCTATTCAGGGAATAATCTAACTAAATAAACTGATATGCTTTTAACCTGAAAGCACGTAAGGCTGCCTACTTCATTCTTAGATGTGAGGCTAGGTAATATGTAAAATATTTCAGGATAACTATCTACAAGATGCTTCACCATGAAAATCAGAAGTAATCAAAGCAAAGTTCAATAACACAGATTTCAACACTTCTTAAAAATAAACAAGAGAAGAAAAGTCTCTTTTCAACTAAATATCCTTCTAAACAACACAAAAAGAAGCCCCAGATTAATAACAACATCCACCATCAGAAAGATAATCACAAACATTTTGATTAGATTAATATTTGCAAAGAAATACTACTCCACGGATTCAAAACTCAAAGATTTTCCACCTCAAAATGCATATGATCTTTATATATGTATTTCATGCAACAAAGAGATAACAATACACACATAAGTTCTTTCAAATTTCAGATTCTGAAAAACTGATCACTTCCTTCAGACAAAACCAAAACTTCTAAAAATCTAAGTATATTGTTCTAACCCTTTCTCTATCTATCTTCATCTAATTTATAGTAGTTTATCAAAGAACAGAGGAGGTCTCCCTCAAAACCTGACCTCCTCTGAAACAGTTATAAAAACCAACAGAGTATTTAGGGGACAGATGTCCCGAAGTCATTGCAAGGTTATAAAAAGCATATAAAATAAAAACAAAGCATAAGCATCATGTTATGCCTCATCTCCATCGTCATCCTCTCCTCCACTCTTCTAGGCATCGTGGGCGGTTGCAATCTGCTGAATTATAGACCAACTCGGATTTTTCATGGCATTGATATTTGCTTTTGTGGCTTCCTTCTCCCACTTATGTTTCACCATTTTCTCGGCATGCTTAGGTAACTGATCATTACCAATGAACGTCATGGACTCAATTCGAGCGATTTGTGTTATATCTTCCGAAGTAAAGTTGCCTTTGGCCTTCACTTTCTCCATGTGCAGCCTAAATGCCTTTACTGTGTCCTGTGTGTTCAGCCCAAAAAGTCCCAGTTGCCAATCATGGTCTGGGTTAACCACTTTATTGTCATTGACCAAGCTACACTGAAGTTCTTGAAGCTCGTAAACAGAGGCCTTGGCATCAGAAATCACAGACTTGAATGTAATTACCCACCACGCTATAGTTTTCTTCAATACGAAGAGTTGGCACTCATCAGTTACCAATTTAATTGAATTTTCTGCTAAAAACTTTGTGGCTCCGTATTTTTCTATCTTGGTGAGCATGGGTAATACATTTTCCCATTTATGCTCTTCCTTTTCCCATGGCACAATCTGATTCTGAATCTCCGCAGTGATGTTTTGCATTTCACCGCATAGCTTCCTAGAGTCTATAATATATTTTTCGCCTTCTCTAATCCCTCCTTCAATCCATTTCTCTATGGCCCTTGCGATGCTCTTGGCTCGCTGAACTTGATTCATCAATTTCTTGTTCTCTAGTGAAGTAGGGTCAAAACTTTCTGGAGCATGCGATATGGGAAGTGCTCCAAAACAACCTATGCTATCAATGAATTGAGCTAGAATCTTGATATGTCGTTTTAGTTCTCTTTTCTCTTGTCCATCTTTTTCAAACCTCGTGAGCATCTTCTTAGCCATCACATTAAAAAGGTGGTTATTAGAGTCCCTGCTCATGTTCCCGAGATCCACTTTGGTGACCTCAAAATCCTCTGCATTTATTTCCTTATTCTCATCTTTGGGCTTATAGGAAGCAATTTCAGCAACCCACCTCCCGGTCTTTTCATCAGCATCCAATCTGCTAATTATTTTGAACTTCTTTTGTTTGGGACCCTTCTCCGTGTATTTGACCACCATGTCTTGAATTGGGATGGACACTGGGATGAAGCTCCATTTCTTGCTTACTGAAGTAGTTAACCATTTGGGAGTTGTACTTGAACTAGTTGTAGATTGGTTACTTTAGGTGGGGGTGTCATGGCTACAGTGATTGCATGAGAATCCATGGTGTTGACAATGTCACTATCAAGGTCCTCGACCTCAAAAATCAGTATCAAGGATCTTGTCTTTTACCTCTATGTCTTTGACCTGGTCCATTTTCCTCTGTGCAACACTCCGTGACCTTGTATATCGAGGGGCAGGAAAGTTCAAAGCAGGATTAGGCTCGTGATTGGTGTGAGATGACTTCTTATTTTTACTTGCATGAATAGGCATAGAAGTGGGGTTAGAAAAACGTTTTTGGGAATGTAGAGAAACCACATTATCTCTTGCAAGATCAATCTTGATGCCTGATTTCATTGCTCTTTTCTTATTAACCCAATCTGCGATTCTCTCCAAGACTCTCTTTGTTCTGAGTTGTATATCATCCTCTTCTTCCACATCCCAATTAATGCAGGACGTTTCGGGTTCAATTTGGTCTAGATATCCAGGTTCAAAAAGCTCCAGATAATCCTCTTCAATCCCACTTATATCAAGTTTCGCCTTCAGTGAAACTACCTGTTCCAGAACCATTCTCATATTTGCTCTTTTGAACACTTCAAGCTCATCACAACAATCTTCCCAAAAGTCCTCCAAGTGTGGGATAGGAAGGTGCGGCATCAAACCAAGACTCTGTGAGAAACCTTTATTATCAAAGCCCTTCCTTTCATGATACAGTGGAAAATTAAAATTCTTCAAGTCAGCTCCTATGCTCAACGCATCTGACATTGAACTACAAGATAAAATGCCCAATTGAACAAGAAAATGATCCTCTCATTTATCTCTGGATTGAGCTTTCTTAATTATGGTAGACAACTACCTACAGATCTCAGCAAGGACAAAACAATCTAAACAAAAACGAGGAAGTCTAAAAGGCTCTTCTTCAAAACCACCTATCCTTATATAACAGAAACGAGGAAACTGAACAAAGAAACTATCATATCTTTTCACTAAGGCCTGGGCATCTTCAAACATCCTTTTAGATTTCATGTTCTTCAATTCATAACACAAGTCTCCCAGGAAAGCATTATGTACTCTCCTAAAATCTTGCAATGCATTATCTTTTTGCAACATGGGGTAAAAGTCGTATACAAAAGCATCCCCTTCAACAAGTTGCCTAGGAATTCCCATTATTTCTTTGACACATGCCAGGCAATATATTAAATACGAGGACATAAAGAAATTTTGCTTGAACTTCTTCGCCATTCTCAGTTGTTCCCTCATGGAGTCAGCAATAAGCTCTGCCCAGTCAAGGTACTGCTTTCCTTCCAGCACCAGTTGCACATAACATTAAATCCAGTCATCAAAGTTGTAGGCCTCAGCTGAACCTCTAACTCGGTGTAACAATAACATAACATCATGAATGTGGGGAAGCATGTGATTTTTGTTGGGATATTTAGGTAACTTGGAGCCACCCCTCTGAGGAACTTTCAACCAATGCTTCACTATATTGTTCCATTGTCCAGTTTTATCTGCATTGAACTCAGTGACTTAAGCGGGAGAAAAATTTGAGAACTTATAATCAGGCAATTTTTAAATAGATGAAATGACTTCCCTGTTAATCACGAGGAGGGTTTCACCATTATCTCTCTTGATAGTTTCAGAAATAGGATCATATCTCGCAATGCACTCCCTAACTAATTTTGGGCAAGGAATAGCAGGAGGAAAGACTGCCGCCTCTACGAGGCCACTACTTAGAATTTCTAAACCAAAAGAACCATCAATTCCTTTAAACACCCTTTCCTTCAAAACCTCTAATTTCTCTCCTTTCAGGTTTGTGTCACTGATAATGGGTTCTGTGCAAGCAAGACTGAAAATATTTCCAAAAAGGTGCAGAGTGGACTTCATAATTCATAAATAACAGCCCTTATTTCTCCCAACAAATTTTATTACGAGAGAGAAAAACGGCTAAAAATCACTGGAGAAGATAGAAATCAAAACTCACCTTCACAGTTGAAACCAATCGAACGATTACCAACAAACAAACCTTCTATCTAACACTCGGCAGCAATGAAGAACAAGTTTCAAAAATTAATCACTTCATACCTTATAGCAAATGAAGTGATAAAAGCTCATTTAGTGCATTAATTTCGGTTGTCAACTCAAATGTGTCGAGCATTTGGATTTGACATCACGCGTGTATTGAATGCATGGAGGCATTTTCGGGGTAACCGCCAATTCCCAAAAATGATTACTTGCCTTCAAAAATCGGCCAGTTGACGTCACCCGAGATATGGTTCAATCTTCATCATACTTAGCAATAAATGCACCATCATGTCGTTTAGTCCATGGGACCCACCTGATTTGAACATTCATGAACAATTTGAACTGACTTCATGAGGGTTCAGGTAGTTCAAAGCGTACGTTGTGCCAAGGAAATTTACTTTGAAAAGATTAACTTTGTTAATTGCCACTAGCCTTTTGAACTTTATCGAACATGTTGAACATCACTGAATTATTTGAACTAGGTTCAAATGGTTCACAGTCTGGAGAAAGAGGATATGAAACATCATCCGCGATCGTGAAATAGAACTACTACAAAACACTTGAGTGAACGTTAGCCTGAAAACATTTTAGACACAACTTAGAACTTGCAATACCTAAATGAACATTATGAACTCTTTTTAAAATGGTTCAAGGGGTTTATGAGGTTCAAACAGACCATTGAAACTTAACGCTACGGATTAAGAGATGATTTACAAGCGAATTAAGGATATAACCCAGGAATTTTTAACAAGATAAAGACTCAAATAAAATTTTGTAAGGCGACTTACTCTTGTTATGAGGGATGAATGATAAGGTAACATATCAAAAATATGTATGTTGGGTTTGCAATCACGACATACATCATATAAAATGTGAAGTATGTCAGAATCACAAGCCCATCATATACCCAACGTCGCACAAAAACTTGGCAAAAGGAAAAGAAATAGTGTACTTGTGGATAAGGCCCAACATACATCACATGAATAAATGGTGTATGTCGAGTCTTAAACTCTGGCGTACACTTGAAAAACAAAACATGAAACGATAAGGAAACAAAGACATATCGAGAAGAAAAGGATTCAACCTTGTGCAACCACTCTCCAAAATCTACTGAAAACCCTCGAACAAATGAGGGTGAAAGAAAGATTAAAAAGAAACTAAAGAAGAAGAAATAAAAAAGACTTAGAAAACCTAAAGCAATTAATACACAGTCGTGAAACATAAATGTGCTTCTCAAGTTTATAAGTTCAATTCTCAAACAAGACTAAAAATGATGTAAATCGAACTCGTAAATCCAAAAAGCATCATGAAAAATGGCAAGTGCGCAGTGTCGTAGTTAAACTATGACCTTGCACCAAAACCCAAAGTGGTGTAGCCTAATTTTGCACTAAAAGACAAAAGAATTGTTAAAGTTAATTTTTCAATTTAACCAACAAAACTAAGATCAGGAAACAGCCACGAAGTTTCTCAATGACTAAAGAGGTAGGCAAAATGCCTCGAAAAACAAACTCTTAGAGAAATGAGAATGAATTCGAATAAATATTTGTAGGGGTTAACCAATTTTTGCTTCAAGCAAAAACAAGGGTAATAGGACATTAACAGGTCGATCTTTTTGTGCAACGACAACCGTACTTCTAACAATATATATAGAAGAAGAATTATTTTAGTAAATAGTAATTAAAAGAGATTCCTCTCTTTTTTGAACCATATATATTCATTTTAAAGTAGCCCATGTACACTGACAAGAATTTTGTAATAATGTTTTCATAGCCCAAGCTTGGTCCCCACAACTCTTTGGAACTGTAAATACTTCCTCTCTACACTTACAAATCTATTTCCTTACCCAACCTTCCTTTGTTCTCCAAAAAAATCTTTTGTCCACAACCATCAAATGATTCCCATCCTTCATGCACTCATGTTCTTGATTACCCATCACCAACATTTTCTCCTGTTCTTCAAGGATCAATAGTATATATTTGAGACTTTTGATGTCATTAAGTCTGAATAATGTTCAAATTCATAGAGTCCATTTAGGAATAAGGTGGAGTGGTGTGAACATCACAACACCACAACAATAATCAATAATCCTATTGTGGTGGTGTAAATGCCACTACTCTTAGCCACCATTAATTATTTCCCTCAAATTGTTTGCTATAAGATTTAAGGTTTGACTAGTCTTTGTCATAATTTTGTTTTGACTATTATGTGTCATTTGATTAAGAGATAATCAAGACAAAATCACACGATCAACCTTAGTAATAATATTATCTTCCTCTATCTTTCTTTAGAGACCTAGGGTTAGACAATGTAGATTATTTGGTTAGGCTAGTGTTTAGGTTAAATTATAAACAATACTAAACATATAATTGTTTAGCTAATGTTTTTTGTAACACTTTTTTAATTTGACTAAATTTGGGTCCCCTCCTAGATATAATCCTAGGATGCACTCGAATTAGCTAACAAACATTTCATAAAACAAAAATGAAATAAAATCAACAACATAAGAACAATCAAATGATGACATCACACAATTGGCTAAGACATGCTTACATGGTTTGACTTGGCTCAAGGTTACCTACATGGGTTAAGCTTACTAATGCCTTGTTTATGTGAGCATCCATCCACAATGTTATATACCCATGACACCATCTACTCTTATGGTGTTTTCCCTCCAATCAAAGTTGGAGCATCTCGCAATCACAACTTTACAAACAAATAAACCAGTTATATCATATAATCGATACTATAAAATAGCAATAAACCAATATATCAAATTCAACACCTACTAACTAAATTATTAATAATAAATATAATTTACTATTTTGATCGAATTAATTGTAATGATAAATACCTCAAATAATTGTATCATCCATCACTTTCTATTTTTTTAATATTATTTTTAACTAGGGTACTACATCCTTTATATTGTAAGTGCTTCGTCTTGAAACTTAATCTTTTTAAAATAAGAATAGAAATAACTATTTAATTTCATGGGTAGCTTCCCAAGTTGCATGCTCTTTAGGTATTGCTCCCATTGCAACTTGCATAGTTTGAGATTATGATTCCACAACTACATCTAGATCTTGTTTGAGATCAAGTGCTTTAATTGGTTCTAAGGTTATGACCTCTAGATTTTATACCTATAAGGTATCCTAGTTAAGTATGAGTTAGCTATGTTAGATTAAAGTGTCACCTACCCTATAAATCTTATGTCATATTGCATGGTTCCAATATCCTTGGAAAGTGTCCTTAGGCACTTAGGGTGTATTGGGAAAATAATTTGTAATATGTATTCTCACTACTATTTGTAATACATTCATAAGGAATGATGAGTTCCACTAGCAATGATAAAGGTGAATTGTAGACATGAATATTTAACATTGTTTTCCCCACGCATGGATGCCTAGACTAGGATGGTTAATGGCAAGTGAAGAGGACAAATAAATGATTGTTGGGCTTCTCCAAGTGGTTGATTGGAAAGGGGCAACATGTCTCTCTTGATATTTTATCATTTATTACATATAGAGTAACATTTAATTTCCAAATTTGGGTGCGCAAGTTGGGGTTAAAGTATTGGAGTCAAATTTGATTTCCTTTTGCATTTCAAGGAGGCATGGCATACGATCATTAGTCATGTATCTATATTGAATTTAGGTGAGGCTAGAGATCTCTCAAACTTGAGAGATCAATTGTTGGAATGGTGAGTTTCTTACTTTTTTCATAAAAAAGATTGAGAATATATCACCTAAAGATGGACATGAGTTAAACATATGCATATTGACAATATTATGCTTTAAAGGTGTAATGATTTCATATCCTAACTCTTGTTGGTCCACCTGGTAATAAATGATCTAATAAGTATTGCCCACCTAGTTTTTAAGATATATTATATTTTGTGTCTTCTCTTCTCATGTGTTCAAGTCTTGAGGTATGTGTGTTGGTTCTAAAGCATGGTTATGATTTTTAGTTGTCTCCTCATGTGTGGTCTTAAGCCAAGTTTTTAAGTTATAAGGAGTACAAGAGATGTCTTGTGGCTTTGGGCATATTCTCTCGTTATAGTCCAGCAAACTAGATGCCAAATGGTGTGTTTGAGGGAAGTGATTTTCTCTCCTATTTCTATAGGAAATCTAACCAAGAATAATTTTCTTGTTGTATGTTGATGCCAAATTTGATTCTATCATACTTGTAAATTGAGTTAATGTTTGACGGGATGAAGTGTACTTTATTGTGTTAGACTTGCAACTTGTTTCATCATCATAGAAGATCTAGGGCTATAATATAGTCTATATATACATGTTTCAATAGAAATGGAAGTGTTAGTTGTTGAGGGATACTTTTGTGTTGAGTATATATCTTATCTAGGGGAAGACCACCAGTAGTAGTCATAGCTAACTTCGTGCAACCCACAAATCCTAAACGGTACATCGGATTTTGATTTTATTTTTTTTAGTTGTCTTCGTATGCGACTTAGCTGCTTATAACTATTGATCTGGCTTCTGGGTAGTAACGATGCATGTTGTGGAATCAGTTATGCGCACAAAGGTCAAGAAGTACACATTTCAATGTGTCATCTGATATCTAACTAAAGATGTTCCAGTAACCATCCACTCAAAATCGCCAACACTTGTGGACAAATGTCCCAATGGTTTTGCACAAATGGACCAATTATGAACAAAAAATTACAAAAAATGACAAAAAACGATCGTCTATTGGTACAAAACAAATTTATTAATGGTGTTTTCACTATGACGGCTATTGGGGGATCACTATGACAATAAGATGGTGGCTATTGGAACTACGATGACTATTGGTACTCTTCCCCTATACGTCTACATGTATAATTGAGAATTTTTTAGGGACAATATATGTCTTTGAAGTCACATTTATTGACTTTTTTGTCATTATTATTAACCTGGTGTTTCAACATTGTAAAACCTTTCCAAAATATTTTAAAAAAATTATTCATAAAACATGAGTGTTCTTTGAATATACATGCGTTTTTATAGTATCTTTGGTTGTGTAATGTCTCCTGTGTTTAATTTGTATATGTGTACCCAAAATATTTTGGAAGAAAGTTTCTTTATGGCATGTGGGATTTCTTTTAAAATATCTTAGGGGATCAAATGAGGACTTTTATAGTCTAATATATGTTATAGTTTTGTGATGAGTTTGGGAAGGTGTAGTACTGGAAAGACATCTCCATGATCTAAATGCCTCCATGTGTAACTAAGAGTTTTCTAGGGATAATATGCGTGTCTTTGCAGATTTATTTGTTGAATTATTGTCATTATTGTTTAGTTGGTGTTGGAACATTGTAAAACCTCACAACATATGAGATTTATTTGAATATACATAAGTTTTAAAAGTACCTTTGGTCATGAAATGTCTCTTATGTGTTTGATTTGTATACACGTGCATTTCTTGTGCCCATAAGTAGATTCACATAAGTTTCACTCTTTGTTTTTTAATTGTTGACTTTTCTTTTTAATGAAATAGGCATCAATGTCTAATGAGACATATGATCAAATTTTTATTCAAGTATATTTCTTTGCCCTTGTAATTTAATGTAGTTTAGACCAATCCACTTGTAGTTTAACAAATGTGCACTAAATATTTGAGAACTAATGTCTAATAAATCTTTAGAGATTTATGCTTTTGTGGATTAAAAGTTGCATATGTAGTATGTGAAGTTTAAAAGGATTTTTATATGAATATAACTATATTTGTTATCTTTGTTTGCATGTGCAATCTAATATTTATTTGCTTAAAAGATCTTTGTAGGTCTCTTTATCAACAACCAATATACTAAATTCTTAGTGACAAATCTTGGGGTTGTTGGTATAGAAAGGATGTGGTTTGTTTTAATACCTAATTTGTTTATTTTGTTTATCATTAACTATCTTGTGATTGACTTCTAGGATCACACTTGTTGGCCTTTCAAACCAAAAAAAAAAAATGAAGAAGAACCAACCTCTTATTAGTTGACCCCACAATTTTATCATAGTTTTAACTAATTCGGATACACACACATTGTCCATTTTTATGTTATTGAGTGTTATATATCCCCTATCAAATATGTAATTGCTTAAATATTGTTTGAGTGCTTATGGTAACTTTCTCTTTATCTTAGAAGAGATTTATTGCAGAGAAAATTTTCAATCAAGTTTAATTGATTGTTTGTTGCTTCAACATCTATATTTCATTTTGAGGTTGGGAAGATAATTATTTGCATCTTGAAATGTTCTAGCTATTTGAAAGAGTCTTATAAAAGATTGTTTGAAAAATATTCTTATGAAAGAGAGTTTAATAAGCATTTGTAAATCGATAATGCATTCTTTATTGCACCAAAGAGTTATGAATGATTAAATCTAGGGGAAGAGCATCAATAGATAACATAGTTCCAATAACTGTCATCTTATTGTCGTGTTGACCCCCCAATAGCCGTCATAGTGAAAACACCATCAATAAATTTGTTTTGTACTAATAGCCGATCATTTTTTGTAATTTTTTGTTCATAATTGACCCATTTGTGCACCGCTATTGGAACATTTGTGCACCACTATTGGGATATTTGTGAACAAGTACTAGCAATTTTGAGTCAACGGTTATCATTACTACCCAAAAGCCAGATCAATCGCTATAAGTAGTTAAGTCGCATACGAAGACAACTAAATAAATAAATCAAAATCCGATGTATCGTTTAGGATTTGTGGGTGCGCGAAGTTAGCTATGACGGCTACTGGTGCTCTTCCCCTAGTTTACAAGTTATCAAGATTGCTTTGACAACACATGTTTAGAACATGGATGGGTTACTATGCTTCCAATTGGGATATGCTACATCTATAGATAATGTGGCACTAAACCTCCTCTTTGAAGATGTTGTAACTATCAATAGATGGAGCGCTAAACCTCAATGCCTCTTCCATTTGGCATGTTACAACCATAAATTAGTGGGACAAGAAGCCTCTTTAATTGAGGTATGCTTTATGCTTGGAAGATTTTTATTCGTTATTTTTTAAATTCAAAGATTAAATGAAAAGTGATTTCACAATAAGATTTATAAAAATGATAAAAACTACAATATCTTAAGTTTACTTTTCATACATGGCTAATGATCAGTTCTGCACTGCAAAAGACTGCTCTGCACCGATCTGTTTCATGAACTCTTGAACTGAGCCCATTCTAGACCTCCCAAAGACTTGTTGATATCAACCAGCCAACTACAGAAAGAACGCTGGATGTTTGTAGCATATATGTTCTAGGAGACACTAGTTTCAGACCAGGTTTTGGACTTGTAGAATATGTATAGGCAGAAGGCTTTCACTGGTAGCAAAGACTCCCATTCACATTCAAGGTTTTGGATTTATCATCAATTTACTTCAATCCTATCATGTCAACATGATTCGAAGTCCAAGGTTGAGTCTCGATCAATCTGAAGGCAGTTCCTGCAGAGATCTACCTCTGCAAAGTATATATTTTCCAATTTTCTGGTACATGTTCCATATCATACTGTATTGTCACTTCATTTTTATATAATTTGCCTCCAGAACTTGCTCATTTGAGCCACAAAATAATTGAGTTTATCCAATTGTGTTTTCACTTTTTCAGACAAGGTCTAACACTCTCTACCATGTTTTCTGAGGATCTACTAAATCTATCTCTAACTCAGGAGGAATTATGCGGTGTCTGATTTCAAAGTCTTAATCATTTTGGTTTTTTATTATGGAACAAGAAAAACACATGTTAGAAATAAAATTGCATTAGCAATTTATGTAGAAACTGGAATTCTTGTGTCCATGTAAGATGTGATGCAAATACTGCCACAAAGCTATATACAAACCCCTTTTCTGGATAAGGGAAACAGTTTTATCCATAGACGGATAAAAGCCTTTCAAAATTGCAGAAACATTACAGAATGTAGTTTCGTGGAGACTGGGGATATGGGAACAGGGCCGCCATTCGAATTATGGTACGTGAGTGTATATGAATAAGGTTTCAGCTATGTTGTATATAAATTTAGCCACCAGAAACCGTGTGTATGTGGTCCTCATTCCTATTCGGGAGTTTCCTGCACTATGCTATCGAATGATTTATGTTTAAAAGCCAGCCATAGCTAATACCCGTGCCATTTTACTTTTCCATCCAACTGTCAATCGTGTACTCTATACCGAATGAAGAAGAGAAACTCGTGAATAAGTCAGAAGATACAGAATTGAATCATGTACTCAAAAACTTTTTGTGCTGTTGATCCAGGAAGAGCTAATGTTTTCAGTCTTTTTAATTTAACTATTGATGTCCCTTTGCGGCCAAAAAGAGCTAAACGAACTGCAAAAATGTACATGAACAGAGAATGACAGTACTTAGTGCATCTCCATGCAAAAAGTACAAGAAAACTAAAAGAAATCCTGAGAAATCACTGAAGAGAAAACAATATGTAAGTAAAAAAATAGAAATAAATGCTGTTAAAGGTACCACCAATACAGACGAGAGAAGACATCACAGACAGAGAGGATACGTTCAAATCTTTATTAACCAGCCACTCCTGACATTTGAAGAGGAGAAGCAATTTTTATTGTTTTCTGTAGCTTCTAGGAAAGATGGTACCTAAATTCTTTGCTCTGTCCCTCAGCAAATGCTTTTGAATTTTTCCTGTTGATGTTTTTGGTAGGGGTCCAAAAATTACAGTTCGAGGAGACATATAATGTGGTAGATGATTGCGACAGAAGTTAATGATATCTTCAGGACTAACTTGGTCCGGTGCAGCAGCAGAATCTTTCAACATGACAAAAGCACAGGGAGTTTCTCCCCAATAATCATCTGGACGTCCTACAACAGCAGCTTCAAGTACACTTGGATGACTATAAAGAACAGTTTCTACTTCAATGCTACTGACATTCTCACCCCCAGAGATTATTACGTCTTTTGACCTATCCTTGAGCTCTATGTAGCCATCAGGATGAACAACTCCTAAATCACCTGTATGAAACCATCCTTTTTCAAATGCTTTTTCTGTAGCGTCAGGATTTTTCAGATATCCACTCATGACTACATTTCCTTTGATCATGATTTCACCAATTGTAGTACCATCATGGGGAACACTTTGCATTGTAGAAGAAATCTTGACATCTAGTTTAGCAACTCCTAAGTGTGGCACTCCTTGCCTACTCTTTAGTTTGGCACGGTTCTCTGATGGAATTAGGTCCCATTCAGGATTCCAAAGACATGAGGATATCGGTCCATATGTCTCTGTGAGGCCGTAAATATGTGTTATGTTAAAACCAAGTTTCTCCATTGTGGTCAGCATGAGGGGAGGTGGTGGAGAACCACCTGTCATAACCTCAACTCTGTGGGGTAGAGGCCTTCTTTCATGTGGTAGTGCATTTGAAATTATATTCAATACAGTTGGTGCTGCACATAGGTGGGTGACTTTATGTTCACAAATGGCGTCATATATGTCTTTTGCAATTAAATTTCTGAGGCAAATTCCAGTGCCACCTTGTGCAGCTAGGCCCCATGAAAAACACCAACCATTACAGTGAAACAGGGGATTTATCCAAAGGAATACTGGTTTTGATTTCATTTCCCACATTAGAATGTTAGAGAGTGTGTTTAGGTAAGCACCTCTGTGATTGTACACAACCCCTTTAGGACTAGATGTTGTACCCGATGTGTAGTTTAATGTAATAGCATCCCATTCATCTTCAGGCCAGCAAATCTTGAAACTTGGGTCCCCACTCTGTAAAAGCCTTTCATACTCCAGATATGGATAATCTGTGCCGTTGGAAGATGTTTCACTGCCCAGTTCACGAATTACAATCAACAATGGTATTTCCTTTGTCACCTGAGAAAGAAGGCTTAGTGCTTCTTTAACAATTTCTATGAATTGGGAATCCACAAACACTACCTTAGCTCCGGAATGCTTTAAAATTGCACACATTGTATCGGCATCATATCTAATATTGAGAGTATTCAGCACTGCCCTTGCCATGGGAACTCCAAAGTGCATCTCATACGTTGCTGGAATGTTTGGTGCCACCACGGAAACCTGTAATATGACTACATTTGCTTAACAAGATAAAAAAAAGCACAGAAACTAGAGATTAACCTATTCATATGCAATACATAATAGAAGAACAAGAATAACACGTGAAAGGAAAAGAAAAACAATGTTCATATCAAAATCTTCTAATAAACGTATAAACGGTGAATGGAAATCTAGAGTGTAATCTCCAGCAAAATGCTATTTTTAGAGAAAAAGATCCTGAGAAACCTCAAAAGCATCCTTATCTAGTTTAACTTCAAAACTTAATGATGGGGCAATGCTGATGCTGCAACCCTGAGAATTCTTGAAATTTTCTCCAATGTTTCATGTAGCATGTTAATAAATAACAAGAAAGAAAAGTGGGTATCTTGTTATGTATTTTCAAATTTCAATTTTGAGATGGTCATTCAATGGCTCAAATACATATCTTGTATTTGTGTACGGCTTAGGTCTTATACTAAGCTTTGATTTCTAGACTTAAAAGTGTTAAACACTCAGAATTAACTAACATTCTCTACACTTAATATGTTGCTTAATGTGTAGTTTAAAACTGACCATGCACTTGTTGAATCACTATCCAATTTAACTTCAAAACTCAAAAATAGGACATTATTAATGCAGTAACCCTAAGAATTCTTGGAATCTCAGCCAATGTTCCATGCAAAGTGTGTTAATAAATAACAGGGATAATGGATAGCTTGTTAAAACCAGTTCCATGGTTTGTTCTTTCTGGAATAAGGACCTATATCCACAAGTGCTAAGTAACGAGTTCTATCACACGGATTGTCCTAGTCTATATGCCAAAAGTTTATGCAGGGCCCAGGCCAGGCAGGTTAGCAAAATGTTGTTTGCCAGGTCAAGCCACTTCATCTCTGTCTGTGCCGGACTGCCGGGGCGCCTTGCCCTGAAGCATGGGGTTAACTGAGTTCAGAATTTCAAAATCATCAAACCCTGTTATGAGCAACTGAGCTCAGAATCTCAAAATCATCAAACCTGTTATGTGGAACTTGGTGGAACTGCGCTCAGAAACACAAAATCATCAACCTTGTTATGTGCCCTCAATTGGGTATCTGTACACTAATAAACTATATGCTATTTAATGATAACTTTGCAAACAATGGCATATCAATCCTGGTTTCTATTCTTGAATAATATTTCTGAATTTTATTATGTAAGTTTTTTCATCAATATTTCAGATCATTCTCCATGATTTATCATTAGAATAAAGAGATGATGTAAAAAATCTATGCAGTCAAATTGAGAAACATTTCTGACAATTAACTGTTTGCTCCTTATATTTTGAAATTTTATTGTGAATTATGAAGACTGCAAACATTTAATTTATAAATAATACTTGATCTTATGTGATCTTTAATTATTTTTATACAATTTTTTTATGAATAATAGTTATTTCTATTATTAAATATGAAATACACTATTCAGAAAAAAAGTAGGGAGATACAAGATCACCTCTCAGAAATCCACTAATAATACAGAAAAACATAAAACAGAACCACTGCTTATACTTAATTTTACAAATTCTACTAGGGGAAAGAACCCAGTAGTTGAGCATGTTCCAATTGTTGTGAGGGTTGTTGATACCTTTTGTTCCAAAAATTGAACAAATAAAACCTATTGTTTGAAACAAAAAATATCAATTTTTGTTAGGAAATGTACCAACAGTTGTTAGGAAATGTACCAATAGTTGTTAAGAAATGTACTAATATTGTAAAAAGTAACCAATCAGGTGATGCCACATCGGCTGCACAACTATTGGGGTCTCTTTTGCACGCCTATTGGTGTCACTTTTTTTTGGGGCTGTTTTGGACACCTTGGCAAAAAGCATGCTGATGTGGCATCATATTTGATGATGTGGCCCTGAAACCTTAGTTATAAGTAGGGGACTTGCCAAGTAAGCTGCTGTAAAAAAATCGGAGTGATTCGAAATTTCCAAGTAGGATTTTGAGAAGCGTGAAGTTAGGGTGCACAACTACTGGGTCCTTTCCCCTAAATCCTTTCACTTAATTTTCATCTTATCCCACAAAATGTGAGCTATCCAGAATGCTAAATGTTCATTTAACCTTAATTATTTAAATTGAATTAATAATTAATATCGAATTATATTGGATAAACATTGTCCACAGCCTGCACCCCAGTGATGTGTCCTATTTTCTGAAATGGTGGTGCCCTGCCCCCACATTCCCACTGAGTGCCCATGTACCATATTTTTAATATACTTCAGTCTAGTTCAGTATGCCAGTAATATATATATTAAAATAATGTGTCCCCACATTGACCCCAATGCCTCTGTACCTATACTAGGGCTTCGTGCCACTACCCAACCGTAGACCCGGCCCCAAAATGTCACAGCAGTGTTTTTAAATAATGGTATCTGCAATCCCAATTGCCAATTCCTTTCAACTGTTTTATTTCATTTTGCTGATGGTTTACGAGTGAGACCCCAAACATTGACCAAAAATTCTTACACAGTTGATTTCTTTACAACAACTCGTCCTGATCCTGTTTACTGGTAGCTGTGCATAAACAGCATATGCTTTCTAGTTGAACAATACTAAAAAGTTTCTGTCACAGATCCCTGGAGTTCGAGGATTATTGCTTACCTTTCCCAATAACCTAGGACAAAAATGCAAAATAGACACTAATTTTTAAAAAGGAAAAAATTCAGAATTATGTATCAAAATAGAAAAATTCAGGATTCTGCGAAAATAAGGCGGTCCTATTTCCTCGGAGACTTCAATCCCCACAGGCACTAAAGTTTATGAAAATGACGATTCGGCCGGTTAAAAATTACTATTTCTGGATACAAATAAAGACAATGTATTAAATTTTCAGTGGATAATCTTACAACGTCTCCGGGCTTGACATGGAGAGAGGTAAGGGCGGAAGCAAGCCTGATGCACCGGTCAAGCGTTTGGGCCCAAGTGAAGCGAGTAGAGCCATGGATAATGGAAGCTCCATCCCTGTACACACTGCCTGCTCTTTCCAAGAAGCTTATGGGTGTTAACGGAGCTCTATTGGCCTCGAACCACTTCAAATCCTTCCAGTTATTTTCCCTGCATAAATGGTTGAAAAACGAATTAGCAGTAGATCCCTCACACTTCTCAGAGATTTCCGAGGATAAATGATTCAACCTACCTGGAGAAATATCTAACCCCACCAAGTAATTTTCTCATCGATCTCAACATTTTACTTATCCTGTGTCGCTATGTGAGGTAGCAGAGCTAAAGTTTTCGCAAGGTTGCTGCGGACTCAAACATCTGGCATTGGCACAATTAAATATGAACTTCGCCTTGGTGTTTGAATCAGATTAAGTCGATTAAGATGAGAGTTGTAAATTAAAACTTTGTGTGCCCAATTGCAGAGTGCAATTCCTTCAAGCTCTTTTTTTCAAAAATATTAAACAAAATCTCCTCCAAACTGAGAAGTATCAGAAGAAAGATGAGAAAAGGAAAAATTCTGAGAAAGGATGGAGAAACAAAATCAGATGAGGAGGAGGAAGCGTCAAGAGAAAGACAACAGATGAGATTGAGATTGAGGATTTGTCTTGCCATACCAAAAGTCTATAGTTGTGGCTTTCCACATTTGTTTGTTAGCTCTCCCAATGAGGATTTGAGGCGGCTAAATCGATTTTCTACGGACTTTTCGGGATTGGGGATTGGGATCAGAGTATTTCAATCATCAAGGATGTTAGTTAGATGTTACATCATTAAAGTTTTGATGAAGAATATTAAATGTATTTTAGATAGTTATTTTTTAGATTTTTGATTTTTGATTTTTTTAAATTGAAATAAATAAATTGTATAGATATTGGTATTTCTTTTTATATACAATAATATTATTATAAGAAAGTATACATTTAAATTAAAAGATTTCTTTAGGTAGGTTGTTATGAGTAGAGAAATCTAATTTATTAAAGTTTTTTAATAGTTATTAGAGGGAGTAATCAAAGAACATATTGTTGCTCTTACTAATTGTACAATTATCTTTCAACTAGAAACGTGTTTTGGAATTGTATAATATTAATATAAAATAATTTCAAGTTTAGTTTTATATATTTGATTGTCAAGGAAGTGGATATTACAGGAGACTAGAGGTTAGTGGATAGAGTAATCATGGAACATATCATTGCCCTCACTAATTGAATAACTATCCTTAGCTGAGACTTTTCTTTTTGAATTGTATAATATATATAATATAAAATAATATCAAGATATGTGTGATGGTGAGAATTGCCTATTTTATATTTTTCTCGTGTTTTAAATTCATTTTGATTGTGTTGTCTCTAAGATAAAATAATTCCAAGATATGTGTGATAGTAGAAGTGCATATTTTATACTTTTCTCTTGTATTTTAGATTCATTTTGATTAGGTTGTCTATAAGATAAAATAATTTCAAGATATATGTGTGATGATGAGAAGTGCATATTTTATATTTTCCTCTCTTGTTTTGGATTCATTTTGAGTGGGTTGTCTTTACGATAATGATTAGTGTGCAGAGTGCTATGTTTCTTCATGGAAGCTAATAAAAAATAATAATAAGTCTACATTTGCATATCCTAAGGATTTGGTCAAAATTTGTAAATCATGTTTGTTCATTATTTTTGGGTCAATTATATGGATGTAGATTCAAAAACAAAACTTGCAAATTCAATTTAAAAAATGCCCCCAAGCCAACCCCTTTCCAATTAGTTTGTATAAGTGTGGAAATATTCAAATCACACATTAAAATGTTGTGTAGAAGAACACCTAATTCATCATGATTATTTAGGAAGTATCCAGAAACATTAGTTCTAGGTCATAAAAGCATTCGAGAACTATCATTATGATCTCAACACTAGTGCAACATCATCACAACATCAACTATTAAATGGTCTAGAAAGCTTTACAAGATGTTGTTACTATATCTATAGCAAGTTAAAATATGGTCATCACAAGAATAACAAGTAATGATTGCACAGGAACATAAGTGTACAGTATTTACAAGAAAACCATGCTTGAAATCATGTGCAAAATGGGATAGAGGTGAAAAATGTTACAATATTTTGCAACCATAACCAAGACAACCTAAAACAACACTACTTGTATTTGCAAAAACTATAAATCTCATGTAGGCTCAATACCATTGATATTGATCACCATTAACATTTGATCCTACCATTGTGTGAGACCACTCCACCAATCAAATGGGTCTAATCATCCCACATGAGATCTATGGTGTTTTCATCCCTTGACTTCCATGAATTTGTGGGTTTTTGCCCTCTGATATAAACATTGTGTTAATCCTATGAGGATCCAATTAATACTGAGAGGGGGGGTGAATCAGTATTAAGAGGGGGTGAATCAGTATTAAGACCGATTGAAATTTTAAACCCAAAATCAAACTTCTATCAGATTTGAAATCATTTAACAAATATCTCAACTTCTTCAATCAGATCTAACAACCCTTTATCAGATTTGCTTAACACATTAATCAAATCATTTACCAATACTTTCACCACCAAAGCAATCATATAGATTTGATCATTTACCAACTCTTTATCCTCATCAATCAGATCAAATACTTTCTCTAACGACTTCTTATCAGTACTGGTAACCTCTGATAAACTTCTAATAAAACATCATAACTGGTGTCTCGGAAATAATGCATGAAATGAAACATAAACAAGAACATCACATGAAAAACATTCCACACATGAACACCATAAGTTTTTGACGTGGAAACCCAAATAGGGAAAAACCACAGTGGGAGTTGGCACCCACAAATATTTGTACTCTTTTGAAGTACGCCATGTTAGGAGCTTACAATACGCCCTGTTAGGAGCAAACCCTGTTAGGAGTCACCCGATTAAGGGATTTGCCTAGCAGTCCAGTTAGGAAATTGATGATCTGTTAGGATCAACCTTGTGAGAGGATTTAACACTCTTTTGAGAGTTGCCCTATTAGGGGGACTTAAATGTTTAAGGCCTATTAGGACCTACCCAGTTAAGGGGTTTAACCTGCTGCAACTGTTAGGGAACAATAGTAATAAAATGATCTGTTACTTGCACTTATTTGCTTGCTTGATCAGATCCAGTTGTGCACAACACTTTTCAACTCTCAGGAAGATCTCACACTTCACTTGGATGACTTAACACATTCTCTAAGACCACTGACACGAAAAACATCAACTGTGTCATCCTAAATAGCCATCTCAACTAGGTCGGTCACTAAACCCTAATACATCATGAGTTTACAATTCAAATCATAAGAGATCATCTCAGATCGATATAAAGATCATTACAACAAATTACAATGCAATATCAACTGTTGTTTGATCATAACCCATCATGAAAATCTGATCTGTACCAAAGTCAAAACCTCAAAACACTCTACTAAGTGTTTCGCTGATTCCCAAGAAATTATTCCTTGAATCGTGCCAAAATAGCAATCAAATATTTTTCACGCAAGTTGTTTCGTGTTACCAACTTCATGTAGACTCGTCGTCAATCATCGTCATAACAGAAATCATTACCGGTTTGATGATTTCTTCACCGGTCTTAAACCCTACTAAAACCTTAGCAAAACTTCATCAAAAATTTGAAACACGCCTTCTGGTAATCTTCACAAGTTTTGGTTCCAATCAGATACTCCTTTCCATGATACAAACTCATCATCCAAACCGCAAATCACCAATCATCATCGATCGACCGATTCAATCAAAACATCTCTGCTTTACTAGTTAAAGTCCTATTTCACAGACTTCAGTTATGTGTCGGTAAACCCTGTCTTTTGGTAAACCAAATCACTTAGATGGAAAAATAAAACTTCAGGAACATCAATTGACATCAGTTGCCATCAATGACAACGCAAATAACTGATCAAGTCATCTAATGACAAAATCTCAATCTCTTCATCACAAATAGACTTCTATCATTTACCGGTGTAGTCATCCATCTTCAACTGCATCACCTCATCTACATCAATTATGCCAAATGACAACAATATCCCCCTTTGGCATTGATGGCAACACTAATCAAATATACAATCAGAGTAGCATCAACATCTGCAACTTGCTTGCTGATATCACATCATCTGTTAGTTCTCCTATTTTTTTCATCTTCCCCTTAACCAATGCTTTTCTCAATTTGATCTTCAACTTCTCCCATATTTTCCATATCCGATTTCTAATCTTCTCCCCCTTTGACAACAATTCCAAAGGTTTAAATGCATCACTTGCCTTCAATTATGTTGCTGCCTCTTCCATCATCTCTGCTACTCAAATCAGAAAAATTATAACAGAGCATTAAATTAGAACTTTGCATCAAACTTGCTCCCCCAAAGGAGTAGCTTGTACCTTCATCAATCCTTAGTGAAAGATAAACATGAAATCCACAGGATTGATGGATCTCCATCATTCGAGCTCTTCCGGTGTAGGGGTCTAACGCCTAGTTTACCTCTAAGAAACTCAAAGGTAGCCTTCGGTAAGGGCTTGGTAAAGATATCAACTAACTGGTCTTTACTCTTCACATATTCCATTTTCACCTCTTTTTCTTCAACTCTTTCCCTTAGGAAGTGATACTTCAATTCAATGTGCTTGGTTCTGGAATGAAGTACAGGATTCTTAGAAATATTTATTGCACTTGTATTATCACAATAGATAGTCACTGGTTCAGACATATCTATCTCGAATCCTTCTACCACATGTCTCATCCATATTTCCTGCTTGCAATTCATGGATGCAGCTACATACCCTGCTTCGGTTGTAGATTGAGAAACACAAGTTTGTTTCTTGCTCATCCATCCCACTAATCTTCCTCCAAGTAGAAAAGCTCCACCGGTTGTGCTTTTTTGATCATCCACATTACCTGCCCAATCAGTATCAATAAAGACATCCAAAGTAAAATCTCCTTTATAGGGATACCATAAACCATAGTGTATTGTGCATTTGAGATACCAAAAAATTCTCTTCACAACCACCATGTGACTCTCCTTAGGCTCTTTTTAAAATCTAGCCACTAATCCAATAGCATGAGCAATGTTTGGTCTGTTATGGACAACATAATGTAGCTTGCCAATCATAGATATGTACTCTTTTTCACTAATAGTAGGGGAATCATGTCTTGCTTGGACAACTTGCAGCCTGTCACCATTGGTGTTCCTACCAGTTTGTAGTCTTCCATGTCAAAAGTCTTCAACACCTCTTTGATATACTTGGTCTGACAAATAAAAATACCAACATCCAGTTGTTGGACCTGTAAGCAAATAAAGAACTTTATTTCACCGATTAGAGACCTTTCAAATTCCTTTTTCATTATATCAGCAAAGTCCATACACATATCATCATTTCCACCCAAAATTATGTCATCTACAAACACTTCTACTATCAGCATCTTGTCTCCATTAGTCTTCAAATAAATGTTGTTGTCCTCACTGGTATGTTGGAATCCAATTTTCATCAAATGTGCATGTAAAATAGTAGGGGAATTCTTCAGCTGGGGTTCTATATGTCATGCTCTCGGTGCTTGCTTTAGACCATATAGTGCTTTATGTAATTTACACACCATGTCCTTATCATCAGTCAAGGAAAATCCATCTGGTTGTTCAATGTATACTTCTTCTAGAATCCCATTTAGAAAGGTTGATTTGGCATCCATTTGATAAACTTTGAATCCCTTATATGCAGCAAATGCCTGCAACATCCTTACACCTTCTAATCTAGCAATAGGTGCAAATGTTTCACCATAATCCTCACCTTCTTCTTGAGCATACCCTTTGCAAACTAACCTCTCCTTGTTTCTCACAATTCTTCCTTCTTCATCCAATTTATTCCTAAAGACCCATTTTGTTCCAATTACATTCTTATCTTCCGGTCTAGGAACAAGTGACCATGTCTGATTCTTCTCAATTTGATCTAATTCTTCACTCATTGCATTAAACCAATCGTCATCCTTTAGTACTTCCTTAACTGTCTTGGGTTCAATTGCAGATATCAAACATGAGTTCTCTCGAATCTTTCTCCTAGTTTGCACACCTGCATTCTTATCACCAATTATCTGCTCTTGTGAATGATTCAGTTTGACATATCTAGGTATTGCCTATGTCGGTTTTGCATCTTCAGCATCAGGTTCTTCATCTTCTTCCTCACTGTCATCACTTACTGGTTGAGCATCTAATTCTGCATTTGTCAGTTCTTCATTATTCTTTGCTTCTGGTTCAGTGATCATAAACTTTTCCTCATTCTCATCCCTTTTAGGTTCAGATCTGCTTGTACCTTCAGACTTATCAAATAGATTATCAACTTTTACATTAGCACTTTCAAGAATTTTCTTAGTTCTCTTATTGTAACATTTATATGCCTTACTCTTAGAAGAGTAACCAAGAAAAAAATTCTTCATCAAATTTTGCATCAAATTTTTCAGTGTAGTTATCTCTCTTAATAAAACATTGACTTCCAAAAAATTTTAAATAACTTACACAAGGAGTTTTTCCATACCATAGCTCATAGGGTGTCTTATTGTTACCTCTCTTTACCAATACCCGGTTTAAAGTGTATATAGCAGTACTGACCGCTTCTCTCCAAAACATTTGGATACATCACCCTGTAAGAACATGGTTTTTGCAGCTTCAACTGTTGTTTTGTTCATCCTTTCTGCTATGCCATTCGGTCGTGGTGTCCTCGGAGCAGACATCTGTATCTTGATACCCTGTTCATCACAATACTTAACAAATTCATCAGATATGAATCACCTCCTCAGTTTGATCTTAAACACTCCAGGATCTTATCGGTTTCCTTCTCAACCAGAGCTTTAAATGATTTAAATTTACTAAATGCTTCTGATTTTTCTCTCAAAAATATCACCCACATCATTTTAGAATAGTCATAGGTGAAGATCATGAAATACCTATCACCGTAATAACTCTTTGTTCTCACAGGGCCACAGAGATCAATATGTACCAAATGTAAAACATTCTTGGAAATACAATTCTTGCTCTTGAAAGAAATAGAGGTCATCTGTAATGCCCCGCCAGGAACCCCAAAGGAAAAACCACAACTAAGGGTGAAATAATTTTTTTTTTAAGTATAAATCACATTAAGTGCATTAATTACTACAATAACACCATAAAACATAAGCGAAAGACTTACACCAGAATTCCTAAAGGGTTACCAACGAAGAATAAAACTAAAAGTTAAATTCCATAATTACGATTAATCCATCAATTACTCAAAGAACAAAATAAGCCATATGCAATAGCAGGTTACACCAGAAAAGATTGAAAGGATACAATATTGTCTACAATAAAGCTTTTACACCAATCATATAGAAAGCTGATAAATAACATCCAAAACTTAGGATTACATTGATCCTCCAATACATGGCTTCCAATAATACATATAAAGTTTACAACTTACATCATAAACAAGGTTACATAAATTCACTGATACAAATCACCACATAAGTCTCCAAAGAATAATAATCTCCAACACGAGATAGACCATGATTCATAAACCACAAGAACCCCTGCAAAGCCAACCCTCGTATGAAGTTACGAACAAGAATATTCGATGGGAAGTGGTGCTACCACCTGACCATGTGATCCCAAACTGGAATCACCCCACCGTGCAAGGAGATAGAAGAGGACCATCAAGCAAGAAAAAGCATGACATGGTCGACAGAACAATACGACTCCATGATAGTACAATACGACTCCACAAGATTCCAGGTGACTCAACATCACAATACTCAAGTGACTCGCCACCACAATACACAAGTGAGTCGACATCACAATACACAAGTGAATCGACATCACAATACACAAGTGACCCTAAAGAGCGAGTGTCGTCGCATAGCTTATGATGGTTACCATGGTAGGCCTCCATAGGTCTCGACCCCCATCTCGAGTTATCCTGGTAACCTTTCCTGAACCTCCGTATCCATCTAAGTCTCATGCGGATCCTACCAACCCTTCGTGAAGACAAGGTGGTCATTTTGCTATTCCAAGCCTTCCCACTACATCTTGAGCTTGTACGAGCACTCAACAATGCGCGGGGTACAATATCTTATATAATGTTATAAACTACCCACCTCCTAATCAATTATTAGGTTATCACTTATTAACCAACTTTCAAGGGGTTATCCTGCCATCCACTTCGAACATGGCCCCCACTCAAAAGCCACTCTCTCAAAGGACACAAAACAAACATGGTCACTCCACGAGGACCCTATGGCGAAGCAGACGACCATAACACCACTATCCAAATACAAGTGGTCAAAACAAAGACATACTAACTCTTGGTTAACCATAAGGAAAAACACTACATGGTTAAGACAACGAGGTCATCATATATCACTTTGTCAAAAATAATCAAATACGCCACAACAGGACGACTGAATCTTAGACGAGAAATAACCACCAATAATACTCTTTTCAAGAAAGGCTAATTTCACTAAGTCCACACTCAAACAATCTTTAAGAAAACAACATCATCAACACTTGCAAATTCATTGATAGAAAATTAAATAAAACACCCTTCATTTAATGCGTCATTCGAAAACATCATTCATTTCTATATAATTTCCAATTCAATATTCCAACATAGAATAAAATCCATATTAAATATCCAACCAAATAAAAAAGTGAATTATATTGAACATGTTATCTATTTCCAAAACTACATCCAAATTTATCTATTTGAATTAAAATCCAAATCTTCCATTTTTAATAAATATATATATATATATAGATATAGATATATTAAAACTAACATATAAACATTAACTATGAACTAATATTAAAACTTAACATTTAAACTAACTTTTAAATTTATTGCATTCAATAAAAATTAACAACACATAACAATGCACCACGAAGAGTAGCAGCACTACCAATCGATAGTGTTGCTACCGCAGTAGCAAGCCACTACCATCGCACATGGTGGGATTAGCCCGCCACATGGGCTAGGTTAGATTTTTTTTATTGTATATATTTTTATTATTTTTTTAAATAATTTAATAAAAACTAAATCATACCCTGTTCATCATTTTTACGGGAGAACATTCAGTGCCAAAATTAAAAAATAAGAAAGGATATTATTTAATAAGGTAAATGGTAAATTGATAACACACAAGAGCCCCAATTATATAAAGATTTTGGGCAACATAAGAAGAATTTAAAGGATATGAGAAGGATTTGATAAATTTCTTTACTTCCATTACAGAGGAAGAATTCCTTGCATCTTGCAAGAGGCAAATAACCAATTTTTGCCAACATAAGCCCCAAATCTTGGGCAAATAGAAACTAGAAAACACATAAAAATCTAAATCTATTTCTTTCTAGACCAAATAGAAGAGATAATTCAAGAACTTGATTTTGCAAGAGCAAATAACAAACAGCAAATAGAAAGATGAACCATTTCCTTCCCATATGCACATATTTGATATGAATTCAACAAAATCATCAATAACAACCACTCTTTCTTCAATCCAACATTCAACAAGAATCTACAAAGAAATGTTTTTTAATTTTCAAACACACAGAAAGCAACTAAACAATCAAAATTAAATTGCAAAACAAGAAGAGATTATCCAACCTTCAAAGCAAACTAGGAAGCAAATTGAGGAAGAGTCTCCAATCTTGCCAACCAAATCCAAATCCAAGTTTCTCCTCCAAAATGGTTTTCCCAAATTTCTCATTCAAAATTTTGCCTCCCTCTTCCCGTGAACTCCTAGGAATATATGGGAAAAATATATTTCAACCTAAACTTTCTAGGTTAAAAGTTTTCTCCACCAATCAGATTTACCTTTTTCCATAAACAATTCTTTTCCAATAAAATAAAATACAAAAGTCAAATGGAAAGGTAAAAGGGAAAAGCTTTTATTTTTATTTCATTTTCTATTTTCACACGATACTTTATTTCAACATAAGAATTCCCAATTTAAATGGCAAGACATTCATTTATTTCTTTTCACAATATTTTAATACAACTAAAATAAGCCAATTTAACCATTTAATTCTAGCAACTCATTTATTTAATTAAATCAATAACCTCAAGAGCATAATAATAACTAATTACGCCAACACAAAAATAGCATCATTCACTCAATTAAATAACTATTTAAATAAATAGAAACACGCAAAATGAGGAATGCTCAAACGACGACTCACAAGACGAAGACACTAAAGCATTCTGACTCGCATACCAGTCAAACGAAAAAGACGACCGACTGACAACTCTCGCACGAGTGTAACTATGGGTCAATTTAGGGTCCAACAACTACCTCCTCCACTCCCATTGGACAAACAAGGCACGCTCAGACCTGTGAAACCAGGTGGAGTCAATACCTCGTACCTACCCGATACTTGTACCTGCAATGTCTTGCACCAAATAACCACACGTGCATATACACAAATATATAAACAAATGTGGCACGCACACCGATGAAAGAGAATCGTGACGTTCCCAATCTCACCGGAGTGAGTGAAAGAAAATCATCCCCTCGCATCCCATACACTTGCAAACACACAAAATATAAATAACACATCACACATATAAGGTAGAAGTGTCAGTCCATGATAATGATCCATAAAATAACATTAATCATAAGCACTGAGATACTGCATAAAAGCATACACCATGGATCTAGATAGAGCATGAAATAACATCGCATAAAGTCTGAATCAATATACAATAATGTTCCACTGAACAGTCAACTGAAGTCAAACATAAGAACAAAAAGAGTTTGATCGAGGAGGGGTACTACATCATCTTACCAATTTGACAATCTTTGCATATCACACTATCCAGTTTGACAAGTTGGGGTAATCTTCTTACAACGCTTGACTTGCTTATCTTAGCCAAATTATCAAAATTAAAATGACAACATCTTTTATGCCATAACCAATTGTCTCTCATTCTTGCAACCAGACAATTATTAATATTACTATTCAAATGGAATAAGTTACCTCTAGTTTGCTTCCCAGTACCAATAAGTTCTCCATTACCTCCAATAATTCTACAGACTCCACTTTTAAACTCAAGCAAATAACCTTAATCGTTGAGCTCACCAACACTTAAAAGATTATGCTTTAGACCATCAACACAAAACACATCATCAACATTACTCTTCCCATTTAGAGAGATTGAACCTTTACCTTTCACCATGCAAGGAGAGTTATTTCCAAATCTAACAACATCTCCATCAAATTCATTAAGGGTTATGAACTTACTTTTGTCTCCAGTCATGTGGTGTGAGCAACCACTATCTATAATCCATTCATCACTATTCTCTATATGAGATACTAGTGTCTTTTCATCTGACAATTCCTCCTTCATGTCTACAAACATGATTTCTTCATTGTCATCTTCATCTTCCGACTCCTCATTGGTCACACCTTCATCTACTGCAACATAACAATGTTTCTTGCCCTTTCCTTTGAATCTTCTAAACTTTTCTTTCTTATCAGTTTTAGGGCAGTTAGCAACAATATGACCAATTTTACTACAAGAGAAACACTTCAAAGGTAGCTTTCCTTTATACTTACCCGTGACTCTTGGAAATCTCTTTGCTAACAGTGCCTCAAGTTCCATCACTTGATCTTCATTGTCTTCATTTCCCCGGTTACTTCCATGATTTGTCCTGCACTCATGATTATGACATATATCTTTTCCTTTTTTAGCAGATGAACCAGTAACAGAAGCTTTAAAGGCAGATTCAGTAGATTTTATCACACAATTGTCAAAACTATTTAACTCAAAAGTTGTAAGCTTACCAATCAATGAATCAACAACTCCCTTATCCTTTGAAATAGATCTAAGTTCTTGGATTGCCGATACTCTTATAGCATACTAAGGTTGAAGAGTTCTGAGCATTTTACTTACTATTGCATCATCTTTTATTTTACCTCCAGCACTCTTTATGCTGCCAACAACTTCTTTCATTCTCTGACCATACTGTGCAATATTTTCTCCTTCAAGCATTCTCATGTCATCAAAATTTCCTCTCAAGCTTTCCTCTTTGGCTCTTTGAACATGCTTATCTCCTCCATAGATTGTCTCTAACTTTTCCCAAACCTCACCTAGAGTTTCCAATCCTTGAACATCAATATATTCTTAATCAGATAAAGTACTTATAATAGCTTATAGGGCTTGCATGTTATCTTGCTACTCTCTGAGTTCATCTGGTGTCAAGGAAGTAGTGGTAAGAGCAACATATGTTGTTTCAACTTGCTTCCAATATTGTGCACCAAGACCTTAGATGTAGATCTTCATTTTGTCTTTCCAGATCTTGTAGTTATCCTTGTTGAACTTAGGACCCTCTTTCTTCATCATCTTGACTTCCTCAGAATATTTTCTTCAAGCGGTTAGGCTTTCTGCACACGGAGGACCAATGCTTTGATACCAATTGTTAATCCTATGAGGATCCGATTAATACTGAGAGGGCGGGGGGTGAATCAATATTAAGACCAATTGAAACTTTAAACCCAAAATCAAACTTATATCAGATCTGAAATCATTTAGCAAATATCTCAACTTCTTCAATCACATCTAACAACCCTTTATTAGATTTGCTTAACGCATTAATCAAATCATTTACCATATTTACCAATACTTTCACCACCAAAGCAATCATATAGATTTGATCATTTACCAACTCTTCATCCTCAGCAGTCAGATCAAATACTTTCTCTAGAACTTCTTATCAGTACCGGTAACCTCTAATAAACTTATGATAAAACATCATAACCGGTGTCTTAGAAATAATGCATGAAATGAAACATAAACAAGAACATCACATGAAAAACAATCCACACATGAACACCATAATTTTTTGATGTGGAAACCCAAATAGGGAAAAACCACGATGGGAGTTGGCACCCACAAATATTTGTACTCTTTTGAAGTATGCCCTATTAGGAGCTTACAATACGCCCTGTTAGGAGTCACCCGATTAAGGATTTTCCTAGCAGCCCAGTAAGGAGCTTAATGATTTGTTAGGATCAACCTTGTGAGAGGATTTAACACTCTTTTCAGAGCTGCCCTGTTAGGGGACTTAAATGTTTAAGGCCTGTTAGGACCTACCTGATTAAGGGATTTAACCTATTCCAACTGTTAGGGAACAACAGTAATAAAATGATCTGTTACTTGCACTTCTTTGCTTGCTTGATCAGATCCAATTATGCACAGCACTTTTCAACTCTTAGGTAGATCTCACACTTCACTTGGATGACTTAACACATTCTCTAAGACCACCAACACGAAAAATATCAACTGTGTCATCCCAAATAGCTATCTAAGAGATCATCTTAGATCGATATACAGATCATTACAACAAATTACAATGCAATATCAACCATTGGTTGATCGTAACCCATCACGACAATCCGATCTATACCAAAGTCAAAACCTCAAAACACTCTACTAAGCATTTCACTAATTTTCAAGAAATTCTTCCTTGAATTGCGCCAAAACAACAATCAAATCTTTTCACGCGGGTTGTGCCATGTTACCAACTTCATGTAGACTCGTCATCGATCACCATCATAATAGAAATCATTACCGGTTTGATGATTCATTCACTGGTCTTAAACCCTACTAAAATCTTAGCAAAACTTCATCAGAAATTTGAAACACACCTTTTGGTAATCTTCATAAGTTTTAGTTCTAGTCAGATACTCCTTTCCATGATACAAGCTCACCATCCAAACTGCAAATCACCAATCATTGCCAATCGATCGATTCAATCAAAACATCTCTGCTTTACCGGTTAAAGTCCTATTTCACATACTTCAGTTCTCTGTTGGTAAACCCTATCTTCTGGTAAACCAAATCACATAGATGACAAAACAAAACATTAGGAACATCAATTGACATCAGTTGCCATCAATGAAAACACAAATAAATGATCAAGATCATCTAATGACAAAATCTCAATCTCTTCATCACAAATAGACTTCTATCCTTTACTGGTGCAGTCATCCATCTTGAACTGCATCACCTCATTTGCATCAGTTATGCCTAATGCCAACACATTGAGCATGAGTGCTCACAAAAATTTATAGTTAGGGTTTATGTTGGGTTGTTCAAAAAATTCTCCTTGATCTTGTCTCTCTAAACATAAGACACCCAAGACGAGCATAAAAATCCGCGTAATGATCAAGTTGAATGGGCTTGGTATGTGGGAATGGCATTTTGTACTTTTTGTGCATTGTTTCCCTTCTCATCAATCCAAAAATGGTGTCTTCTACAGAGATTAGCTTGGAAGGTTTTGATGGGTGTCACTTGTGACTTGCAATCATCATTGCACTACTACAAAAACAACAATATATGAATTAAAAAACTACCAAAAATTGCATATAAATGACTAAATTTGATCACGTGACCATTAGTAGTTTATTGCCAGTCATTAATCACGCGACCAAATTTATGACTAAACTATTTTAGTCATTTATTGGTTGTTTTGATTGATCAATTTGGTCAGTGATTTAGTCATTAATTTGGTCATTGATTTAGTCATTTATTTAATCATTGATTTAGTCGTTAATTTAATCATTTATTGTTGTTGACTAGTCATTTATTTGGTCATTAATTTAGTCATTGAATTGGTCATTGATTTAGTCGTTAATTTAGTCATTGATTGTTGTTAATTGGTCATTTATTTAGTCATTAATTGTTGTCAATTGGTAGTATATTTAGTAATTTTATTCATTACTTTGTCGTCAATTGGTCATATATTTAGTCACATTAGGGTACGATGGAATCGAACCACCATCCTCCTGCTTGTAAAGCAGGTGCTCTTCCATTTGAGCTAGCACCCTTTAAAGAATAATTATACCATGTATCTTATGTTATCCTATAAACATACATTTCTACAAAATACAAAATTAAGTATTTGATAACAAAGAATCAATGTTTAAGGACATCACATCACTATCTAAAATATCTACAAGAGAGGATTTCAATGACCAATGACCAACTCTACACTCAGCTAAAATATCTACAAGAGCTAACTTCTTTGCATATTAAGGGTCATCAAACACTAAAATATTGTCAAATAAGGTTCCTGATTTGACCTATTGTACAAGAAAATAGGAGAACATGGATTGTCAAATCGAATCAATTACTCAAGTGAACTACATGACTATTCAATTTTGTAGTTGATAAACTAACTCACGAGAGCTCGAATTGCCTATTTTTCAATATACCACAGAATTTATGTGTCATTCTCTGGTGAAACTTCCAACTTAAGATTGCCAGTTTGAACACTCAATTTTGTCTTTAGGCAGAGGATAAGGGATATAATCCTCTTTCAAATTGAAGACCTTGGATTGCCTCATTTCAACATACCAAAGAATTTGTGTGGCCTTCTCTGGTGAAACTTCCAGCTTAAGATGGCCAATTTAAACACTCAATTAAACTTGGAACTACTGAGATCTAGATCCAACAACCCAAGAGCATTGATGAAATCTAACAGATCTTGCTTACTTTCATCAAAGATTGGGGCCCCACCCCTCTTTTCCAGGTTTGAGATGGGGGAGTTAAAATCTCCCATCAAAATCCACTTCTCATTGCTAAAAAGCTATCTAGAATTCACTGGAGAAGTCCAAAGAATCTTTTTGGAATTCTTGATATTAGGAGCATAAATATTTGAAATGATGCATGAAGAGCCATCCAAAAGGTTGGTAATCCTGGTATCAATATGATTTGGGTTGGAGACAACAACCGTCCCTTGAATCACTCTAGGATTCCAAAAAGTAGCAGTACCCCAGACGCACCATCTACTTCATAACAGTGTACACCACAATCCTTAAAAACAACCTTCATTTTCATGATTTTTTTAGATGACATTTTAGTTATTGTCGCAACTAATATTGTTGGAAGTAATGTAGTCGTGATAATATCTTTGATATTTAAACACAGAAAAATAAAATATATGTGTATGTATAGTTGAGTCATAGCAGTTCCTTGGACATTAATATCCCACCATTAAGCAATCTTATCAAATAAATCAAGGTTATGGGTCCACATTTTTTCAAATCTAAAAGGGAGGAAATACTCAAAATAATAGGAAAAGGATCAGATCCAATCCTAGACAGAGAAGTCAAGTCGCAAGAGAAATCAATCGGCCAATCAGGAGAAATAAGTCTCCTATCTAATCTTACTTGAATAAGATTCGAGCCACTACGCCTGTTGGACCAAGTAAAATTGGAACCACCGAGATCAAGATCCAAAAACCCAAGAGCATTGATGAAATCTAACAGATCTTGCCTACTTTCTTTAGAGATTGGGGCTCCACCCCTCTTTTCCAGGCTTGAGATGGGGGAGTTAAAGTTTCCCATCAGAATCCACGTCTCATTGCTGAAAAGTTGTCTAGAGTACACCAGAGAAGTCCAAAGAATCTTTCTAGCATTCTTTCTATTAGGAGCATAAACATTTGAAATGATGCATGAAGAGCCATCCAAAAGGTTGGTAATCTTGGTAGCAATATGATTCGGGCTGGAGACAACAATCATCCCTTGAATCACTCTAGGATTCCAAAAAGTAGCAATACCCCCAGACGCACCATCTGCTTCATAACAATGTACCCCACAATCCTTTAAAACAACCAACTTCATTTTCATGTTTTTTCAGACAACATTTTAGTTATTGTCACAACTAATATTGTTGGAAGTAATGTAGTCATGATAATATCTTTGATATTTAAACATAGAAAAATAAAATATATATGTGTGTATAGTTGAATCTTAAACACGTCTTAGCTACTCTGTACATAGCAGTTCCTTGGACATTAATAGCCCACCATTAAGAAATCTTATCAAATAAATCAAGGTTATGGGTCCACATTTTTTCAAATCTAAAAGGGAAGGGATTTCTCCTACTAAGGGAGGAAATACTCAAAATATTAGGAAAATGGTCATATCCAATCCTAGACAGAGAAAAAAAGTTGCAAGAGAAATCAATCAGCCAATCAAATGAAATGAGCCCCCTATCTAGTCTTACTTGAATAAGATTCGAGCCACTATGCATGTTGGACCAAGTAAACTTGGAACCACCGAGATCCAAATCCAACAACCCAAGAGCATTGATGAAATCTAACAGAACTTGCTTACTTTCTTCAGAGATTGGAGCCCCACCCCTCTTTTCCAGGTTTGATATGGGGGAGTTAAAATCTCCCATCAGAATCCACTTCTCATTACTAAAACTCTATCTAGAATTCACCAGAAAAATCCAAAGAATCTTTTTGGAATTATTTCTATTAGGAGCATAAACATTTAAAATGATGCATGAAGAGCCATCCAAAAGGTTGGTAATCCTGGTAGCAATATGATTCAAGCTGGAGACAACAATCGTCCCTTGAATCACTCTAGGATTCCAAAAAGTAGCAATACCCCCAGATGCACCATCTACTTCATAACAATGTACCCCACAATCCTTAAAAACAACCAGCTTCATTTTCATGATTTTTTCAAATGACATTTTAGTTATTGTCGCAACTAATATTGTTGGAAGTAATGCAGTCCTGATAGTATCTTTGATATTTAAACACAGAAAAATAAAATATATGTGTATGTATAGTTGAGTCTTAAACACGTCTTAGCTACTTTGTACATAGCAGTTCCTTGGACATTAATATCCCACCATTAAGCAATCTTATCAAATAAATCAAGGTTATGGGTCCACATTTTTTCAAATCTAAAAGGGAAGGCCTTACTCCTACTAAGGGAGGAAATACTCAAAATAATAGGAAAATGGTCATATCCAATCCTACACAGAGAAAAAAAGTTGCAAGAGAAATCAATCGGCCAACCAAGAGAAATAAGCCTCCTATCTAATCTTATTTGAATAAGATTTGAGCCACTATGCCTGTTGGACCAAGTAAACTTGGAACCACCGAGATCCAAATCCAAAAACCAAAGAGCATTGTTGAAATCTAACAAATATTGCTTACTTTTGTCAGAGATTGGGGCCCCACCCCTCTTTTCTAGGTTTGAGATGGGGGAGTTAAAATCTGCCATCAGAATCCACTTCTCATTGTTGAAAAGTTGTCTAGAATTCACTAGAGAAGTCCAAAGAATCTTTCTAGAATTCTTTCTATTAGGAGCATAAATATTTGAAATGATGCATGAAGAGCCATCCAAAAGGTTTGTAATCCTGGTAGCAATATGATTCGAGCTGGAGATAACAACAGTCCCTTGAATCACTCTAGGATTCCAAAAAGTACCAATACCCCTAGGCGCACCACTTGCTTCATAACAATGTACCCCATAATCCTTAAAAACAACCAACTTCATTTTCATGTTTTTTTCAGACAACATTTTAGTTATTGTCGCAACTAATATTGTTGGAAGTAAATTAGTCATGATAATATATTTGATATTTAAAAACAAAAACAAAATATATGTGTATGTATAGTTGAGTCTTAAACACGTGTTAGCTACTCTGTACATAGGAGTTCCTTGGATATTAATATCCCATCATTAAGCAATCTTATAAAATAAATCAAGGTTATGGGTCCACATTTTTTCAAATCTAAAAGCGAAGGCCTTTATCCTACCAAGGGAGGAGATACTCAAAATAATAGGAAAATGGTCAGATCCAATCCTAGCCAGAGAAGACAAGTTGCAAGAGAAATCAACCAGCCAATCAGGAGAAATTAGCCCCCTATCTAATCTTACTTGAATAAGATTCAAGCCACTGAACCTATTGGACTGAGTAAACTTGGAACCACCGAGATCTAGATCCAACAACCCAAGAGCATTGATGAAATCTAACAGATCTTGCTTACTTTCTTTAGAGATTGGGGCCCCACCCCTATTTTCAAGGTTTGAGATGGGGGAGTTAGAATCTCCCATCAGAATCCACTTCTCATTGCTAAAAAGCTATCTAGAATTCACTAGAGAAGTCCAAAGAATCTTTATGGAATTCTTGCTATTAGGAGGATAAATATTTGAAATGATGCATGAAGAACCATCCAAAAGGTTGGTAATCCTGGTAGCAATATGATTTGGGCTGGAGACATCAACCGTCCCTTGAATCACTCTAGGATTCCAAAAAGTAGCAATACCCCCAGACGCACCATCTGCTTCATAACAGTGTATCCCACAATCCTTAAAAAAAACCAACTTCATTTTCATGATTTTTTCAGACGACATTTTAGTTATTGTTGCAACTAATATTGTTGGAAGTAATGTAGTCATGATAATATCTTTGATATTTAAACATAGAAAAATAAAATATATGTGTATGTATAGTTGAGTCTTAAACACGTCTTAGCTACTCTATACATAGCAATTCCTTGGACATTAATATACCACCATTAAGCAATCTTATCAAATAAATCAAGGTTATGGGTCCACATTTTTTCAAATCTAAAAGGGAGGAAATGCTCAAAATAATAGGAAAATGGTCAGATCCAATCCTAGACAGAGAAGAAAAGTTTCAAGAGAAATCAATCGGCCAATTATGAGAAATGAACCCCCTATCTAATCTTACTAGAATAAGATTTGAGCCACTACGCCTGTTGGACCAAGTAAACTTGGAACCACCGAGATCTAGATCCAACAACCCAAGAGCATTGATGAAATCTAACAGATCTTGCTTACTTTCTTTAGAGATTGGGGCTCCAACCCTCTTTTCCAAGTTTGAGATGGGGGAGTCAAAATATCCCATCAGAATCCACTTCTCATTACTTGAAAGATGTCTAGAATTCACCAAAGAAGTCCAAAGAATCTTTCTAGCATTCTTGCTATTAGGAGCATAATTATTTGAAATGGTGCATGAAGAGCCATCCAAAAGGTTGGTAATCCTTGTAGTAATATGATTCGAGATAGAGACAAAAAGTGTCCATTGAATCATTCTAGGATTCCAAAAAGTAGCTATACCCCAAGATGCACCATTTGTTTCATAACAGTGTATCTCATAATCCTTAAAAACAATCAACTTCATTTTCATAATTTTTTCAGATGATATTTTAGTTATTGTCGCAACTAATATTGTTGGAAGTAATGTAGTCGTGATGATATCTTTGATATTTAAACAAAAATATATATATATGTGAATGTATAGTTGAGTCTTAAACACGTCTTAGCTACTTTGTACATGCAGTTCCTTGGATATTAATATCCCACCATTAAGCAATCTTATCAAATAAATCAAGGTTATGGGTCCACATTTTTTCAAATGTAAAAGGGAAGGCCTTTTTCCTACTAAGGAAGGAAATACTCAAAATAATAGGAAAATGGTCAGATCTGATCCTAGACAGAGAAGACAAGTTGAAAGAGAAATAAATCAGCCAATTAGGAGAAATGAGCCCCCTATCTAATCTTACTTGAATAAGATTTGAGCCACTAAGCCTATTGGACCAAGTAAACTTGGAACCACCGAGATCCAAATCCAACAACCCAAGAGCATTGATGAAATCTAACAGATCTTTCTTACTTTCTTTAGAGATTGGGGCCCCACCCCTCTTTTCCAGGTTTGACATGGGGGAGTTAAAATCTCCCAAATCCACTTCTCATTGCTGAAAAGTTGTCTAGAATTCACCAAAGAAGTCCAAAGAATATTTTTGGAATTCTTGCTATTAGGAGCATAAACATTTGAAATGATGCATGAAGAGCCATCCAAAAGGTTGGTAATCCTGGTAGCAATATGATTCGGGCTAGAGACAACAATCATCCCTTGACTCACTCTAGGATTCCAAAAAGTAGGAATACCCCCAGACGCACCATCTGCTTCATAACAGCGTACCCCACAATCCTTGAAAACAACCAACTTCATTTTCATGATTTTTTCAGACGATATTTTAGTTACAGTCACAACTAATATTGTTGGAAGTAATGTAATCGTGATAATTTCTTTGATATTTAAACTCAGAAAAATAAAATATATGTGTATGTATAGTTGAGTCTTAAACACGTCTTAGCTACTCTATACATAGGAGTTCCTTGGACATTAATATCCCACCATCAAGCAATCTTATCAAATAAATCAAGCTTATGGGTCCACATTTTTTCAAATCTAAAAGAGAAGGGATTTCTCCTACTAAGGGAGGAAATGCTCAAAATAATAGGAAAATGGTCATATCCAATCCTAGATAGAGAAGAAAAGTTGCAAGAGAAATCAACTGACCAATCAGGAGAAATGAAACCCCTATCTAATCTTACTTGAATAAGATTTGAGTCACTATGCTTGTTGGACCAAGTAAACTTGGAACCACCGAGATCCAAATCCAACAACCCAAGAGCATTAATCAAATCTAACAGATCCTGCTTACTTTCTTCAGAGATTGGAGCCCCACCCCTCTTTTCCAGGTTTGAGATGGGGGAGTTAAAATCTCCCATCAGAATCCACTTCTCATTACTAAAATTCTATCTAGAATTCACCAGAGAAATTCAAAGAATCTTTCTGGAATTCTTTCTATTAGGAGCATAAATATTTGAAATGATGCATGAAGATCCGTCCAAAAGGTTGGTAATCCCAGTAGCATTATGATTCGGGCTAGAGACAACAACTGTCCCTTGAATCACTCTAGGATTCCAAAAAGTAGCAATACCCCCAGATGCACCATCTGCTTCATAACAGTGTACCCCACAATCCTTAAAAACAACCAGCTTCATTTTTCATGATTTTTTCAGACGACATTTTAGTTATTTTTGCAACTAATATTGTTGGAAGTAATGTAATCGTGATAAATCTTTGATATTTAAACACAAAAAAATAAAATATATTTGTATGTATAGTTGAGTCTTAAACATGTCTTAGCTACTCTGTACATAATAGTTACTTGGACATTAATATCCCACCATTAAGAAATCTTATCAAATAAATCAAGGTTATGGGTCCACATTTTTTCAAATCTAAAAGGGAAGGCCTTTCTCCTACTAAGGGAGGAAATACTCAAAATAATAGGAAATTGGTCAAATCCAATCCTAGACAGAGAAGACAAGTTGCAAGAGAAATCAATCGGCCAATCAGGTGAAATGAGCCCCTTATCTAATCTTACTTGAATAAGATTCGAGCCACTACGCCTGTTGGACCAAGTAAAATTGGAACCACCGAGATCTACATCCAACAACCCAAGAGCATTGATGAAATCTAATAGATCTTGCTTACTTTCTTCAGAGATTGGGGCTCCAGCCCTCTTTTCCAGGTTTGAGATGGGGGAGTTAAAATCTCCCATCAGAATCCACTTCTCATTGTTCAAAAGTTGTCTAGAATTCACCAGAGAAGTTCAAAGAATCTTTCTAGAATCCTTGCTATTAGGAGCATAAATATTTGAAATAATGCATGAAGAGCCATCCAAAAGGTTGGTAATCCTGGTAGCAATATGATTCGGGTTGGAGACAACAACTATCCCTTGAATCACTATAGGATTCCAAAATGTAGCAATACCCCAGACGCATCATCTGCTTCATAATAGTGTACCCCATAGTACTTAAAAACAACCTATGCACTTGATAGGCCTGTAAGACAACAAGCAAACATCAAATGCACGCATGAAATATTATATCAAGAAATCTAAATGAAGAAAGCATGTCCATTGGATCAAATTGCTTAAAATTGTCTCATGGTCCTCTATCTCCAAGGATCTTCTAGATTCAAGGTGGTCCTCACTTGGAAGAGCACTTGATCTTTAAGATGACAAGCTAAAGAACGAGATTGAAGAATGTGATCTAGGATCAAAATGGATGCAACTAAGATCCCAGTGATGAGATAAAAAGCTATTAATATGATATGCAAGATGGAGGTGTATTTCCAAATTGAAAGATTAAGTGATCTAATTAAGCTAAGATGAATATGAGATATGAGAATGCTATGGAATTGATATGAAATTAAGATAAGTGATAATCTAAAACATGATATAATCTAAGCTATGATGAAATTAGTATGCCCTAGATGCTTGAAGATGAAAAATTGGATTTCCTTGATAACTTGCACAACAGAATAACTATAATATGGATGCAAAAGAAGATAGATGGATCTGAAGATTGAATAAATGGGCTCTATTTATAGAAAAAATAGAGAAATGGATGGTTGAGATTGAGCAATCTCAACAAGGGCTAGGATTGAAAGTTATCAATCCATGAGGAGGATTCAATCCAATCCCAAGTTGACAAAAGTCACCTTAAGATGGCTTGAGAGGATGCTAAGCAAGCATTAGATTCTAAGTAAGTATTAGGGATACAACCAAGGGATGACATCATTGGATTTGTCAATTTGTACAACACATTTGTCAATTCGTACAATACATACGTTTTAGTGCATTCGTCGATTGTTATAGCGCATTTGCAACAGTTTTAAGTTTTTTGAAATTTTTGAAATTTTGAGACGTGCAAATTTGATTTTTAGGTTCGTTAGAATGTTTTGCATCTTTTCGATGTGTTGATATGCGTCCATTGTGTCTGTTGAGATGCGTAATGTTGAAAACTCTGTGTAGAGTCGATATGAGTCATGGTTTGATATGAGTCGGGTCAATATGGTTTAAATTCGATATGGGTCAAAGGTCAATATGAGTCAAATTTGTCGTTATGGGTCAAATTGGTTGATATGAGTGAAATTTATCGATATGGGTCAAACTTGTCTATATGGGTCAATAGGTCGATATGGGTCAAACTATTTGTCGATATGGGTCAAATTGATTGTCGATATGGGTCAAACTGATTGATATGGGTCAGTAGGTCGATATGGGTCAAACTGATTGATATGGGTCAGTAGGTCAATATGGGTCAAACTGATTGTTGATATGGGTCAAACTGATTGTCGATATGCTTCTTGATTTCGATATGATTCTTGATTTTGATATGAGACTTGATTTCAATATGATTCTTGATGTCGATATGAGACTTGATTTCAATATGAGATTTTATTTCGATAGATAGGTTAGGTTGAACCCACTAGGTTGTCAAGAGTGTCTGAGTTGGAACTCTTTGTGTGATATCGTTAATGTCGTCGCTTGGATAGGTGTCCATGTTTGATTGAAAGTTGATGCGTGCGTGATTGCTTAGAATAGGTGAAACTGATATGGTGCTCATGTGTTGATATAGGTAGACCTAGGTGTTATACAGCTTTGGGAGTGATACTCGAAGACACTCTCCCTACACAGTTGATTGACAAATGATGATCAAGCGGTGCTCAAAGCATGTGGATTGATTCACTTTATTCTCATGCCTTCCTATCGGAAGAACAAAGTACTCTTGAAGACCTTAGTGGAGCGATGGCACAGTGAGCATAATACCTTTCACTTGCTGACAAGAGAGATCACAATCACTCTTGAGGATGTCTATTGGATTCTCCAGATTTTGATCACTAGCGAAGTTCTTGTATATGATGTGGTAGGATATTGGAGGGACTGATGCACTACGAGAGATTTTTGGTGATCCCCTCATTTATGGATACTCAATGTGTTGGCAGGAGATGGTGGACATATATGCCCCTCTTCCATCAGTTATAGCTGGATTGGTCGGTTGTTTCCTTTTGCCAAATAGGAGATCACATGGATTATCAGTTGCATGGGGTCATGTGCTTTGGTGGATGGTACGAGAGAGGACCCGGTATGCATGGGGCATATGTATTTTGGCCCACCTATATCATGAGCTGGACCAGATAGTATATGGCAGGGATCGGGGGTCCAATTTAGCAGCAGAGTGCACATTGCTTCATATTTGGGCTTGGGAGCGTATAGCCATTACGCGCCCCATTGTGCAGAGATCTCAACCAGTGGGCTACACTTATCTTTACATGTACAGATAGACAGCTTCTCATCCTATGCTAGGGAAGCTAGAGTATTGGAGACGTGTATTAGATGACATGGATGCAGTGGTCTAGCGCCCATATTTGGATTGTGAGCCATGGCCCGAGGATGCTACAAAGGTCCCAGTTTTATTACAGAGCAGATATCTAATTGGGTGAATGCCCTATGTGGTAGAGAGATTCGTATTGTCCCGAGTATATCGACAATTTGTTCGGCCAAAACTGATGCCTCAGGGGACAACCTTGTACGTGAGAGTGTACAAGGAGAGAGCGGAGTGGGGGCCACCTTTAGATTACTCCACAACCCATGTGTAGTTCTACTCTCTTCCTATTGTTGTGTGGGATATGAGGCCGATAGTGACTAATGCGGGCATGCACCAGGATTATGCCTTGTATATGATGAGCCATCGATTCCCGAGATTGACAGGGCCAAGAGAGAAGGTACCACCTTTAGAGAAGTTTAATGATGGTGACAATGGAGGACGGCGAGGGGGCCGACAAGGCCGAGGTGTGGAGAGAGGGAGGAGAGGTCAAGGGGGAGATCGGGGAGTTTGTTGAGGTAGAGGACAGTTGGGTCAAGGTGGGGATGGTGGTGGCGATGATGGTGGAGACAAGAGAGGAGGAGGATCTGGTGGCCTGGGGGTGAGGGGTAGGGGTGGTGATTGGCGATAGATGTTAGGTCACGGAGGGCATGTTCATCTAGAGGCCATGGCAACAGTTGGGAATAGTGATGAGGGGCTCTGATGAGGAGACAGAGTTGGAGAAGCTAGGTGGTGGGAGGGTAGGATTGGGTGGCATGGGATTCGATGAGGAAGAGGAGGAGGAGGATGTACAACCATTGGTATGATGGAGGAGATTAGAGATGCCCCCACCAGCCACAAGACAGGTGAGCTCTTCACAAGCACTGGTAGCACAAGTCCCACAGGCACTACGACCTCCCTCAGTTCAGATCACAGTGCCCTCTCACCAGCAATAAGCACAGATAAAAGGATTACAATCCTTAGTGCTGAGGCTTCAGACTTAGTTAGTACAGGCACAGGGACAAATCACATAGCTGCAGGCACAAGTGACATAGTTGACCACTGAGAGGGATTTAGAGATAGAGCGGCGAGGCCATGCAGAGGAGACAATGTAGACATTGCAGCAGGCAACCACATGAGGGGTCACAGGGGACACTATTAGGAGTCTCATTGATTAGACAAAGTGAGCTGCATATTTTTGGACTCTGTACTTCCAAGTCGTGCCCCTAGAGCAACGAGCTCCTAGTTATGCTAGCAGTTCTCAGTGCAGGGGTTCCTTGAGATGAGGAGGCAATGAGGGTGTGATGGTTCCTAGGAGAGATCCTCCTAGTGGCGGTGTAGGTGCAGGTGCCAGGCAGTCGGATTCAGGAGGTAGGCACTCTTAGCCTCCTCCATGATGATGATGATGTACCATTGATATATTTTATTGATTATACACATCATTGTATTTTTCATGATTCCCTCAATATGTACATTTTTGTATTTTGATTGATTTGATATGATACACCTTGATTCATTGATAGATGTTGATGTCTCTTGATTCATAGAATTTTTTATTGTTGCGATATCCAAGGACTTTGAACATTTATTGTTTCACTAATGATTCATTCTAACCTATATCTTTTATTTTTCTTTGGATCGGCATGGATCACACATGTGCATGATGATATGATACTAGCTATGCTTTTACATGTTATGGATACCTCTATTTGATGATCTATATGTATGATCTGTAATTGTTATTCAATTCTCAATTCAAGATGCAAGTTATATTCAAGGTTATCTTTTCTTTTAACTATGTATTATATATTTAATATGATAAATCTGATTATCTTCTTTTATATTGTAGGTGAGAGGAGCATTTATTGATTCCAATGTCCTCAGAAATGTCGATTGATATGTATATGTAAGCAGGGAGGATCAAGAAATGCCTTGACCGGTCATGTCTTTTAGACATGATCGATCAAGACATTACTTGATCGCACCCTTTGACTTATCGTGGCATTTACCAATCGGTGTATACTTAATTAACCACCCGATACCAATCAGTGTATACTAGTTAATCTCGATAACCATCAATGTTCACCGTTTAATATATCAACCGATATTAATCAGAATACATTGGTTAGCTCGATAATAATCGGTGATCACAGTTAATATGATAACCAATATTAATCATAGTGCATACGTTATAATGTAAACCAATATCAATCGGTATTCTGTGCTATGAGATGATTGTCGATAGTTAAGCATTGATCGAACTTTATAAGTAGATTGAACATATACAAATGAAGAATGATCATCAAATGAAGGAAAAATAGCTTGAAGTTTTTCATCATATTTTATCGATAGGATAAATGATTGAATGAGAGACTTCATTTATCTCTCATTCAATCATTTATCTTACCGAAGCTATCATGCATTAACACTCCCTCTTAGCTAGGTAAGATAAATTAAAAACAATATATCAGGCATCACATTTCAAATGATGGTTAGTATTCTTCATACAATCTGACTCTTTAGAGAATCACATCACCTAATCACGTGACATGAAATATCACCTAAACACGTGATACAAATTGTAGCATCGTAAATTGTACGCACTTGCTAGGGTGGTACAATTTCACACCTAGTTTAGCACCCGCCTTGGTGCATTTTACATTTTGCATTGCATTTCTCCTTTAGCACTTAATTAATCAAATTAATTAGGTCTAAGGTCCTATTTCATCATCCTCCACATCATAAAGTTGGGCCCTTTCGTTAAAGTGTGCCCTTTTCATTTTATTCCTCCAATACATCATTCAATCAAAAACCCTAATTAGGTCCTATTTTGAACTTGGGGGCTTGGTTTCAGGGGTCAAAACATCTTGAAATCACCTGTAACTTCTGGATTCTCTCTAAAATCATCATATCCGACGACCCTCAAAATTTGGTGAAAAGTTGTCGGGACCATGGCGCCCGGAGTGCACATGGTCCCGGACATTTTTCCCAAAATTTTAGGAGCGCAATCCAATCATAAAATAAATCTTAACCCCAAGAAATTGGCAGGAGATTCAATCTCTAGGTCGGCCAAAAGACAAAATTACGACCTAGGGTTTCATACATAAGAGCTCTCTTTCTTCATTTGAAAGGATCCGAATTTTGTTTTCAGGAACCTCATATGCAGTGAAAGAGCAGATCTTTGAAGACTTCAACAACATTCAACATCCATCTATCAAGCATTTATCAATTTCATTCATCCATTTAGGGCTTGGAAGACATTGAAGAGCAATAGGAGATTACCGACTGAAGATTGGCTTGTACCCCTCCCTTGGGATTGGGTATGATTTCATGTTGTTTTCATGTCTTTGCATAAGCTTCAATATATCTCTTATTCCTGCTTTAGATCACTTTGCATTTTGATTTAGAGCATTTACATTGTCATTTTCAAGCAATTAGGGTTTACTTTCTAGGTTGCTCTAGTTTGCTTACTTGCATTTTAGGATCTTGCACACACACAAGGTCTGCACACACAATAATTTTTACAATACAACTTGGCTATTCATGGAGGTGGAAATCACCGAAGCAGGGGTTTGACTAAGGCAAAACCCTATATAGCTACCCACCATACCCTTTTCAGATATAAGTGTAGGTTTCGGGACTCGGACGATGCCGCAGGTTGCAGATCCGGGAGAAGCAGACTGAGACCGACCTTCCCACCAAGTTGCAGAGAAAAATACCAGGACACGGGCGTGGGGCACCCTAGTCCTGCCAGGATAGGGGCGCTGGGTGCCCTGGTCCCTGGGACAGAGGCGCTAGGCGCCCTGGTCCTCCTGACAGACAGCAATTTTTGGCATTTCCGGCAGTTTTCCAGGTTGCAAAACAGCAGTTTCAGGAGCAATTTCCGGGACAAAATTAGGAGAGTGGCGCCCGCGCCCCCATCCTGAACATTTTCAATCAAATTTTGACTCCAGGTACGCATCTGCATTCTTGTTTTTTCCTTGTGTTTATAGCTTTTCATTGTTTAATCTCAATTCTGCAATCTTGTTCATACTTGCATTTTGGGATTAGGACTTGAACTTGCATCATTTTATCTTTCAATTGCAACAAAGGAATAGAAATCCTAATAGGTAGCCCGTGGCTCTCTCTTTCACAAAAAGAAGTAGCCAATTGTGTGATACCTCTAGGCTCTTTCGTATTCTGTAATGTGTGTCCAAAGGTAGGATTAGGGCATGTTAACCTAGTCTCGCTTTTTCCCCTACACACAAATGTTCGTCACATCAATCTTGTGATGACAGGATATCACCTAAGCATGTGATATCAGTATTGCCTAAACATGCAATACTTAAGGATAAACATATGAGGATGATTAAATTCTCATCTTATCCAAGTTGTGGTATGTGCACTAACATCTTATACAAATGTTTTACCACAACACAATCATGGCACATCCATGACATACTAGATATCCAATATGATAATTGGTTTGGGCATCATAAGATCATCACCTTATAATGTCTACATACAAGTGTTCATTATCTTGAGAGATCGTCACCTCTTAGATATGAACCCAAGGGATAAAATCCAAAATGTCCTATCATGACAAAGAAGTTTACACATTAAACATCTTATTGATATGTAAATACATATTACAAAGCAAATTACCTTTCTATCATACCTAAACCTTTTCTGAAGTGATCAACCTTCACTCTGGAAAGAGGTTTGGTCAAAATATCTGCAATCTGATCTCCTATACTAACATATTCTAATTGGATCACATTCTTGTCTACCATATCTCGCACATAGTGGTATGGAATCTCAATATGCTTGGATCTGTCATGGAACATTGGATTTACTGAAAGCTTTATGCAGCTCTGATTGTCACAATGTATGATAGTAGGTTTCATAGGCTCTCCAAACAATCCCACAAGCAACTTCCTAAGCCATAATGCCTCTCAGGCAACCATGGAAGCTACAATGTATTCAACTTCGGTGGAACTCTGAGCCACAAAAGACTACTTTCTGCTGATCCAGGATATCATGGTTGAGCCTAAATTGAAGCAACACCCTGAAGTGCTTTTCCTATTAGTCACACTTCCAGCCCAATCTGAGTCTGTAAATCCATGCAGGTCTAGATCAACTTTCTCATATTTAAGACTAAGGTTTAGAGTACCTTGTAAGTATCTCATAATGTGTTTTACTACAATCGGGTGGATCTCCTTAGGCTCACACAGAAACTGACTCAAGGCATTAACTGCATAACATATATCTGGTCTTGTATTTACAAGATACATCAGAGACCCAATCATTTGCCTATATAGAGTAGGATCCGATGGTTGTGATTATGATGCTGCTTCTTTAAGGTTATGAAGGTTTGTTTCCATTGGAGAGGTCATGGGTCTGCAGTTTAGCATTCCAAATCTCTTCAAAATGTTCAAGGTATATTTACCATGTTTTAGTATAATACCATCAGTATTCTGCCATACTTCCAACCCTAGGAAGTAATGAAGGAGTCCCAAGTCCTTCATATCAAATTCTTTAGAAATGTCTTTCTTACACTGATCTATGAGGTGATCTTTTCTAGGCCCTAGGAGCCTGTTTAAGCCCATAGAGAGCTTTCTTGAGTGTACACACATGTGACTCTTCATCATCAATCTCAAACCCTTCAAGTTGCCTGAGGTATACCTCTTTTGAGATCTCACCATTAAGGAATGTTGTCTTAACATCCATCTGATGAACTTTACATCCCTTTGATGTTGCAATGGCTAAGACTACTCTTACTGAAGTGTATCTGGATACAGGTGCAAATGTTTCCTCATAATCAATTCCTTCCTTTTGAGAAAACCCTCTGGCTACAAATCTAGCCTTATGTTTCTCAATGCTACCATCTGCAGTGTGCTTGATTTTGAAGAACCATTTGGAGGTGACAATAGATTTCCAAGTCAACCTAGGAACAATTTCCCAAACATCATTTTTCATAATGGATTGGTATTCTTCAGACATGGCATTCTTCCATACTTGATGTTTAAGTGCATCTGATATATTAGTAGGTTCTGCTCTTAAGAAGTTATTTAGAAGAGCAACATAGTTGGTCAGTTTGTTAGGCCTTTTGCTTTCTCTGAAAGTCCCTAAATGGGTAGCATACTTCTGAGCTTCTTCTACAATTTTGGTGGCCCATAGTGATCTTTTCTTGAAATTTTCTCTAGGTGAGTTTTGAGTTTCATTTTCATTTTCCTCAAGACTCTCCCTCTAAAGCTTAGGAGCAGGGTCTTCATCTATGCTAGGGTTAGGGATATAGACTTCAGGTTCTAGTGAGCTTTGGGCTCTTTTGAAGGCTAAGTCTTCTTCAAAGATCACATCCCTACTTAGTTCAATATTCTTTCGACCAAGTATATAGATCTTGTAGGCCTTGGAGGTTTCACTATATCCTACAAGTATTCCCCTTTTTCCAAAAGGCTCTAATTTTAATCTTTTCTCCTTAGGTACATGAATATAGACAAGGCATCCAAATATCCTAAGGTGGCTAATATCTAGTTTTGATTTAGTTAAGACTTCCTCAGGGGTTTTATCTTCAAGATGGGAGTGAGGACATTTGTTTTGAATATATACAACAATACTAGTTGCTCTGCCCAAAGATTGACATTTAGATTCTGATCAAGAATCATAGCTTTGGCAGCTTCTACGATTGTCCTATTTTTTCTCTTAGCTACCCCATTTTGTTGAGGATTATAAGGTATTGTTAACTCCCTCTTAATCCCTGATTTTTTATAAAAATCTTTAAATAATTCTGATGTGTATCCCCCCCATTATCAGTTCTTAGGGTTTTAATTTTATTTCTTGAGTAGTTCTCTGTTAGTGATTTGAATTATTTAAACCTATTAAGGATCTCTTCTGATTATTTACACTTCAAAAAGTAGATCCAAGTTTTCCTAGAGTAGTCATCAACAAATATTACATAATACAAAAATCCCCCTAAAGAAGGTACGGACATAGGTTCACATATATCAAAATGAACTAAATCTAAAATTTTATTTGTTTTCCTAGTACTATTTTGAAAAGCACCCTTCGTATTTTTTACTAGGGCACATCCTTTGCATGCCCCTGAATGATATTGCTTTAACTTAGGTAGGCCTGTGAGAAGGTTTCCCATTGATGATAAAGCTCTAAAATTTAGGTGACCTAGTCTTCTATGCCAAACTTCATTAGCATCCGTAGTTTCATGGATTAGGGCTAAGTTGGGCTCTGTGCACAACTCATACAAGTAGCCTTGTCTTTGACCAATGGTTTTATCTTTCTTGATGGATAAATTCTTTGGCCAAGCCAACACTTTATTGTCCATGAAGGTCACTTTGTATCCATTATCGTCTAGTGCTGATATGGAGACTAGGTTTCTCTTGATACATGGGACATATAGTACTCCTTTAAGTTGTAATGATACACCAGACTTTAGTTTGATGGTGCAGTTTCCAACTCCTCTGACTAGATGTGTGGAGTCATATCCGATAGTCACTTCCTCATTATTCTCCTCTATCATGGAGTCTAGCACTTCTCTGATTCTTGTAATGTGTCTGGATGAGCCATTGTCGATCACCCAGGAGTTAACTTTGTTTGATGCTTGGTTTGTAAGTGTTGAATAGAGTACATACTTCTCAGAGTCTTCTTCCCTTTTATATTTTCATGTTTTGGTAAATGTGGCTTGTTGTTTGGCTCTTTCTAGACATTTGGCAACATAGTGCCCAAATTTGTCACATATGTAACATTGAATCTGTGAAATTTCCTTCTTGAAGGTGTTCATGCCATGACGACCTTTTCTTTTCCTAAATTATTTCTGGTTGCTTTTCTTGTTTGAGTTTGTATTTAGAACTTGGAGATCTTCATCTATATTCTTTTGCTTGATCCCTTTCTTATTTAACCTTGATTCTTCTTGGAGACAGTATGCCTTTAGCCTATCAAATTTTGGAAATTCATCCCTTGCACTGATGCCTTGGACGAATGTTTCCCATGTACTAGGCAACCCATCTAGAGAAATGAGTGTTAATTCTTTTCTTTGGATCTCATATCCAAGAGTTGCTAGTTCATCCCTGAGGGCTAATATTCGCGTGAAGTAGGCATTGATCGATTCTCCTTTGATCATGGCTATGTGATTTATTTCTCTTTTTAAAGCCAAGGTTCTACTAGCATTGGATATCTCAAATGCATCTTCAAGTGCTTTGAGCATGTTGTAGGCCTTTTCATGTTTCCTTATGATGGGCATAATATTATTTCTCACCCCATCAACTATGATTTTGATGGACTTTTCATTTCCCTCTCTCCAAGTTGTTTTGTCAGGTTCAGTGTCAGGTTCTACAGTTTTAGTTTTTACAAATGATTCGACTTTATTTTCTCTTAGAATCATCTGAATTCTAAACTTCCATGCTGAGAAGTCATCACCTCCTCCGATTCTATCTTCAAATCTGATAGCGCTAGCCATTAGAAGAATTGTGATGTTGAATATATGCTTGTTTTGAATTTTTCACAAAATTGAACAGTCTCAGGTTCAATTTAACTATAGCTCTGATACGATGTAAATTTTATTAAATTCTCAATTCAAGATGCAGGTTATATTCAAGGCTATCTTTTTCTTTTAACTATGTATTATATATTTAATATGATAAATCTAATTATCTTCTTTTATATTGTAGGTGAGAGGAGCATTTATTGATTTCAATGTCCTTCTCACAAATGTCGATTGATATGTATATATAAGCAGGGAGGATCAAGCAATGCCTTGACCAGTCATATCTTTTAGACATGATCAATCAAGACATTACTTGATCGCACCCTTTGACTTATCGTGGTGTTTACCAATCGGTGTATACTTAATTAACCACCTGATACCAATCGGTGTATACTTAATTAACCACCCGATACCAATCGGTGTATACTAGTTAATCCCGATAACCATCAATGTTCACCGTTTAATATGTCAACTGATATTAATTGGAATACATTGGTTATCCCGATAATAATCGGTGATCACAATTAATATGATAACCTATATTAATCGGAGTGCATAAGTTATAATGTAAACTGATATCAATCGGTATTCTGTGCGATGAGATGATTATCGATAGTTAAGCATTGATCGAACTTTACAAGTAGATTGAACATATACAAATGAATAATGATCATCAAATGAAGGAACAATAGCTTGAATTTTTTCATCATAGTTTATCGATAGGATAAATGATTGAATGGGAGACTTCATTTATCTCTCATTCAATCATTTATCTTACCAAAGTTATCATGCATTAACATGATCTATATGACTTTTGCTTTGATAATGCAAATGAATGCCTCTGTGATGTGTGATGATGATATGATGCTATGATCTATATGCTTTGAAGGTGATATGCTTAATTTTTTTTTATGATCATGCCTAACTATATGTTTTGTTAATTTTGACTGTTTAGCGAATGTTGGAGTTAATTCTGACATTCAAACGATTTGGCACGAGGATGATCTCAATTTAAACATTAAAGAGATCCTCAGAAAGGACCGTTATACAGGGAGAGAAGGACAATTAAATCATGACAAGTAAAAAGCACCACTCGTGCCTTGCTGGAAAGGCCATCATTACCTGGCACCATGGCAGATCTCTTACTATTTTCAAAAAATTGCAGCACGCTTTGTGGGTTACTCAGGGCGATAATTTGAGTTGCAAAGGGAAAGAAGTTCTAAATTTGCAGAGAAACAGAGTCGACATCCGGCATCCGAAAATGGGAGGAGATCTAAGACGCAAAGAACTTGACAACATGACGACCTAGAAAGCAATGCCTAAAGTCTGGGCAAAGCTGGAGAAGGGCCACCTCACCAGCTTCATGGAAAAGCTTGAAGACTATGACAAAGGTAGGGTCAACCTAGTTGTTTCCAAGATTTCTGAAAACTGGTCTAATGGCTCTTTTAAACTTTACGGAGTTAAATTTAAGTTGGATGTTGGGCTTATTTCTACTGTAACTGGTATGCCCCACTCTGGGCTCAACTTCTTTCGAGACCTCAAGGTCTCCAACAATGCAGTTACCCTGTTCTCGCGAAAAGAGAAAGAGCGGGCCAAAATCGGCAAGGCTACCGGGGGCTATTATGATGCTGCAAACATCAAGAAGTTGTGGGGCTGGGTCTTGAATGCAATCATGGAGTATATTATGGTTGAAGGTTGTTTCTCCAGGGTCCACACTAACCACTTCGTGCTCTTGAACCATTTCAGACACGACAAAAAAGTGTCTTTGCCCTACTACCTTTTTCGATCCCTCTCCAGATCCCTAAACAAGCACATGACGAACCCTTCCAGCCTGATTCTCCACTGCGGGCTCCTGCTGCTCATCTATGAGCATTGCAAAACCCTCGCTCTGTAGGAAAACAAGCAGATTTCTGCCTCCCCTGGTAAAAGGAGGTTGGAAGAGGGAGATACTAGCAAGGAGAAGGCCTCATCCAGCAAGAAAAGGAAAAGCTCCCCCGGATTGGAAACTGAGGACATTGTCAAGGAAAGCAGTGGTATGGAGACAAATGACTCTAACGGGGAAGATAGCTGGAAGGAAGAGGAACTGGGCAATGAGGAAGAAAGTTGAGATTTTGAGCCTGGTCAAGATAGCCCTATTCCAAGTGATCACCCTGGTAAGGACATAGCCATCTGATGGAGGAGACAACTCCCAAGGATAATGAGGAAACTGAAGCTAATTCTGAGAAGGAACCAAACAAATGCTCCAAGAAGAACCTGGCTAAGGAAGGGGATAGTGCTGGAGAGGGGCTTATCCTGGATAATCTCAAGAAGCTCTCAGAGGCCAGAATGAATTTTGACATACGAACTTATGAAACCCTAAAAAACTTGGAGAAGCAAGGGATAAATTCGAATAAAAAGAGGGAGGATGAAAACAAAGAGCATACTAACTGGAAGCAGAAAATGGAGAATAAGGTAAAATTGTTGGAAGAGGGAAAAGAAGCAATGAAAAATCTGATGGGAATTATCCCAAGTATCCTCTCTACTATCACCAAAAACTTGGAAGACATTGCCAAGGTCTTTGACCATACTCCTAAACCAGTCGTGGACCTTGACCTAGAGGAGGACACCATCCAGACTGGAAGTGGTGGTGATGCTACCCCGGCAGGCGGATCTGCTAAGAGAACCAGGGCTAGTATCAAGAAAGTTGTGGCTGCTGCGGCCAAGGACCCTCCCAACCTCAAAGACAACATCAAAGAGCTGCAAGAAATTAGCAGCACCTTGGCTAAAGCCCTGGATAAAATCTGATCTCTGGATGGCCTGCTGGCTTTTAGGGGCTTTAGTGGGTTCTTCTCGATTTTTCGTTGGTTTTTTCCTTTTGTTCTGTTTCTCGTGGCTTTGTTGTTTTAATCATGCTTTTATAGGGTTTCGGGGCCCCTTCAAAACCTACTTTTTCATTAATCAAAAACTATATGTTTTGTAGGTGATATGATAAATGTATGCCTTTTATTGTGTTTCTAAATGTAATGCATGTATGTACATGGATTATGTGAATGCATTAACATGTTTTTGCCCTTTTTGTATGCTTGTGATAATATCGTTTAACATGCAAAATGTTTTTAATGTATTTTGATATGGGATGATAGTGATGATGCATCTAATGCAATTTGATTAGGATATGATAATGATAATGATATGATATGAGATGTATCTTGAAAATGAGATGTGAAATGAGAATGAGATGTAAATGATAATGATAACAATGAGATACATATGAGATGTATCTTGAAAATGAGATGTGTGAAAATGTAGGACATGAAATGCTTAATATGATAATGCAACTAATGCACTCGTGAAATGATATGAAAATGATAATGATAATCCAATCTAATGCAATTTTAACATGATATGAAATGATAATGATAATGCACCTAAATGCAACCTTAACATGATAGAAAAATGATAATGCAATCTAAATGCAATCTTAACATGGTATGAAATGATAATGATAATGCACCTAAATGCAACCTTAACATGATAGAAAAATGATAATGCAATCTAAATGCAATCTTAACATGATATGAAATGATAATGATAATGCACCTTAATGCAACCTTAACATGATAGAAAAATGATAATGCAATCTAAATGCAATCTTAACATGATATGAAAATGATAATGATAATGCGATCTAAATGCCACCTTAATATGATATGAAAATGACAATGATAATGCATCTAATGTAAAGTTTCACATGATATGAAAATGATAATGATAGTGTACTCTTATACAAAGCTTAACATGCATTCTCGTTCTCAATGTTGCCATCTGTTTTGATCAAATTTCCAATGCTTCCCTTTTTTTTTCATCATCAAGCCTTGATTTGTTGAAATTTGATACAAGCATCATGGTATAATTGAACCATAATGACCCAAGTATAACTTACATGGATTTTGATATTGCAAGATGGCACAAGTGTTGAGGTATAATTGAACCAAGACAACCTGAGTGTTGCTTGCATAAAATAGACAAGAGTTAACCTTAGTCCTATACAAATCTGAAATGTCCTCAGTGATATGCCACCGGATCACGTCATAAGACAAATTTGCATAGTAGAAGGCTTCACCCCAAACAATAGACAAATAAATCATCACATTCCTTCCTTGCTTCTCTAGTCTTGGAGACATCCTTGAGTTGCTTAGGAGATATGATAAGCAAAAATCAACAACCATAAGTAAGCATGCACGCTATCTAGAAAGTATTCTTGTCGAATAAAACATCTTGCAAATAGATCTTTCGTTTAGTTGAAATCAATTCAAATCCTTGATGTTTATCCTTGATGGTTACGCTCTCACATTGCTATGTTCACTGTTGGTTGTTTTGATCCTTGTTGTCTTACTACATGTTTAGTCTGATGTCTAAACCCAGGGGGCGAAATGCCCCCAGGGACGTCAGGATTTTGCCTCTTGCTGCTAATAATACTGTTATTTAGAGGATCCAATTAATAATGAGAGGGGGCGTGAATCAATATTAACAACAAACTGAAATCTTAAACCAAACTGATCAATACTTCACCAAAACAGATCATAACCAGTACCAATAGCCACTGAAATCAATCTACTAATCAGATTTATCAAACTGCTCATTTAAATGTTCCATATCATGCATGCAATAGAAAGATATTAACTTAACACAAACACAAATCAATCACCATATGAACACCAGGATTTTCATGTGGAAACCCAAATGGGAAAAACCACGGTGGGAATTGGTACCCTTGAGATTTTGCACTCTTTCGGAAAGCGCCTTGTTAGGAACCTAGCCTAGTTAGGAGCTTACAATTATGCCTGGGTAGGAGCAGAACCTATTAGGAGTCTCCCGGTTAAGGGATTTACCTCGGCCCTATTAGGATCTTTACTTCTTTAGGAGTAACCTTGTGAAAGGATTTAAAACCCAAGCTAATGAGTCACCCGGTGAAGGGATTTATACAATCAAGCCTGTTAGAACCTACCCGGTTAAGGGATTTTGAGTCTGCTACAACTGTTAGGGAACAACATATGTGTGATCTTAAAATAGCACTCTCTGCTTACTTGTACAGATCCTTTTCTGCTCCAATCTTCTTCTCTCTTGCAGACACACACACTGGTTTGGCCACACACTCTTCTTTTGATCACCGACACATTAAATCATCACAAACTTATCGTAAATAGACTTTACAACTTAGTCAGTTAAAAAACCCTAACCTTTTACTAAGATTTATATCATAGATCATCACAGATCTTTACAAATCATTACAGATCATCATATGGATCATTACAACAAATTACAAATCAATTACAGTCATTGAATGATCATAAATCATCACCGCACTTTGATCTGATAAGCAATCAAGCCCTTAAAACATTCTTCTATGTTCTTCATTGTTTCCCAAGAGATTCCATCTTTAATCGTGCCAAAACAAAATTTTAACACTTCACGTGGATTCAACCACATCATCACCATCTTACAAATATAATGTAATACACCGTCGAACTCAAAATCATTACCGGTTATAAGATTTGAATACTAGTTCTTAAACCCTACTAAAACCCTATAAAAAATACATCAATCAATCACAAACATGACTTCTAGTAACCAAAACATGATGCGGTTCTGATCATAACCTCATTACAATGTTACAAACACATATTCCAAACCACAACACCAAATTCCTCATCAATCTCTAGATCCAATTACTTAAGCATAACACAATTTCACATTTACCGGTTAAAGTCCTATTTGCCACTTAACTGTCAAATCAATTCCACAACTTTCTGGTCAATCATAGATGAATTAGATAACATGATAGAATGATGTAACCCTATTTGCCATCAATGACAATAGAAATTGATCATCAAGTCATCAAACACCATCTCAACTATATCATCACAAACAGTCCTTATACCGGTTCATCAATATCATCAACAATTATGCCAATATCCATTCACATTATCAGTTATGCCAATATGCCAACATTCTCCCCCTTTGGCATTCATGGCAACACTAAAAAACCTCATCATGTTGAGTTGAACTGATCTATTCTTGTAATGGGGTGAAAAGTGAATGATGGAGAGATCAAGAGGAAAGTTTTTATTCTCTCCAAGGAGAGATGAAAGTTTTACTATGGATTTCCCTTCGATCACCTCACACACATTACATTTAAAAGATGGGGGATAACTCACTAGATCCAATCTCTGAGGAGAGAGATTGAATACTAAATGAATTGATAATTGTGTGAAATGACAAGTTAACCCCTCTTTTAGAATGAGTAATGGTTGAATTATGTATTTTGGGACTAAGTGTAAAAGTAGCAAGGAACTGATTATAACTTGAGATAGAAGCATGGGATGAAGTTGTGCACCTGGATCTGGTTATAATATGTTGATACGAAGTCTCCCTACAAATTTGAGGAAAAGTTGTCGGGATAGTGTTGAAAGCGCACACGGTCCTCCGAAAAATCCACGAAACGAAAAGGGTTTTTTCTCCTCTGCAAATGGAGTCCAAATCTATAAATATGGCTACGCACCTACAACCTACACACACAAAAGAGAGGAAAAGGGGTTGGGATTGGGGGTTTGCCTTCAGGTCAAACCCCAATTTTGGAATTAACCAAATGATGAAAGAAAGTACTTGCAGGTAAATGTAAATGAAAGATTGAAATGTAACTCACCTCAAGGGAGGTTGTGATAGAAATGTAGGATGATTTATTTGTATGGAATTGAATGTTGAAAGGATCTCCTCTTTAATGGTTGAATCCTTGACTTGAATGCAACATCTATCCTTTAAGGGAGACTTGAGAATGCTCAATGCTTGAAAGGAATAATTGAAAACGCGATCTCATGAATTCAAACTTATGCACTTCACCTTATCCAACTTCTACAAATGGGAGGGCAAATGTGATATATATATTCATCAATTAGGGTTTTTGGACTGATTTTTCGTCATAGGCCGACACAGGGAAGGTTTTTTCACTTTAATCACAAAGTTAAATGCATAGTTTGAATGAAGGATCCCCAAGATAGGGCAGGGACACGCCCATGTCCTCCTAGGACAGGGTGCCACCCCCTATCCTACCTTAAATCGGGACAAGAAGCAGGTTCAGGCAATGTGGAGGGCAAAAAAAGGTGCAGTTTTCAGGGATGAGCAAGTCTCGAGTCTCCGATCAGGCTTGGGGATTCGATTCGCCAACGGGAGGACCCTAATGTGGTTGAAAATTGCAAGGGTTGCAATTTTATGACACTACAGTTTTGTATTTTCAAACTCAACATATCCTTTGTATTTCTTTTGTCGGTTATCTAGTTCTTCTTCTTCTCAACTAGTTCTTCTCCCCCTTTGACAACAATGCCAAAGGTGCAAATACCTTTGTTGTCTTCATCTCTGCTGCTGCCATCTATGTTTATCTCATCGTAACTGCTCCCCCTGAGGAGTAGCCCACTTCACATCAATCCAAAATTGAAAGATATTCAATGAATTCACCAGATTGATGCATCACCAACATCTTAGTTGATCTTGTGTAGGGGTACAACCCCTAATATACCTCTAAGATATTCAAAGGTTGTCTTAGCCAAAGGTTTAGTGAATATATCTACTAACTGCTCTTTGTTAGACACATACTCCATTTTTACTTTCTTCTCTTGTACTCTTTCCCTTAGAAAGTGATACTTCAACTCAATGTGCTTTGTTCTTGCATGTAATACAAGATTTTTTGAAATATTAGCAGCACTAGTATTATCACAATGAATAGTCATCGGTTCAAAAGTGTTATCACAATGAATAGTCACCAGTTCAAACATGTCTTCCTTAAAACCTTCCAAAATTTGTCTCATCCATATAGCTTGAGTACAATTCATTGATGTTGCCACATATTCTGCTTCAACTGTAGATTGTGAAATACAAGATTGTTTCTTGCTTATCCAGGACACCAATCTTTCTCCTAAAAAGAAAGCTCCACCGGTCGTTCTTTTCTGGTCATCAACATTTCCAGCCTAGTATGCATTTGTGAAGACTTTTAAAGAAAAATTATCATTTTAAGGATACCACAAATGATAATCAACTGTTCCTTTCAAATACCTAAATATCCTTTTTACCGCTACCATGTGTGTCTCCTTAGGATCTTTCTGAAATCTTGCAACCAATCCAACAACATGTGCAATGTTCGGTCTACTCTAAACAACATAATGCAACTTTCCAATCATAGACCTGTATTCTTTCTCATCCACAAACGGTGAATCATCTTGTTTTGATAGTTTACAACGTGTCACCATCAGAGTACCAACTGGTTTACAATCTTCCATGCCAAAAGTTTTCAAGACTTCTTTTACATACTTAGTTTGACAGATAAATATTCCATTCTCCAATTGTTGAATCTATAAACCAATAAAGAATATTATCTCACTGATAAGAGACATCTCAAAATCTTTCTTCATTTCATCTACAAAAGACATACACATGTCATCATTTCCACCAAATATTATATCATCAACAAAAACTTCAGCAATTTAACATTTTGTCTCCATCAGCCTTCAAATATATGTTACTGTCTTCACTGGTTCTCTAGAATCCTATCTTGATTAAATGTGCATGCAATCTTTCAAACCATGCTCTGGGAGATTGCTTCAATCCATATAGTTCCTTGTGTAGTTTGCAAAATGTATTTTCATCTTCACTCAATGCAAAACCATCTGGTTGTTCTATATATACTTCTTCTCCCAAGATACCATTCAGAAAAGTTGATTTGACGTCCATCTGATATACCTTAAATCCTTTAAAAGCAGCAAAGGAAAGTAACATTCTAACACCTTCAAGTCTTTCCACCAGTGCAAAGGTTTCACCTTCTTCTTGTGCATACCCTTTGCAAACCAACCTCGCCTTGTTTCTAACAACTTCACCATCCTCATTAAGTTTGTCACTGAATGCCCATTTTGTCCCAATAAAATTTTTGTCTTCTGATCTAGGAACAAGAGACCATGTATTTTTCTTCTCAATCTGGTCAAGTTCTTCATTCATTGCATTCAACCAATCTTCATCTGTCAAAGCTTCTCTAACAGTCTTCGGCTCAATAGTTGAAATCAAAAAAGAATTCTCTTTGATTTTTCTTCTTGTCTGCACACTAGCATTCTTGTCACCTATAATCTGGTCTTCTAAATGATTTAGCCTCACATATCTTGGGATTACCATTTTCGGTGCAATGCTTTCTGCTTCATGTTCATCATCTTCATCATCGCTTATCGGTTGAGCTCCTATTTCTGCATTGTTCTACTCATCTTCCTTCTGCACTTCCGGTTCAATATACAAAAGTTTTTCTTTATCATCAGCAGGCTCATATCTATTGGACTCATCAGGTTTATCATAAAATTCATCAATTTTAACATTCACACTCTCAACTATTTTCTTTGTCCTTTTATTATAACATTTGAATGCTTTACACTTGGTAGAAAATCCAATAAATATCCCTTCATCACTCTTCGCATCAAAATTTCCAATAAAATCATCTCTCTTAATAAAACATCTACTACCAAAAACTTTAAAATAGCTGACATTAGGAGTCTTACCATGCCAAAGTTCATAAGGTGTTTTATCATTACCTTTCTTCACAAGAACCTGGTTCAAAGTATAAGCAACAGTGCTAACTGCTTCTCTCCAAAATATTTTTGGAATATCTCCTTGTATCAACATTGTTCCAGCGCCTTCCACTATTGTTTTGTTTCTCCTCTCTGTAATGTCATTATGTTGTGGAGTCCTAGGTGCTGACATCTATCTCTTTATTCCATGTTCTTCACAATACTTAGTAAAATCATTAGAAGTAAATTCTCCACCCCGATCAAATCTTAAGCACTTCAAATTCTTGTCGGTTTCCTTTTCAACTAGGGCTTTAAAGATCTTGAATTTGTTGAATGCCTTTGATTTCTCCTTCAAGAAATTTACCCACAACATCCTTAAAAATCATAAGTGAATATCATAAAATACTTACCCATCTGACAATCTTTGCATAACACATTATCTGGTTTAACAAGTTGGGGCATACCTCTCACCATATTAGATTTGCTAACCCTTATCAAGTTATCAAAGTTGACATGACAAAACCTTTTGTGCCACAACCAGCTATCTTCAATTTTAGCCACCAAACAACTATTCACATTAGCATTCAGATGAAAAAGGTTACCTCTAGTCTGTTTACCAGTAGCTATCAAATCTCCATTGCATCCCATGATCCTGCACACTCCTTTTTTAAACTCAAGGTGATATCCTTTATCATTTAGTTGTCCAACACTCAGCAAGTTGTGTTTTAAACCTTCAACCCAATAAACATCATCTGCATTACTCTTACCATTTGATAAAATGGATCCTTTACCTTTTACCATGCAGGGTGAGTTATTACCAAATCTTACCACACCGCCATCAAACTCTTCAAGGGATATGATTTTATTCTTATCACCGGTCATGTGATGTGAACAACCACTATCTATTATCCACTCGCCACTAGATTCAAACTGAGATGCCAAAGCCTTTTCATCAGTCAGATCTTCCTTCACAACAACAAAGACAATTTCCTCATTGTCCTCTTCCTCAGATTCCTCATCTGTCACTCCTTCATCAACTGCAACATAGCATTGTTTCTTCCCTTTTCCTTTATATTTCCTAAACTTCTCCTTTATATCACTATTAGGTCAATTTCCAGCAATATGTCCAATCTTATTGCAAGAGAAACACTTAAGAGGTAGTTTACCTTTATATTTACCAGTGCCTCTTAGAAGTCTCTTATCCAGAAGAGCTTCAAACTCCATCAAGTTGTCCTCATCATCATTATCTCCTATGCTACCTCCATGACTAGATCTGCAATCATAACTGTGACATACATCTTTCCCTTTTATCACAGGTGTACTGATTACAGATGCTTTAAAAGTTGATTCAGATACCTCAGAAATACTGTTATCAAAACTATTTAATTTAAATGTAGTTAGTTTACCAATAAGAGAATCAACTGTGACCTTATCATTACTTACTGACCTTAATTCTTGAATAGTAAAAACTTTGATTGCAAATGTAGGTAAAAGAGTTCTAAGAATCTTACTTACAACAATGTCATCTTCAATCTTTCCTCCAACACTTTTAATACCACCAACAACCTCTTTAATCGTTTGTCCATACTGAGCTATATTTTCACCTTTTACCATTCTCGTATCATCAAATTTACCTCTAAGACTCTCTTCCTTAGCTTTTTGAACATGTTTATCACCGCCATAGATTAGTTCTAATTTCTCCCAAACTTCAAATGCAGTTTCTAATCAATGTACATCAATGTATTTAGTATCAGACAGTGCACTTACAATGGCTTCCAGTGCTTGATTGTTTTCCTACTGCTCCTTAAGCTTATCTAGAGTTAGAGGATCAGTAGGGGGTACATATTTAGTAGTAACATGTTGCCAAAACTGAGAACCCATACCTTTGCTATAAATTTTCATTCTGTATTTCCATATTGTGTAGTTGTCCTTAGTAAATTTCGGACCCTCCTTCATCATTTTCTTGTGGATCTTTTCCTCGAGCTGTTAATTTTCCTGCACATAGAGGACCTAAGGCTCCGATACCAATTGTTTTTTAGAGGATTCGGTTAATAGTGAGGGGGGGGTGTGGGGTTTAATCAGTATTAACAACAAACCGAAATCAAATCAATCACCATATGAACACTAGAATTTTCACATGGAAACCCAAATTGGAAAAGCCACAGTGGGAATTGGTACCCACAAGATTTTGCACTCTTTCGGAATGTGTGGGTTGTTAGGAGCCTAGCTCAGTTAGGAGATTATAATTATTCCCAGTTAGGAGAAGACCTTGTTAGGAGTCCCCCGGTTAAGGGATTTACCTCAGCCCTGTTAGGAGCTTTACTTTGTTAAGAGTAACCTTGTGAAAGGATTTAGAACCCAAGCTAATGAGTCACCCGGTGAAGGGATTTCTACAATCAGGCCTGTTAGGACATACCTGGTTAAGGGATTTTGAGTCTGCTATAATTTTTAGGGAACAACAGATGTATGATCTAAAAATAGCACTCTCTGCTTGCTTGTACAGATCCTTTTCTGCTCCAATTTTCTTCTATCTTGCAGACACACACAGTGGTTCAGCCACACACTCTTCTTTTGATCACCGACACAGTAAATCATCGCAGACCTACGCTATATAGACTTTACAACTTAGTCAGTTACAAAACCCTAACCTCATACTAAGATTTATATCATAGATCATCACAAATCTTTACAAATCATTACAGATCATTATATAGATCATTACAACAAATTACAAATCAGTTACAATCGTTGAATGATCATAAATCATCACCGCACTTTGATCTGATAAGCAATCAACCCCTTAAAACATTCTTCTATGTTCTTCGTTGTTTCCCAAGAGATTCCATTTTTAATCGCACCAAAATAATATTTAAACACTTCACGCGGATTCAACCACGTCATCACCATCTTACAAAAATAATGTAATACACCGTCAAACTCAAAATCGTTACCGGTTATAATATTTGAATACTAGTTCTTAAATGCTACTAAAACCCTACAAAAAATACATCAATTATTCACAAACATGACTTCCAGTAACCAAAACATGATGTGGTTTTGGTTATAACCTCATTACAATGTTACAAACACATATTCCAAACCACAACACCAAATTCCTCATGAATCTCTAGATGAAATTACTTAATCATAACACGGTTTCACATTTACCGATTAAAGTCCTATTTGCCAGTTAAATGTCAAATCCATTCCATAGCTTTTTGGTCAATCATAGAAGACTTAGATAACATGATAGAACAATGTAATCATAGTTGCCATCAATGACAACACAAACTGATCATCAAGTCATCAAACAACATCTCAACTATATCATCACCAACAATCCTTATACCGGTTCATCAATATCATCAATAGTTATGCCAATATCAATTCACGTTATTAGTTATGCCAATATGCCAACAACTACTTTGATATGGATATGTACATTGATCACCAAGCCATGGGTGGATATAATTCTAGATAACTGATTCAGATAATCAAGGACAGTGACTACGCTAAGTATGTCTGGGATAATGTTGCATGTATAAGTGTTCTACGATGGCTATGGGCTTAGATCAAATGGAGCCAAATATATGATACGAGTACTAATAGATAAAGGAGTTGCTCTATCACAAATAGCGCCTATTGCCAGGTTTTCACCACTTGTTTTTATTGCACTTTTTGATTTGTTTTTCATTTTTTTGTATTTTTCTTGATTTTTTTATTTTTTTGTGCCACAAGGCACTTGTTTACCAAGTTTTCACCCTAGTGATGATTTTTGATAATTTTTTATTTTTTGCTTTTTTTCTTGATCCGTGCATTGGATGAATCAAGTGTAGAATTTCTTCAGATGGATGTTGTTAGTTGGCTCGTTAAGCATGTCCCCTTCTGAATTTGATAACTGATATGCTCCCTGATGAGCTAAAATAATAGCTCTTTTATCTCTATGATTGATAAGTTTTTCCTATGTTTTAAGTTGCATATTGGGACAATGTTTAAGTCATGTGATGTATCAGAGTTTTATTTATGTGCATTTTGAATGATAGCCAAACCCGTTGAACCCTGTATTGTTCTGACTTAATATTCCTATAGCTCTGCGGGTTATTATGGTAATATCATGCGTGCATGTATAAATGTTGTGATTAATGGAAATGGATGTGTGTGTGTGTGTGTGTGTGTGTGTGTGTGTGTGTGTGTGTGTGTGTGTGTGTGTGTGTGTGTGTGTGTGTGTGTGTGTGTGTGTGTGTGTGTGTGTGTGTGTGTGTGTGTGTGTGTGTGTGTGTGTGTGTGTGTGTGTGTGTGTGTGCTCTAACCTTTAATGCAAGAGTAAATAAGTTACTGCAGAAGTGGTTGTGTTAAGCCAAATGGAGAATCACACCATGCAAACAGTTGGAGACATTTCAGGGCAGTTGAGCATTTAAAACAGTGGAAAAGATGGTGTTCAAGTGAATCAACAAAGGATTAGTGAGGGGATACTAGGATCATTTATGGTTGTCTCCAGTAAGCATCAATCTAGTAACCACCGCCATGCTATATTCTTGGTTGTGGTTTAGTAAAGTCCCACGTTCTCTGTGGATTAACTTCTTCTCCTCGTTGTAATAAATGTTTCTGCCTAATTTCATGGGTATGATCTAAGTAGTTGAAAGTTTGTTATAAATTTCTTATAAATAAAGGCTTGCACCTCTTCACAGAGGTTAGACAAGATTTTCCAGAATTAGAAGCATTTCTCTTATCTCATGCATTATATTGACTTTTGGAAATAACAAATAAAAGCTATGTTATTCTGAGTATATAGAATTGTTTTGAAGTCTAGATACACTCATCCATGGGGGCCCACTTGGTGAGTATTCCTGTGTGATTGTTAGACTAAGTTTCCTTTTTTTTGCAATAGATGTTCTAGCAACTGACTGTTCCTGCAGCCACTGGAACTAGATCTTGTGACTGTTCCTGCAGCCACTAGAACTAGATCTTGTGACTGTTCTTGCAGCCAAAGTAGACAGAGTAATTCCTGTTTGTCAACTCTAAACTTAGTTAACAGTTATTTACTTAGAATATTCTATTAATGTTAAGATTTTCCATAGCCATTTAGTTATCATATTTTTGCTTGTTTATTTTAGATAGACTTAGTTGTTGCAGTAGTGCATAATGACTTTCACTGAAACTTAGTGCATATACAATGCAGACCCATTTCAAGTAATGTCCCTGGGTTGACAATTAAATGACCCTCAGTCATGGAAATGATAGCTACTCGAAATGGATGACCAATCTTTGAGTTAAGACTTTAAATCTAGTTAATGTTATTATTGGCAAGGCAAACATTTTTGGCGTTGTTGCCGAGGATGGTGTCAAACTAAGAACCTGTCATAGTTATGATTTTTTAGGTTTTCAGTATAGTTGGTTTTGATAGCTCAGTTTGTTTTAAGTAGTTCTCATGAATCTACATGCATAGATGAAGAAGAGATGCTGAAGGTAGATTCCTTCCTAACCATCATGATCATACAAGACTCAATCCATATGAAGCACTAGATGTAAACCCTTTTGTTGCACTTTACCAAGCCCTAGATAATTTGTACCCGCTTGCATTTGAACTTTCTGAGAACAAACTTCATTTCCTCTTTAGACCTCCTGAAGAGGACCCTTGTCCAGTAACTTCTCCTCAAAGACCAATGCAAGGAAATCCACCCCTGGTGGGAATAACCCACCTCCACCTGTGAACCCAACATTTGAGTTCCCCATTTCTGATTTGCATGATAATGCTAACCTCAAGAACATTCCAACTTCTTCTCTTCCTAAATTTTAATGGACTGGTGACAGAGGATCCCGATACTTTTTTGTTTGAATTTGATTTCCTCCGTAGGAGTTATGATTACACTACAAATGCCCATAGACTTAAAATATTTCCTACCACTCTAAAAGAATCAGCTTTGAGATGGTTTATGAGTTTGAGAAGTAGTACAATCAATACATGGGATGAGATGAAATGGTTGTTTCTTGTGAGATATAAAGATTATTGTAGAGGGATTGACCGCCATGGGATGATATCTTTAGAATGACACAAAGGGAGGATGAGAGTCTATAAGATTTTCTGGAGAGATTTCTATTCAATGTCAAGAAGTCCAAGCATATTACTTTAAATGAAGATTCTCTTAAGTTGATATGCCTGAGAGGGATCAATGACGAATGCACAGATGTTTTACACCTTATGGGAGGTGGTGATATAACTCAATCAACATGGAATGACATTTGCCAAATTTACCAGGTATCAGCTTAACAATGATGCAGTCTTCCCGAAAGCCGAAGTTATCTTGATGATTGAAGTTGACTTCATAGGTCATCAGGATAATATCAAACTTGCTTCTCTGAGCTCCGATGGAAGAAGAGACATCGGCAAGAGTTAACCCGATTAGGATGAACCAATGTCAAGTGAATTAGAGGCACATTTACAACAAATATTTTATGTTGCTCAAAGAAGGCCAAATTTTCCAAGACAAGGTATGCCTCTTGAGCCACTTTATTTTTCTGGTTATAATGGAAATTCCTATGCACAAAATAATTAGTGGCAACCTCCATATGCTCAAAATTTTGGAAATTATCAAAATTGGTATAACCCTCAAGGCTAAGGGTAAAATTTTGCCAATCAAACTCCACAATGGTAGTAGCCACAAGGAAATTGGTATCAATCTCAAGGACCATGGCAACCATTCCAAGGGAATTGGGAACCTACTCCTCAATGGAGAGGAAGTCAGCAATGGTCAAATCAGTCTTCTAGTTATCATCAACCTCTACAGCAGCCTCAGCATTCTTAGCAACCTGTTATAATGCCCCCTCCTGCTACTAATACCGTTCCACCTAAACCCACACAACTACCCACTCAACCCATGCCAAATTCTAATAGCAAGCCTCAGCAACAACAACAAGTTTATTCAACTGATCCTAATCAATACCCAACATATTCTCTTTCTATAAGTGATATTCACCTTACATCTGGGACAACTTTTCCTAATCTGTCCCCTCTAGTTATAACTGAAGTATAAAAGGAAAAGGAAATATCTAGCCCAACAACCCAAATTCCCTAGAGTCAGCAAATACTCCCATTTCATCAAAGGTTGCAAGTTGAAGATATTCCTCAACAAGAGGATATAAATTTTGATATCATTAATCAGTTGAAACACATGTGTTAAGATTCCATTATTTCAGGCTATTAAGGATGTCCCTATCTATGGTATGGCAATTAAAGAGGCATGTTTAAGGAAACCTGGTAGGAAGAAAAAGGATCCGCAAACAGTGCATGTAATAGGTCAACTGGTTGATATTATGTTGGGAAAAGTTTCGATACCTAAATATTCTGACCCTGGTAGTCCTATTGTGAAAATAGTCATCAATGACACTCAGATAAAGAATGTCTTAATAGATTTGGGAGCAGCCATTAATGTAATGACAAAAGACATTATGCAAAAACTTAACATAACCAGTCGCAAGCCTACTCCTACGGTCTTGCAGCTTGCTGACAGTTCCACCGTTCAACTTGATGGTATGATTGAAGATGTTGTCGTTACTCTAGACTCCTGGGAATATCTAGCAGATTTTATGATATCGTCTCCTAAAGCTACATTGGTGGGATATTCGGTCATCTTGGGGAGACCTTGGCTTGCTACAGCCAATGTATATATTGGATGTTGATCAGGGGACATGACTTTCTGATAGAAATACTACTAAAACTCTATCTCTGTATTCACTTGCTCACCCCCAACTTGATCAAGAACAAGTTGTTTGTCTTGACGTGGGGGAGGAATTAGAAGGGGAAGTCAATTCTGTCAGTCATCTTATGATGATTAATAGAGAATCATTTATACGACTCCAGGATGACGATTCTATCCTTTCTAAAATTTTGGAAAATTAGTATAATCTAGACCAGCAATCACAGGAGTTAACATCAAGTATTACAACATCGGATTTTCAAACAACCACTGACATATTGCATACCTTGTTATCGCAAGAAGTTCGAACTTCTGATCTTTCTAAAGCAGCTCAGGTCGATCTTACTGTCAAGGTGGAAGTTGATCCAAATAAATGTTTGAATATCAATAATCAACTCACAGAAACTCAAAGGCTAACACTGGTTGAATTTCTCAAATGTCATCAACACACTTTTGTGTGGGATTACAAATATATGAAAGGAATAGATCCTACGATTTGTACACACTGTATTTATATCAAAGAAGACTGTAGACCGCTTAGACAACCACAAAGAAGAATTAATCCTGCATTAAGGGAGATAGTTAAAGATGAACTACATAAATTGTTAAATGCTGGATTTATCTATCCTATATCAGATAGTCAATGGGTGTCGCCTCTAGTCATAGTTCCAAAGAAAGGAGGTAAATGGAAAGTATGTGTAGATTAAAGAGCTTTGAACTCAGCAACTAGGAAGGATCATTTTCCATTACCATTTGTGGATCAAGTATTAGATTCCTTGGCAGGGAAGCGGTACTTTTCATTCTTGGATGGATTTAGTGGCTACAACCAAATTCAAATTGCTCCCGAGGATTAGGAAAAGACTACATTTACTTGCCCTTGGGGAATGTATGCATATTTTGTTCTTCCCTTTGGGTTGTGTAATACCCCAACTACTTTTCAAAGAGCAGTCATAAGCATATTTTCAAATATTTCTCAAGATAGCATGGAGATCTATATGGATGATTTTACCACTTATGATTCAGAATTTGAAGAAGCATCGGAGAATTTAAATAAAGTTTTATAGAGGTGTGAATATTACAATTTATCCTTGAACAATGAAAAATGCTTTATGATGATGTAGGAAGGCATAGTTCTTGGTCATCATATTTCTATAACTGGAATATAGGTTGACCCAGCCAAAATTGAAGTCATTCAAAACCTTTCTTATTCCCACAAAGAAAAAGGATGTCTGAAGTTTCCTTGGTCATGTTGGATATTATCAAAGATTTGTTAAGGATTTTAGTAAAATTGCAGGACCTTTATATTGCCTTTTGACTAAAGATATGGAGTTTGATTGGAGTCCCGCATGCCATGAAGCTTTCTTGAAGCTCAAACATGCATTGACTCAAGCACCAGTGCTCAAGAGTCCAAATTGGTCAGTGCCTTTTCATATGCATACAGATGCATCAGATTATGCTATAGGATCAGTTTTGGGACAAAAGATGGACAATTTGGAGAATACAATTTATTTCATCAGCAAAAACATGTAGGGACCTGAGCTTAATTATACTGTCATAAAAAAGGAGATGTTAGTAGTAATATATGCACTTAAAAAATTCAAGCATTACATCAGAGGATATCAAATATATGTGCATATTGACCATACAACAATCAGAATCTCATGAACAAGCCTTCAATTACAAAAATATTGGCTCGATGGTTACTATCGATGCAGGAATTTGATATTACAGTTGTTGATAAACTTGGTAAAGCTAATGTAGTTGCAGATTATTTTTCTAGGCTTCAATTGCAAGATAATCCTGAAGCTATAGATGATGCTTTCCCAGATGAACATTTGTTCTTGATAAAAGCTCACACTCTCTGGTATGTTGATATTGCAAATTATTTTCCTGCTAATAAGATGCCTTCTCATTTTTCTCCTAAAGAAAGAAGGTTGCTAGTTGAGAAAAGCTTTAATTTCTCTTGGATTGTTGATTGTTTATATTATACTGGACCTAACCAAGTCTTAAGAAGGTGTGTCAGAGAGGATGAAATGTATGATATTCTTCATGCATGTCATGATGAGCCATGTGGAGGACATTTTGTTGCTAAAAGATCAACACTTAAAATCCTTAACACAAGGTATTATCATCCATCTTTGCATAAAGATACAACTTAATATACTAAAAAATGTGATAGATGTCAACAAATGGGTAGAACCACCATATTTGATGAAATACCATTGTATCCCCAAATATTGGTTGCACCATTTGACAAATGGGGATTGGATTTTGTTGGACCAATTGATCCTCCTTCCAATGGGAAATCCTATATTCTAGTATGCACTTATTATGTTACAAAATGGGTGGAAGCAAGAGCAATAACGCATGCAAGAGATAATAAGGTAGCTGAATTTCTCTATGAGGAAATATTTACCAGATATGGAGTACCAAGAGAGATTGTTTCATATCAAGGACCACAATTTACTTCCACATTAATTGCAGCATTGGTTAATGAATATAATATCAGACACATGAAGTCTACTCCATACCATCCTCAGGAAAATGGTCAGGTAGAGGTTACAAATAGGGATTTAGAAGCTATTCTTACCAAGAAAATATCTCTTCATAAGAAACAATGGTCAAATAGACTTCCCGAAGTCATTTGGGCATACATAAGAACATGGAAGACAACAATTGGTTTTACACCTTTTGAAATTGTGTATGGAAAAACAACCATGGTGCCCATTGAGTTTGAGCATAAAACTCTTAGGACAGCTCTGCAATTGAATATGATTCTGTCAGAAGTACAAAAAGACTACATCATGCAATTGAATGCCCTAGATGAACTGAGAAAGATGGTTGTCCAACATACATAAATTATTCAACATCAACGTGCTAAATGGCATGATAAATATATTAAGGAGAGAAAATTTAAATCTAGAGATTGGGCATTGTTATATGGTTCCAGATATAAGGATACAATGGGGAAGCTACAAACATGTTGGTTGGGCCCATATGAGATTGATGAAGTTTTTCAAAATGGAGCAGTTCGATTGGCAACAATAGACCCAGTCAGATTCAAACTTTTGGTTAATGGTCATCGACTACGCCTTTATCATAAGCTTGCAACAAAAGAAGACTTCCTGCAGCAATTTGACAACCAAGTGCAAACCACAATTCCTGTAACCTCTACAGGGGGCCTTCTTGGTCCAAAGTCTTAAAATTCCATTTGCATGCATTCATAATAAACATTTCCATATTTGATGGAAATACCTTTCCCCGCTAATAATTTTCTCGTTCATCTCATTTCATTTCTATTTCTGCCACATCATCCACTTCACTTCACCTCATCTCATATCATGAATAACTAATCAATTGATTGTAACATTAATTAGCACAACTGCAAGTATGTATATTATTTATTTTTCTTTAATTATGCATTTATAGTTTCATTATGATTATTACCTGATATGATTTGCATAATCTGCATTCCCCTTCCCTCTATCCTTTTTCGCATGTGTGGACATGTGTCACCTTAAGTTGTGGGGGGGGGGGGGGTTATGGTTCTATTTGCAACTATGTAATTATGTGCCCTTGTCCATGATGCGTTTTAATTTTCTTGACATTATTTTTCAATGAGTTAGTACTAATGTGAAAGCCTATAGTACGAGTGAGTATACCTTTCTTGCCGCCATAGTTGATGAAAGGTACTAAAGAATAAATAAAAGGTTACAGGGCATGAATTTTCAAATCTTTTAGGATATTTCAGCCTTTCATTTTGTTATGATGATATTCATTTTGTTGTGGTGATTGTTTTTGAATGTCAAGTTAGCCATGGGAGGTGCCCCTATCTGTCATGAGCTTGTGATTCATGACGCTTTGCTACAGGACAACCAATGTGAACACTATTTCTGGACCTATGGGTGGATCGATTATATTTTAAAATTGACAGATTTTAATGAGGAGATTGTGCAGGAATTTATGTGCACATTTAGTAATGGGGAGGCTTCTGTCAAAGGGTTACGGGTCATAGCCACATAGCAGAGAATAGTCAAAGTCACTGGGTTGTCGCAGGATGGAGAACTATTTCCTAAGGAAAAAGATACAAGAAGTGTAAGGAAAGAGTTTACTCACCCAACTGATGGACCTCTGAGCATGGAGAAGCAAGGAACTAAGTGGATATCCCTTCTAGGAGAATGGTCGCAGGTTGCCTTTCATGTAATGAAGTATTTAACTTGTGAAGGTAAGTACTCCAATTTGCATTCTATCCATTTCAAATTATTGAGTCATCTGAGGCATGGCCGAAGGATGAATATTCCAAATGTCTTGTATCATCTTTGTAGATAGGAATTTGGAATGCATCAAAAACAACTTTAAACTAGCTCAACCACAAAAACTAGATTGCAACGACAAATCCTAATTACACTCAATAGAGATATGAAGACAAGATAATCAAACCAAATGCAAACCATTACAAATGCGAATATCTCCTCCATAATTCTCCATTGTCCTTCTTTCTCCTTCAAATTACTTTGTTTGTGGATCTCACCTACAAGTGAAAAAGCATAGTATGAAAGCAAGATTGACAAGATGAAATGACAGCGTAAGGATACTAGAAGCATGATTGATTCATCCATGACTGAAGAAAATCATCCAATTCATAGACAAATTGGAGAGATGACAAGATTAGCATGAAGAGATTTGAAAGGAAATTTCAAATCAAGAATGACAAATGTGACAAATTATGACAAAATTGACATTTTCTATGCAAGATTGATTGATTGACAAATTATGACAAATTTGACATACAAGGTTGATTGATTGACAAATTATGACAAAATTGACATGCAAGGTTGATTGATTGACAAATTGTCACAAATTATGACAAAATTGAAATGCCATTCCCATGAAATTAGGGGAAATATTAGAAAAATTGAAGAAAATAGGAGAATAGAAAATTAGGAATTAGGAGAAATTAGTAAATTGGAAAATTGAGGAAAAAGATGAAATAGAAATTAGGTGAATTAATTAATAGGTTTTCATCCATTAATTAATTCATGAGAGAGACCTAGGACTAAATAAATAGATTTATTTAACCCACCAAGAAGAAGAAAAGGATTAAATGAACAAATCATAAAACCCTAGAAATGAGAGGACAAGTAATTAGGTCAAGACAACAAGAAATTAATGTAGGTTCGATCATGATTCTAATTGACAAAGGACCAATGTTGATAAATGATTGAGATTGGTTGACAAATTGACCAAGATTGACAAAGAGATCAAATTTATAGGCGCCAATTGACGAGGAACAATGACTAATTGATCCAAATTGACATGATTGAAAAGGACAAAGATCGATGACGAATCGATCGCAAAATGACAAGATTGATCAGGATAATGATCGATGACAAATCGATCGCAAAATGACAAGATTGACAAGAGGACAAAACCCTAATTCTATCATCAATTAGGATTGACGATGTCCAAAATGATGATAAATGAGCATGCACATTGATGCGATAGGATAAGATCGACCAAAATCATAACTGAAGATTGTTATCGACAAGACCAAATTCGAAAGCGAGAAAAATGAGGAATGTAGAAGAAGGACTCAATGCTCGCAAATGATAAAGACCAAGTGCGCAACATAGAAGAAATGTTAATGTGACGCAAGAACCCTAAAATAAGGCAATGCGCAGATGTTAAAGTATGACTCCACAAGCGTTGACCATTTTTAGACGTCTACATTTTGCCCCTCTTTGAGACAATGCGATTCTAAGCGTTGTTTCAAAGAACAATAATGAAAATGCCCCAGACAATAACAATGACATATACATTCCCCCTCAAGGAATTGGCCGGAAAAATCCAGAAAAGAGGCCAATTGATCGATAAGAATGATAGAAAATGATAGGATCGAACGGATGAAAGATCGGAGGTAGGATGCACAAAGGACAAGCAATGGAAGGTGCAAAAGACCGCGACTAGCATAAGATGGAGAGGATGCACGTCCATCTAGGTACAAACAAAGAGCTATATAGGAGACAAAGAGAATGAAAAGAGTTCATTTGCACTGGCCAAAGTGGAGGAATTGTTGCTCTGGAAAAGGACCCTTGCATAGAGATGGTGAACATTCCAATGGCAGATTACCTCAGGGAACATGTACGCACCTATAGATGATCGGACAACGCGGGAGCAATGGTATGTAGCTCAAAAACCCAGATGTCAAATTTCATGAATTTGGCTTGCTTGCAGGACATTGCGAGGCCCACAGAGGAAGGAAAAAGAGACTTTTGCGCCTATGTGGGTGCATTCTACGCCTGTGTAAATAGGTTCTACGCCTGTGTAAGGTACACAGGCGCAGTTTGATGCTCCACAAGTGCAGGACAGGGTACACAGGCGTAGTTGTGCACTTAGGACCCTAATTTGACCGAAAACAGCACACAGATGATCCCGAAAAGAGGGATAAGGGTAGGATAGGTCAAAATAGATAAGAGAAACCCTGATTGGTGCATGAAACAAGGAAATGTACCCCTTAGGAGAAAACCCTAAAACTAACAAATTTGTGCCCCAATTGTGATGCAAAGTCAACAGTATCCATTGATTACACGGGAGAATAGACCCGACTGCTTCATGTTGCGATATAGACTCAGGAGTACTAACAAAGATACACTAGCAGGACTTGGATTATACTACATCACATACATGCCCGAGATTAGGGCAAACAGGAGACTGCTCACCGCATTGGCAGAGCAATGGCATTCAGAGACTTCCTCATTCCATCTGTCGATTGGAGAGGCGACGGTGACACTAGAGGACATGTGGCGTATCCTCTGCATTCCGATTCATGGGGAGATGGTAGTGTATGACCCAGCGACAGGGAGAGACTCATTGTGCAGATTATTTGAGTGTGACGCAGATGACCTTGATATCATAGAGAGGGAGATCCGCTGGGAGACCATGGCAGCAGAGTACGATCAGTGATATGTGGTGATAGCCGAAGTTATAGCATGCCTATTAGCAGGGGACAGACGAGGACATTGATTCCCTATTGGATGGGGAAGAGTGCTAGAGCGGATGGCGACAAAGGGGACTGTATACGCATGGGGACCATGTGTGCTTGCCATGCTATATTTTCAGTTGCACCATATAGCATATCAGAGGGTTCGGACTTTGAGCTGTGGGGTCACACTCTTACAGGTATGGGCGTTTGAGCACATAGGCATATGTCGACCGATTGCAGAGAGACAAGTAGTACCACATCGACCATATGTGTACTGCTATGGGGGTACATTGAGATAGGGTCCGTTCGGATACATATTGTATTGGCGACATGAGCTAGACAGATTGAGAGAGTTCACATGGAGGCCATATCTTGATTGCCCTGGATGGTCAGATGATGAAAATGAGCTATCATACAGCAAACAGGAGAGATACTTGATTGGGCGACCAGTAAACCGCCAGAGATTGATTGAGATGTACCTGCCAAAGAGAGTCAGACGACAGTTTGGAGAGAGATAGGATGTACCGATAGGGACTGCACACTTTGCCCGATCTCACAAAGAGACGAGTCAGTGGGGGAGGATGATTCAGCCACACATAGCATATACCAACTTCACATAGCTACAGCAGAGACAGTGGGATTGGAGATCAGATGTTGTAGATGCTGGGATGATAGAGAAGTATGAGCGATGGTTTGCATGATGGCGGCCAGTGCCATTGACGGATCCTGATATTCTGGTACCTAGGAGATAGGAGGACTTCCCACTCGCGAGAGAGGAGGAGAGAGATGATGAGGATGGAGATGAGGACGAGGGAGATGAGGATGAGGAGGATGAGGGGGATGATGAGGAGGGAGATGATGAGGATGAGGAGGATGAGGAGGAGGGAGATGATGAAGAGGGAGATGAGTCAGATCCGACAGATCATGAGGCATTGCAGGATATACCCATAGGGCAGGAGACAACAAGCATAGAGGAGATGCAGACATGTAGGGCCACCATAGCAAGTCAGCATGATTACATTGCCACATTAGAGAGATAGAATGCTATCTTGAGGACAAAGCAGGATCAGTTCAGAGCAGAGATAGCCAGACTAACAGCGGCTCGAGAGACAGCGATAGCCTAGACACAACAAGCAAAGCAAAGAGTGACTGAGTATATTGGGTCGATTAGGGATGCCAGTGCATGTGAGATGGCACAGATGTTGGTAGAGACTAGAGATGAGATGCGCCAGTTGAGGACACTATATGAGAGTGTAGTTCCACTAGAGCAGAGAGCAGTGACATATCGGTCACGGTCGAGGACAGAGAGCAGGCCACGCTCTCGGAGGTTAGTGAGCAGCATGGGGGTGAGTGGACCTATGAGACCACCACAGCTAGGACCGGGGATAGGAGGGACATCATCTTTGAGACATGACAGGGATGAGGAGGACAGAGGGAGCACCCAGTGAGAGAGGCACGTACTCTTTATGATAGAGACATATATAGTTTGACATTATATACTCAGCCTGCGAGCCATACTTAGGACAGATAGTCCAATTTTGTACTCCGATATTGTTTTGATATATGATATGATATGCAACTATATGATGGGATGCAATGTGTTATGGCTTATGTTTACATTCCATGTATGGATGTCTTATGCAGTATTTATGTACCATTGTGGAACATGTATGAATATATTTTTATGTGTTTTTGATGCATTTATAATATGAAATGGATAAAATGTTTTTGTATGGACTTGATATAATGCAAATGTACTAATCAATGAATGCAGGATGCAGCTTATGTTTTTGTTTTTTTGGAGATCGGAGAACTAGACCGAACTGACTGCCCAAACTGACGGAAGAAATGTTATTAAGAAGAAATTAGACAGAGGACAGTTAGAGATGAAGAAAAACTTGCTTTCAGCAATGCACAGAAGTAGGTGAGAACCTTTATTTAATGTAGCAAAGCAGATGCAAAGCATCATGGCATTGAAGGCCAGAGCTAAAGCACAACCCCTTTTGCAAAAGACAGACACATCGCACACAAGGAATGAGTGAAGCATCCTAGGGTGCATACATCAAGGGTCGAGGTATGTGCGGTGTTCACAAAGCGAACGTACTTATCATAGACACCCAATGATATAGTTGCCCCAGTTTGTGACAAACATTCCACAAACAACAAACACAACAAAAAAGAGGAAAGGGACCATGAACCATCCCGATCACTCTAAATCACACAGTGACATCATCGAGCAACATAGGAACATGATCAAAGCCAAAGATAAATCAATAAAAAGATAAGATGCACAAATTTGACCAAGTCAAACAAACACTCTAATCGTCATTGCCGAAGGTGGAAAACAAGAAGGATCATGTTGTCTGGTTTCAGGGAATGCGGTACCCCATCTAAGACAGGACACAGTCTGGTTTCGAGTATACCACACCCTGTATAAGACCCATGATAATGTGACAAGGACAAATGATATTGACGTTGATTGATTGATATGACAATTGCGATCAGTTTGAATGTCTGGTTTGATTGAAAAGTTCATCTGTTAATATGTGATTTCATTAAAGCACAATGTTGTAACATGTTATCTGTTTGTTGTCTACACAAATGTTTGATCGATTTGTCATTGGATGTATGCTCAGCGATTTGTCTATGCACAAAGGGGACCATTTATTGACAAAATGCAAAATGCCAAAGGAATTGTTTTTGGATTTTGATGTTTTGAAAAAAATTTATTCGTTTTTTCAGGACTTTATTTGACTTTTTAGAGATTTTTTCAGGACATTATTTGATTTTTAGGGATTTTTTCAGGACATTATATGATTTTTAGGGATTTTTTCAGGACATTATATGATTTTTAGGGATTTTTTTGGGACATTTTATTTTTTATTTATTTTTATTATTTCAGGACATTATTTGATTTTTAGGGATTTTTTCAGGACATTTTTTTTTTGGATTATTTCAGGACATTATTTGATTTTTAGGGATTTTTTCAAGACATTATTGATTTGAAAGCTCCAGTAATTGATCATGACAAAGGGCGCGCACCCAATGAAAATTTGAAAGACATATACAGCGACCAGGACCAAAACACATGCACAAGGACTGGAACCTGAGTATGCAAGACAATGATGTTGACCAATCATAGGCTTGGAACAAAACATTGGGTCAGGACAAGGATCTGCGGGGGGAAGGTATAGCTAGGGGTCATGATAGATGACGAAGCAATAATCTTTTACACATGGCGCCTGTTTGCCAAGTTTTCTCCATGGTACTTGCCCAAAGCACCTGTTTGCCAGGTTTTCACTAAAGGGCGAATGATTTTTCTTTACTTACCTTTTGTTTTTTCAATTTTTCACTTTTTTAAAAAAAAAATTGTATTTTTTTTTTTTTTTTTAATTTTTTTGAGCTTTTTGATTTTTTTGTATTTTTTCAGGATCATATTAAAGAACTACTTGACAAAAGAACTATGCCCAGTACTTGCAAAGGTGCATGCTATTTACAGGATCTAACAAAGGTTCACCTTCTGGGGTTGCAAGCTGATATGCCCCTGAGCCATAGGCTGCAGTAACTATGAAAGGCCCAACCCAATTAGGCTCAAACTTTCCTTGGATGATGTCAATAGATTGTGCATTCTTCGGGTTCACCTTTAAGACCAAATCTCCCACTTCGAAGTGTCGCCCTTTAACCTTCTTATTATAAGAGTGACGGAGACGGTTTTGATATGCCTACAAATGTGTCAGGGCTGTCTGACGTTTCTCATCTAGCATCTCAAGCTGATGCAACCGAGAGACTCTATGCATTTCATCATCAATCAAATGTTGCAAGGAAACACACAAAGAGGGAATTTCCACTTCTAAGGGTAAAATGGCTTCCGCACCATACACCAAGGAATAAGGTGTTGCGCCAGTAGGTGTGCGGATGGAAGTGCGATAAGCCCATAATGCTAGATTCAATTGTACATGCCAATCTCGACCAGCGTCATTGACAACCTTTTTTAGGATTTTAATGATGGTTTTATTTGATGCTTCGGCTTGACCATTGATAATAAGGACTGGAGAGACGACGTTGGATGCGAAATTTTTCACAGAGTTCCTTGAAATCTTTATTTTTAAATGGACGACCATTATCTGTGACAATTGCAAGGGGAACCCCATATCTGCATATGATATAATTCAGTAGAAACTTTGAAATTTGAACACCAGTGATATAGGTCATGGGGATAGCCTCGATCCATTTTGTAAAGTATTCTAAGGCCGTAATGATGAATTTGTGTCCATTTGCAGATGTCGGGTGAATCTTGCCAATAAGATCCAATCCCCATTGAGAAAAGGGCCACAGAGATATGATGGAGTGAAGTTCTTGAGCTGGAGCATGAATGTAATTTCTATGGATTTGGCATTTGTAGCATTTCTTGACAAAATCATGAGCATCCTTTTCCATAGTGGGCCAATAATACCCAGCATGAATCAACTTTTTAGCTAGACTCAGACCATTGAAATGGCCCCCACGTATACCATCATGAACCTTGTGTAAAGCCATTTGTGCCTCGTCAGAATCTAAACACCGAAGGAGGGTGTGGTCAAAGGAACGACGGTAAAGGGTGTCTGTGATGATGACATATTTGGCAGTTTGGCAGATGAAGGCTCGGCATTGGTTAGAGGAAAGGTTAGGTGGTAAGGTTTGGGATTTCAAATATTGATAGATGTCATTGTACCACGGGGAATTAGGACCAACAAGAACACACATCACATCTGCTGTCAGAATTTCAAAAGAAGGGACAAGCAACTGTTCGACCAAAAATTCACATCTGTCCATATTGTGGGGCATATTTAACATGGAAGCAATAGTTGCCATCGCATCTGCTAACTTGTTTTGAATTCTTGAAACTTGACTGAAATGGATAGCCGTAAATTTTGTCTTGAAGAAATCCACCATATGCTTGTAGGGAAGAAGCTTTTCATCCTTTGTTTCATAGTCATCATTCACTTGACGGATGACTAACTGGGAATCTCCATAGACTTGCAAATGTGTGATGTTCCAGTGGATTGCTACTCGGAGTCCTGTGACCAGAGCTTCGTATTCAACAATATTATTGGTACAATGGAAAGTTATTCTGTAGGATTTGGGAATAGCATCACCTTGAGGGGTGACAAACAATATACCTGCTCCAGACCCAAATTTGGTATGGGATCCATCAAAATATAATTTCCATTCATTAGAAGATGTGACAGCAAAGACTGATTCATCTGGAAAATCCATCAACATTGGATGATCATCATGAATAGGTGCCTCTACAAGTTGATCCTCTATAATTTGTCCTTTTATTGCCTTTGTCTCAATGTACTCAATATCAAACTCACTAAGGATCATAACCCACTTTGCTAGGCGACCTGTCAAAGCTGCCCTACTAAGCAAGTATTTCAAGGGATCAATTTTTGCAACTAGCAATGTCTGATGATTTAACATATAGTGTCAAAGCTTTTGTGTTGCAAATACTACTGCTAAACATGCCCATTCAATAGTTGAATAATTCAGCTCATAGCCCACTAGTGTCCGACTGATATAATAAATAGCCCGTTCTTTGCCTTTCTCATCCTGTTGGGCTAAGAGAACTCCCAGTGTCGTTTCAGTTGCAAAGATATACAATATGAATGGCTTCCCTTATATAGGAGGCATTAGAATAGGTGGCGACAACAGATAATCCTTGAGAGTTTGAAATTTTGATTGACATTGCTCAGTCCATTTAAAAGTGACACCTTTATTAAATAAATGTTGGAAGGGATGACATTTGTCTGCCAATTGAGCTATAAACTGACAAATTGACTGTAACTTTCCTTGCAGACTTCTTAGTTGACGGAGATTTGAAGGAGGAGACATATCCATTATTGCTTTAACCTTTTCAGGGTCTACTTCAATGCCTCTGTGAGAAACAATGTACCCTAATAATTTACTGGCTGTGACATCAAAGACACATTTCTTCAGGTTAAGCCTGAGCTTGTAGGTTTCCATTCGATCAAAGATTAGGCCAAGGATGGGTAGATGACTATCTCTTGTGACGAATTTGCATAATAGGTCATCAACATATTCTTCCATCAAAGTATGCATAAAATCATGGAAAATTGTCGTCATAGCTCTTTGATATGTTGCTCCAGCATTTTTAAGGCCAAAGGGCATCACATTCCAGCAGTAGGTACCCCAAGCACATGTGAATGCAGTCTTATGTTGATCTTCAAGAGCAATACGAATTTGATTATATCTGGAAAAACCATCCATCAATGATAGCATCTCATATCCAGCAGTCATGTCAACTATGATGTCTATATTCGGCAGTGGAAAGTCATCTTTAGGGCATGCTTTATTAAGATCCCTAAAATCCGTACAGATTCTTATGCCCCCAGTTATTTTGCTAACTGGTACCAAATTTGAAATCCAATCTGCATAATCAATTGGTTTGATAAAGCCCACATCTAATAATTTTTTGAGTTCCACTTTGACCAAGAGAGCCACCTAGGGATGCATCTTTCTGAGCTTTTGTTTGATGGGCTTGGCATCTGGTTTTAATGGCAAGTGATGAAGGACTAATTCAGGATCAAGGTCGGGCATATCTACATAAGACCATGCAAAGTTGATCTTCTTCTCGAGAAAGAAATTGACAAAATCTATCCTTTCTTGTTTTGATAGAGAAGCAGCGAAATAAATGACCTTAGGGTTGTCAGGTGTAGCCAAATTTATCTCTTCAGTCATTTCCACAAGCAATGTTGATTTATCCTGACTTGATGAGGGTATGTCCAATCTTCCACCTTTGAGCACCTCAGAGAGGTTTTCACCTACAGGTACGTCTTGTATTTTTACTTTTTCATGGTCAGAGAGTGCCTTACGGTTTTCACTCAAAGACCCATTCTTTTGATTTTTTAGTTTTTCTTTTTCATTTTTATGACTATAAGATGGAGTTGACTCCCCAAAATATGTTGTAGAATCTAAATCAATAGCAAACCCTGCCTTATGATCACCTTGTGGTATGCCTTCCCGTAGTCCAAGGAATTCTGCAATTGCTTCGTCATTTTGAAAACAATCCAATTTGAGTGGTTCTTGTTGGTCCTGTTGGATAAGCTGTGGATAGACAAGGGGCATGTCATCATTGGTTTCAAGGAGAGTTAGGGCCGAGATGGTAAGGATAACAATGTCCATGGTATCACTATCTAAACTGCTCGTATCTGATTCAGAGCTTGGGTCCCAGAATGACTCTATCCAAGCATTAGGACACGTTTTGGGAGGAGGAGTTATTTCATGTTTGTCTTCCATGGGCAAATCATCAGGGTCAAGAAAAACATCTTCGAGGGCATAGGAACTAGAAGAAAAGGAACTCCACTCCCATTCATTGGAATCAGTTTTGGGTTGGATATCCTCGGGTGTTGTTTCATCATCAGAGTCACGCCCTTTTCCACACGTGGTCAATTTGGTAGACGAGGTTCCAATTCGCAATGGTACAAAACCTAACCCTAAAGTTGGATGTCGCATCTTGGGTATAATAGGTTCTAGTCTTCCTTTCTTGTTAGGGCCCAAACCACTGCAGCCATCATATCCCTTTTTGTGCGGCATAGTAAACCCTTTGCCATATCGCTCCATTGGCAACCTGATAGGTGGTGTCTCAGTTGGATCCTTATAAAGCCAATCTATGACATCATCATCCAAAGTTTCCTTGTCAAGTTCACCCCATCTTGTAAATGTAGTGGGGGGCTGATATTGAATGACTATCTTAGGTTCCTTTTGCAACAAATGTGGTTTACCATGTGATTTTGGAGATATTGGTAAATTCCCAATAAGGAACGTTTGAGCCATTGAATACTCTCTGCATCCTTGGTCCTGTATCTTCAATTTTCCTTTGACAACATCTAACAACTAATTAGGATCCACATAATTATGTGAGTGAGCCTCTCTATTGACTGGAACTTGTTGTTGCGGGGAATCCTTTAGATTAGCACAAAATTGAAATGGATTACAATCTCCTAGAATTGTTATCTCAGTCCCATTGTAAGGATATTTTAAACACTGATGATAAGTAGATGGAACTACTTTCATTGCGTGGATCCACGGACGGCCAAGAATCATATTGTAAGGGAGATCAAGGTCTAGGACCTACAGGAAAGTGTTTTCTATCACTGGATCGAATCTGATAGGCAATGAAATTACCCCTTTAGATGGACGCTCAGCATCATCATATGCTTTGATTGTTATTCTTCTGGAAGAATCAATGTCATTTTCTGTATAACCAAGACCAATGACCACTCTCAAGGTATAGATGTTAAGACCTGCTCCACCATCTATCAAGACTCGTCGCATCTTGTAATTATGGACAAAGACTTCAAGATGTAAAGGATCATTATGAGGGAGCTTATCAGGAGAAATATCGTTATCAAATTAGGTAATGTGTTGGGAAACAGCTAGATGTTCAATTCGGGCTTGAAACTGGTCAACATCAATGTTTGTCGGGACAATGGACTCAGTTAAAGCTTTATCTAGGACTGCATGATGCATAGGGGACATTTTCAACAACTCAAGAATTGATATTTGTGCAGGTGTCTTCCCCAGATGATCTAAGAGATTATACTGACTCGTAGGAATGGATTTGGGAGGAATTGCAGGAGCTCCTTTCAGGACTATTTTGGATCGATGAGTGGTGATTGCGCAAGAAGGATCTTGTCCCTTTATTCTTATGGTGGAAACATACTCATTTGACGCTTGAAAACAATTGATGACATTGTTATAACCATTATTTGCATAATTAAGATTCGTTGTTTGGGTAGAGTTTGAAGAAGATGCTTTACCCTTGTCATGATCAAGCAAAGGAGTTTTGAAAATTGTATGATCAGTGTTAGAAGTCACGGTGAGCGGGTCTACCTCAATTACTCCTTGATCTAACAAGTCTTGAATCATATGTTTCAATTGAAAACACGATGCGGTTTTATGTCCTTTTGACCGATGGTATTCACAATATGCATTATCATTCCACCAATGCGGCTTTACCAATGGTTCTTCCTTGATATCTGGTAACTTGATAAAATTTGCTTGTATTATTTATTTCATTACTGATTCAATAGGCTCCCCCAATGGCGTAAACTATCGAGGGGGCCCATCCCTTGATCTGAAAGGTTTTCGCTACTGGTTTTGTTGTTGACCTTGTTGTTGATTATATTGTTGGTGTTGCGGCTGTTGAATAACATTGCTTGCTTGTGTCTGATTTTGTTGCATAGCCGCCATATTAGGAGCACTCAATTTATTTATCATGAACTTGGGTTGAATTGCATTCACTGCTCTTGCGTCGACAACTCCCTCATTAGTGACATTCTTGTTTTTGTACCAAAATCTATTTTTCTCCCCTGAATTGTTTGTGTTATCACTGTCTTTGTTGAGTTTAATGAGTCCCTTAGCTACAAGAGCATTTTCAATGTTCATCTCTTTCTTAATGAGCTTCTCAATGGTACTAGGACTTTTCAGTTTAAGTTCGTACATCATTTCTGGGACCAAATTTTGAATAAACAAGTTCACTTGTTGTTCTTAAGGTATATCTAAGGAAGAATGACTATATAAGCTTTGCCATCTTTGTAAGAAAGTCACTAATGGTTCACCTTGCTTTTTCTCGGTGTTGCATAAATTTGACATGGTCACTTCGGTGTCAATGTTGAATGCGAAGTGGGATATAAACTTTTGAGCCAATTCCAGCCATGTCTTTATGTTCCCTGGCAAATGTGAATACCAATCCATGGCTTGTCCTGTGAGACTTCATGCGAATAAATGCATCAAATATGTTTCCTCATAGCTCACTTCAGTACATGCTGTGAAAAATGCTCGTATATGGTCTTTCGAGTTGCCTGTCCCTTTATATTTCTCAAAATGAGGTGCCTCAAAATGCTTAGGAAAGGGAGGCATGTACAAGCTCTTGTCATATGGATTAGGACATAAATCTTGATCGGTGTATAATTTCTTTGCCTCTTTGGTTTGCAATGCTTCGATTTATCATTGTAACTTCTCAAGCTATTGCGCAACTGTGTCAGATATCGAAGATTTTGGAAGTTCATCATTCCTTCTTGGGTATACTCTTTGTCGATACATCATGTTCTCCATTGGCTGTTGATGTTCTAAAATTATTGCCTTTGGTGTCTCTGGCATATAAAGTTCTTGATACAACTCTGGTTGTTGTGGTTGTGCCATGCCTTGACATTGACCATGTTGTTGTGTTTCTTGTGATGGGATCATCATTGGTAGCCTTGGTTGATATTGCAATTGAGGGTGTTGTTGATATTGCATGGACATCAGTTGTGGTTGTGATGTATGATAACTTGTTTGTCCTGGCACATATTGAGGCACATATTGCTATTGATGCTGACGAATTGGCATTTGTTGACTTTGTGTCAATTGTTGTTGTCCTGATGTAAATCCCATCATTTGCAAAAAACTTTGTTTGGGAGGTTTTTGTTGTTTCTCCTTTAGATGGGGTATGGCACTTGCATTGACTTGTTGTGTTGTTTGTCCAATCCATTGTGGTGGTTGCAAGTTTGAATTGACTTGTAATGGTGCAGAAGACACTGCGACTTGTTGTCGGATGCGATAATGTTGTTGTTGTGCATTGTTTGTTTGTGCATTCGATTGTGCCTTTTGTGTATTTCTCAATTGTTGCAACATTTGTTGTTAGTGAATATCACTATTTGTGGCCTTTTGTGTTGCCACTATCGAAGGATTTGGCATAATATTTTGCATAACGGGTGCTTGAGTATTTGCCAAACGTATTGAGCTCGAGGGGACGTATGAACTTTGTTGCATTGTAGATTTTTTTTGAACATTCGGAAGTTCAGGCATTCAAGTCGTAAAGCTTTCTTGCATCTTAGATTTGGATCCAATTTTAGGCATGCGAGGAATCACTTCTTGTTGAGGTACACCTGTCGACATTTGTGTGGCCATCATTTGATCTTGTGTTAAAGGTGTTGCAGTAAACAATGAATTTTTTATTGTTTCAAATGTTGATTTTTGTGGAATAGTCACTGTCAAAGTTTGTGAAACACGTTTACTCAACAATGTGTGTTGAGGTTCTTGTTGTACATTTTCTTCATTTGGATGTGGAGAGAAACTTAACAAATCACCGCCTTGTTGTTTTTGCACACTAGTTTGGTCATTTGAGGAGGTCACATTACTCATCATATCAAGATATTTTTGTGGAAACATCTTAAAGACCTTGTTCAAGAATTTATCCATCTTTTTTGTCAACTTTGGATCTTTAAGAAGCATATCAACATCATCAGAAGCATCGAAATCTGATGAAGAATCTGGTAAAATATTTGGATTTGTTTCGTGTTGAATGCCTTGATCTAAACCAAATCCTTGTGAAAGAGTTTGTTCCTCATGTAATGTTTGAGTTTGAATTTCATGTTGCATGTTCGATTGATTCTAGTCAAAAGGTGCATTTTCCCTTGGCGTTGGTGGAACACTTCCATATCCCAGTTTCATGGGTACAAACATTGGCTCATATAGTGGAGGTGGTCCAAGTTGAACCATTCCATATTGTGGTAATGATGTATTTTCTGAACCTTCAATGTGCAATGTTTGACTGGGTTGAAACTGTGAGTTTGATATGTTGTCCATGGGTTGATATATTGGTTCACCCATCTTCTTAGACTTTGACCTTGTTTCAATAGGCATGTCACTATGCAAATGCAATATTTTTGGGATTTTTTTTTTTTGATTTTAAAAGGATGATGTATGATATGCAACTAAATGCAACCTAAATAAATGAAAATGCAATCTATGGCAAGAATGCGACCTATATTTTTGTTGTTTTTCAAGATTTTGACAAGCTTTTTGAAATGCAACCCTAAAGACTCAACCTTGGGAAGTTGGAATGAAGCCAAGACCTTAAAGGACAAAGGACCAAATGACAATAGGACAAATTGACAATGTCACACCTATATGCTTGGATACTAAGCTAGGTTTTGACAAAAGTGATATTAATGAAAGGACAAATTTTTAGACTAGGTCAAGACTCCCTAACAACAACTTAGGGTATCATCCAAAGTTTTGATTTTCCAAAATCCGACAAACCAAATTTTTGAGACTAAATGCAGGAAGGCAATGATTATGACAATAACTTAGGACATGAAAATTATCTAAGGATATGATATGACAAGATGAAGCCAAGACAAGATGGCAATACAATGACAAGGATATGCGAAGACCAATGACTTGGAATATGCAAAATGCAACCTAGGCAAGACCTAATTTTAGCATGACAAGGATAATGTAGGAATGTCACCTAAATGGAAATCTAGCTTGGATATGACAATGAAATGCAAACTTAGGGAAAATGATCTTGGACCTAAGTGCAAAATGAGGACACTTGCAATGAAAAGGACTAAAATGAAAGGAGATGACAGTATGCCTTAGGACCTTAGTGGGACTATGCAAAACCTAGCCTAAAGTGACATGAATTTTGAAACAAAGACATTCAATGTTTTGATAAGCCATGTTCAAATGTTGGATGAATACTTGGACAAATTTGGACTTTTGTTCGGATTGTGTTTTGAGTTGAAGGTTGTTGATTTTGAAAATCCAAGTTGATTATGAGCACTTTTGAAAGTTTGTTTTTAATTTAACCTTTGACAATCACGAAAGACAAAATTTTTGTTTGACTTTGACTCAAGACAATCAAGCACATTTACAACAAATCCTATGGCTGGTAAGGGCAATATCTGTTGAATCCTCTACTCGAAATACAACACTCAGCCGGATAGCTAGACGCTTGGTAGCACTGGCTCCCCCTTACAGTGCACTCACTTCTCGGGCATACCAAGCTTTGAGTTCAAGGGGCATCACTTCCCAACAACTTGCTATCTCTAACTGAGGAGTACATGAGAGGTGTCTTTGGCATGCACGTATCACAATGCCTGAGCCAACAGATAGAAGGATTTTGGCCTCTAAAAAACAAGAGATTCTAGTAAGGGCATCCGTTCGGGTGGGTATTGATCCAGCGAATAAATCATTGCAATACCATTCCAACACCCATTGTCTACAACTTTCGTTGCATCCACAGTTATTTAGAGTGGTTCGGAAGAGCTTGGCTTTGGCCTGTCACCACTTTGGGTCGTTCCCTCTCACCAATGCCTGTGCGAAGTGCCAGGCAAATCGAGAGGCAGGCCCAATTCTAAGGGTTAAAACATGCAATCAAACTAAAAGCAAACAAACCATGCATGGTGTTCATTAACCTTTAAGAAATTAAATGTGCAACTACTTTAAAAATCGCATGCAAGATGTTTTAATAAAAGTCTTTGACCGCGTCCTGCATAAGATTTGTTAGTAGTTTCATTTTCATGTCTTCATCACACGTAATGCCAAGTTGCTGCACAGAGAATCAGTACCAAAGAAAAACTAGAATATAAGAATAGAATGAAAACAAAGTAATTTGCAAGTAAAAACACTGGTTTCACCTCTGTTTCTGGCCTTACATAGGCACAAAATGTCTCAGCATAGGCGCAGAATGCCTTGACATAGGCGCAAAATGCCCTGACACAGGCACAGATCTCTTTGACATAGGCACAGATCTCTTTGACATAGGCGTAGGATGCCCTGACAGAGGCGCAAAATGCTTTGACACAAGCGCAGAAGTGTCCAGAAAGCTCTGAGTCGCCCTGTTTCTTGTTTTTTCACTTGCAAATTAGCTCAAAAGCACTCAAAAACATGGTTAAATGGTTAGTTCACGTCGGGTTCACCAGAAAATGTAAATACGAATTTGGAATGCATAAAAAACAACTTTAAACTAGCTCAACCACAAAAACTAGATTGCAACAACAAATCCTAATTACACTCAATAGAGATATGAAGACAAGATAATCAAACCAAATGCAAACCATTACAAACGCGAATATCTCCTCCATAATTCTCCATTGTCCTTCTTTCTCCTTCAAATTACTTTGTTTGTGGATCTCACCTACAAGTGCAAAAGCATAGTATGAAAGCAAGATTGACAAGATGAAATGACAGCATAAGGATACTAGAAGTGTGATTGATTCATCCATGACTGAAGAAAATCATCCAATTTATAGAGAAATTGGAGAGATGACAAGATTAGCATGAAGAGATTTGAAAGGAAATTTCAAATCAAGAATGACAAATATGACAAATTATGACAAAATTGACATTTTCTATGCAAGATTGATTGATTGACAAATTATGACAAATTTGACATGCAAGGTTGATTGATTGACAAATTATGACAAAATTGACATGCAGGTTGATTGAGTGACAAATTATGACAAATTATGACAAAATTGAAATGCCATTCCCATGAAATTAGGGGAAATATTAGAAAAATTGAAGAAAATAGGAGAAATAGAAAATTAGGAATTAGGAGAAATTAGTAAATTGGAAAATTGAGGAAAAAGATGAAATAGAAATTAGGTGAATTAATTAATAGGTTTTCATCCATTAATTAATTCATGAGAGAGACCTAGGACTAAATAAATAGATTTATTTAACCCACCAAGAAGAAGAAAAGGATTAAATGAACAAATCATAAAACCCTAGAAATGAGAGGACAAGTAATTAGGTCAAGACAACAAGAAATTAATGTAGGTTCAATCATGATTCTGATTGACAAAGGACCAATGTTGATAAATGATTGAGATTGGTTGACAAATTGACCAAGATTGACAAAGAGATCAAATTGATAGGCGCCAATTGACGAGGAACAATGACTAATTGATCCAAATTGACATGATTGAAAAGGACAAAGATCGATGATGAATCAATCGCAAAATGACAAGATTGATCAGGACAAGGATCGATGACAAATCGATCGCAAAATGACAAGATTGACAAGAGGAAAAAACCCTAATTCTATCATCGATTAGGATTGACGATGTCCAAAATGATGATAAATGAGCACGCACATTGATGCGACAGGATAAGATCGACCAAAATCATAACTGAAGATTGTTATCGACAAGACCAAATTCGAAAGCGAGAAAAATGAGGAATGCAAAAGAAGGACTCGATGCTCGCAAATGATAAAGACCAAGTGCGCAACATAGAAGAAATGTGAATGTGACGCAAGAACCCTAAAATAAGGCAATGTGCAGATGTTAAAGTATGACTCCGCAAGCGTTGACCATTTTTAGACGTCTACAATCTTATCTCTATTAGTGCAAAGGAGATACTGAAGGGTAGTACCCATTTTGTAAGTCATCATGGATTAATCAAATTATTGGTAGAACGGTCTCTTAGAGATGTCTCACACATGTCATGGGGAGAGTTTGAGGATATCAGGCAATTTGGGGAAGAAAATGTTCCTGCTACAGAAGAAATTATAGTTCGAGAGGAAAATATTGCAAAAGCCTTGTTTCCTAGGGTTTATGCGGCAGTCGAACCTCCTATTGCCGAGGAAGCTTTGTCTGGCACAAAAGGAACGGTAGTTGAGCATCCCTCCACTCAAACTCAAAGTGGGGCTATATTTTATAAAAGGAAATGTAAAGAAAAAGGCGATGCAGGGGGAGAAACCGTGGAATGGCCTCAAGAAGCGCAGGTTCCTCTTGCAGCTAAAAAGTGAAAAATGAAGGAGGATTTTCCTGTAGAAGAACCTCCTACAACAACACAAGAATTTCCATTAAGAAGAAGTCATCGGGTTAAGAAAAGAACTTAGGCAACATGAGGTGTGAGTGAGGTTATTTTTGTAGAAACATCAGAATTAGGGCACGGAAGTCAAAAAGAGGGTAAGCCGCAAGAAGGACATGAAGCCGAAAGACTGTCAAATTTAGCCCAAATAGCATAGCAGTTTAAAGAACCAGGTGATAAGATCTTGATCCCTCAGGTAACTATTCGCAGGCTCCCTTCATGTCTCACTAGCTTATCTGTTGCCCTCACATTTTATAGACAGTGGGAAATAGAAAAGGCTAGGCTATAGGGGATAATTGACAAGTAACAAAAAAAAATTGAAAAGAGGGACAACCAAATTGTTGAGTTACAAACTAAAGTAGATACTGTAGAAAACATGGTTCTTGAGTTAATGCAGTGCAGGGCTTCGCTGAGAGTTTATGCTTTATATCTGAAGGAACAATATCTATGTTTTAAACTCAACCGCATTGTTAGGGATCTAATTCCTTCTTTGAAGACTCCACGAGAGTTTTATAGTGCTTACCAAAGCTCTCCTACAACCATTAAAAATTTTCTATGTGAGTTTTATTTGCATAATTATGTTGTCTCTTCTGACAACGAATGAAATCCCTTGTTGTATATTGGTGATATTTAGTTAGAAGCATTGATGTCCTAGATATAGAATGAAATTAATATGGGAGTATAAACTAGAATGTACAGGAACTTGGAGCTTGATTGTTCACTACCACTCAGAGTTGAAGCTAAAAACCCACAGTAGATGTACTATGATTGGCAAAAGTTGTTGACTATGTCAGAAGCCAAGTTTTACCATTGAGAGAGGAATTATTTCAGGAGTATGAAAATTTGATTGGAACTGAGAATCAAGTTGCAGTTGAATATTTGGCTCACCATTGGAACAACCTTCCAGAGGACCTGAAGTAGGGTGAACCCCATTCATTGACCAATTATCATGCATCCATAGAAAGAGATCCCAAGTATATCCGCTTGGGCACGACAAAAGGCAATAATTGGCTACCTTTGATATTTAAGTCACCTATCCTTATGTGGCCATTGATGGGATGCAGAGCTTCAGATAAATCATATGATGAGGCTGCGGAGGAAGCTAGGTGGGCTAGGCTGGAGAAGATGAAAGGATTTTATTGGAACTTGGCTACAGGAGGCACAGGCAAGGTACCATAGGTGATTTTCGAGTTAGCGCCAGAGTAATAAATTTTTCTCCTGCTGGAGGACCATCAAGACATTAAGTTGGGGGGAAAATGATGAGCTAAAATAATAGCTCTTTTATTTCTATGACTGATAAGTTTTTCCTATATTTTAAGTTGAATATTGGGACAATGTTTAAGTCATGTGATGTATCAAAGTTTTAATTATGTGCATTTTGAATGATAGGCAAACCCACTGAACCTTGTATTGTTCTAACTTAATATTCCTATAGCTATGCAGATTATTATGGTAATATCATGTGTGGATGTATAAATATTGTGATTAATGAAAATGGATATACATATATATATATGCTTGTATGTTCTAACCTTTAATGCAGGAGTAAATAAGTTGTTGTAGAAGTGGTTATGTTAAGCCAGATGGAGAATCACACCATGCAAACAGTTGAAGACATTCCGGAGTGGTTGAGCATTTAATACAGTGGAGAAGATGGTGTTCGAGTGAATCAGCAAAGGAATAGTGAGGCCATACCAAACTCATTTGTGGTTGTCTCCAATAAGCATCAATCTAGTAACCACCGCCATGCTATATTCTTGGTTGCGGTTTAGTAAAGTCCCACGTTCTCTGTGGATTAACTTCTTCTCCTTGCTGTAATAAATGTTTCCACCTAATTTCATGGGCATGATCTTGTAGACACCTACAATTAATATTTAATTAATTTAAGCCTATCAACATAATTAATTAATTTAATTGTGTTATCCTTATTCTTCTAAGAATCAATTTTAATCCTGCCACTATTATCCAATAATTAATTTATCAAATAAATTAATTATTCCACTATTCTTCTAAAGTCCCCTCCAATAATTATTTCCTCTAAACCCACTCAGTTAATTAATTCTAATTAATTAACCTAGTCATGTGATTCCTACAAATCACTTTTCCTAATCCCACTTAGCCTAATTAATCCTTATAGAATCTCTCATAATCATGATTATCCTTATCCCTCAATTTTTAATTCCCACTCATGTCACATCAACATTGAGTCTTTCAAAGAAATTCAAATTTCTTTGAATCCCTCAATGCATCCTTATTTTGGAATTTTTAATTCCTCATATTTGAGATTCAAATTTCTCCCCCCCTTTTCCCAAGGAATTTTATATTCCTATTTATTTTCTCAAGGCACCCTTTGATAAGTTGAGACTTTGTCATGTTTTTATCATCAGAACTCTTAGGTTTTTGACATCTTTTGGTTTGCACAGTAGTAGTGATGTATTGTAAATTGACTATATGTCTTCCATGTGTTAAACCTGAACTTATGGAAATCATGTTTGAACTTTGCTGGTCTATTCCTGCAGCCATGCCATTTATTCCTGCAGCCATGTGATTTGTTCCTGTTGCTATGCAGATTATTTAGGTAATATCATATGTAAATTAATGGATGTGTTAATTAAATAAAATGTGTATGTATGTCCTTGTATGTTGTTTTTGTTGTAGTGTTGGTAATAAATCATGTCGCAGTGGATATTCTTCTTTCGCGCCTGAAGAAGGAAAGATCGCGTAAGAGATAACTGAAGATCAAACTGAAGAGGAGTTGAGCTAGCGTAAGGTACGACATAGGTGGAGCAGCCAAGCAACACTACTGAAGTCTAACTTTAGTGGGCACTGAATTTGCAAAACACCGCCACGACATGCAAAGACTATGGTTTGGTTTAGATCCACGTTTCCTGCAGCCAAGCTCTAGTTATCTTCTTTATCAGTAAATCATCCACCTCTTCTTCTGGGCATGATTTGTGATGTCTATTGTAGTTGATATTCTCTTTATTAATAAGCTCTTCCTTTTTCTGAGAGGTTAGACATGATAGAAAGGAATAGAGCAGAGGATTTTTAATAAGCATTCTTGAGTTTCTTTTCAATATATGTAATCACTTTCAGGAAGTGATGAATAAATATTATGTCGTTCTGATCCGTTAAAGGTAGTTTTCTGGAAGCTTGATATCACTCATCCAAGGGGGCCCACTTGGTGAGTGATCCTTTGTGTGCTCATTGAAATTAGTTTTTCTTTAGCTGCAGTAGAAGTTCTTGCTTTGACTGTTCCTGCATCCACTGGAAACAGATCCACTGACTGTTCCTGCAGCCAAGCCAGAACAGATACAAGGACATACATACGCATTTTATTTTAGTAAAAATTGATGAGGATAGACTAGCAAATCTTGCTTTTGTGGCACAACAACTTGAAGAAACTGTTGGAAATATTTCTCAGCAGCCTGAAGAAATTGTTGGAGATATTCCTGGGCAGTTTGAAGAGACTATTGAAGACATTCTACAACAACCTGAGGAAAATATTAGAGAGATGCCAGCACAAATTGAGGAGTTTATTGAGGAAATCCCACGGCCCAAGGTAGCACCTATTAGACCTCCTTCATCCCTAAGTAGTTTATCTATTGCTTTAACATTTTATAGACAATGGGAAATAGAGAGGACTAGGTTGCAAGGGATTATTGATAAACAACAAAAATAAATTGCAAAGAGAGATAACATAATTGAGGAATTAGAGGCTAAGGTGGAAATAATTGTTAGTATGGTTCCTGAGTTGATGTAGTGTAGGTCACCTCCAAGGGTTTATGCAATGCACTTGAAGGAGCGGTATTTGAACTTCAAATTGAACCGCATTATTAGGGACCTTAGCCCCTCCTTAGAAAAACCTGAAGAATTCTTTTATGCTTACCAAACCTCTCCACCGACTGTGAATAATTTGCTATGTGAATTGTACTTACATAACTATGTTGTACCCTCAGATAATGAATGGAATCCTTTATTGTATATTGGGGATATCCATATCAAAGCTTTAATATCATGGATCCAAAATGAGATCATCATGGGGGCACAAACCAAGGAATATGAAAAATTCGAGTTTGATTGTCCATTACCATTAAGGAGAGAATCAAAAGCACCAAGAGTTCTTTATTATGAGTGGCAAAAATTACTGGTAAGAGATGATGTTAGAAAATTAGTGCTTCCAATGAGAGAAGAAATCTATCAGGCATATGAGCATTTGGTTCAGACTGACAGGACAACTACAATAGAAGGGTTAACTCAGCGCTGGAATAATTTACCAAAACAGTTAAAGCAAGGAGAACCTTATTCACTACAAAATTTTCAGGTAGTCATGCAAAGAGCTCCCAGATATATACAGTTAGGTAGGGAAAACGCCAACAATTGGCTACCATTGATCTTTCAGCCCCCAATTCTCATGTGGCTACTTTTGGCATGTCAGCCTACGGAACAAAACTATGATGCAGTCACAAAAGAATCAACCAGATGGCCTAGGCTGGAAAAAACGAAAGGATTTTATTAGAACTTGGCTTCAGGGGGGACAGGTCAGGGCACCATTGGTGATTTGAGAGTTACTACAAGAGTCATAAATTTTCTTTTTGTTGTAGGATCAACAAGCTCTTAAAGTTGGGGGCATGATAAGTTGAGACTTTGTCATGTTTTTATCATCAGAACTCTTAGGTTTTTGACATCTTTTGGTTTGCATAGTAGTAGTGATGTATTGTAAATTGACTATATGTCTTCCATGTGTTAAGCCTGAACTTATGAAATCATGTTTGAACTTTGTCGGTCTATTCTTGCAGCCATGCCATTTATTCATGCAACCATGTGATTTGTTCTTGTTGCTATGCAGATTATTTAGGGTAATATCAAATGTGAATTAATGGATGTGTTAATTAAATAAAATGTGTATGTATGTCCTTGTATGTTATTTTTGTTGTAGTGTAGGTAATAAATGATGTCATGGTGGATATTCTCCTTTCACTCCTGAAGAAGGAAAGATCACGTAAGAGATAATTGAAGATCAAACTGAAGAGGAGCTGAGCAAGCGCAAGGTACGGTATAGGCAGAGAAGCCAAGCAACACTGCTGAAGTCTAACTTTAGTGGGCACTGAATTTGCAAAACACCGCCACAGCATGCAAAGACTGTGGTTCAGTTTAGATCCATATTTCCTACAGCCAAGCTCTAGTTGTCTTCTTTATCAGTCAATCATCTGCCTCTTCTTCTGGGCGTGATTTATGTTGTCTATTGTAGTTGATCTTCTCTTTATTAATAAGCTCTTCATTTTTCTGAGAGGTTGGACATAATAGAAAGGAATAGAGCAGAGGATTTTTAATAAGCATTCTTGAGTTTCTTTTCAATATATTTAATCACTTTCAGGAAGCCATGAATACAAATTTTATCGTTCTGATCCATTAAAGGTAGTTTTCTAGAAGCTTGATATCACTCATCCAAGGGGGCCCACTTGGTGAGTGATCCTTTGTGTGCTCATTGAAATTAGTTTTTCTTTAGCTGTAGTAGAAGTTTTTGCTTTGACTGTTCCTGCAGCTACTGGAAACAGATCCACTGACTGTTCCTGCAGCCAAGCCAGAACAAAGTAATTTTTGTTATCTATATTAGATCTTTCCAGCATTGTTTTTATAAGTTTTTCCTGTAGCCTTCCATAATTTCCATTTTTTCCTTTCCTTTTCGCATAATGTTGGTTGCTGCAGTAATGCAGAATAGCCATCGAAGGAACTTAGTGCATATATAGTGCAGACCCATTTCAAGTATTACGTCCCTGGGTTGATAACTAAATGAGCACTAGCCATGAAAATAGTAACTTTACCAGATGAATGTCCAAACTTCGGGTTGAGACTTCAATTAAAGTTATTATTATTGTTGTTGGAGTAGACACCCTTGATCCATGCCTTCTATTCTCAAATCAATCTCAACCCTTCATAATCAAATCAATCTTGGCCCTCCATTGGCCTCATCCAATCTATAAATTGAAGCCTATTCTCCTCATAAATGATCCACTTCTCATGCATTGTCATGCTGCCAAATTCTCCTCTCATCCTCTTCACAATTCTCTATCAAATCCATCCATCATCCAAATCCAATCCAATAATCCGCTTATTTTGTTGAGCATTTGTAGAGCATTCCACATCTATCAAGAAGGAGCCCATCCAATCAAGTTGAAGAGAGGTGCTATTCAACTTCACCGAAGGATCAATTCGAGGAAGAGGTAAAATAACAAACGTATAAAATGATATTTTGATGTTTTATAGTTTTCTTGTTTATTTCATTGTCATTTTGATCATTTTACCCTTTCATTCTATTTTCCCCTCTTTAGATCTAAGTAGTTGAAAGTTTGTTATAACTTTCTTATAAATAAAGGCTTGCACCTCTTCATAGAGGTTAGACAACATTTTCCAGAATTAGAAGCATTTCTCTTATCTTATGCATTGTATCAACTTTTGGAAATAATGAATAAAAGCTATGTTATTCTAAGTATATAGAATCATTTTGAAGTCTGGATACACTCATCCAAGGGGGCCCACTTGGTGAGTATTTATGTGTGATTGTTGGATTAAGTTTCCTTTTTGTTGCAGTAGATGTTTTAACAACTAACTGTTCCTGCAGCCAAAGCAGACAGAGTAATTCCTGTTTGTCAGCTCTGAACTTAGTGAATAGCTATTTAGTTAGAATATTCTATTAATGTTAAGATTTCTTGTAGCCATTCAGTTATCATATTTTTGCTTGTTTATTTTAGATAGACTTAGTTGCTATAGTAGTGCAGAATGAATTTCACCAGAACTTAGTGCATATACAATGCGGACCCATTTCAAGTAATACGTCCCTGGGTTGACAAATAAATGAACCTTAGTCATGGAAATGATAGCTACTCAGAATGGATCACCAATATTTGAGTTAAGACTTTAAATCTAGTTATTGTTCTTATTGGCTAGACAAGCACTCTCGATCCATAAGTTGGTATGATGACAAAGGGTCCCGACCAGTTAGATTCAAATTTCCCCTTCTTTTCTCAATCTTGTTGATTTCGAGGATTTTCTTTTAGGACGATCACCAATTTTGAATACCCTTGGTATAACCTTGTTATTGTATCTTTGACACATTCGTTGTTGATATGCCTTGAGATGATCAAAGGTATGTTGACAGCATTTGTCTAGCAGCTTTAGCTCTTGCAGTCTATTGACTTGATACTTCTCATCTGGAATGAGGCCTTTCAATGATACCTTGAGTGATGGAATTTCTACCTCAATAGGGAGGATGGCTTATGATCCATACACCAATGAGTATGGTGTAGCTCCTATAAGTGTGCAGATACTTGTTCTGTATGACCAAAGTGCAGGATTGAGTTGAAAATGCCAATCTTTACCAACATCATTCATTATCTTCTTGAGGATCTTCATTCCCTTATGGATAATATGGTGTTGAAAAGCGATGTTGGATATGGAATCGCTCATAAATTTCTTGTACATCTTGATTCTTGAAAGGTCATCCATTATTCGTGATAATAGAACTAGGAATGTCATACCAACAGATGAGGTAGTTCAAAATGAAGGAAGATATCTGCTTGTCGGTAACTGTGGTCAACAAAACTGCGTCAATCTACTTTGTGAAGTATTCAATGGCTATGATGATAAACTTGTGACCATTTTATGATCAAGGATGAATCTTGCCCACTAGGTCGGGTCCCCAATGGCAGAAAGGCCATGATGTGGTGAATGGTTGTAGCTCATGGGCTGGTCCATGTATAAGATTGCCATGAATTGGGCATTTTGGATGTTTTCTGGCAAACTGATGATTCTTTCTCCATGGCTGGCCAATAATAACCCATCCTTAGAAGTTTCTTGGTGAGAGTAGGACCACTTGAATGTGTGCCACAAATACCTTCATGAAGTTCATGTAAGGCGATTTTTGATTCATTATGATCAAGACACCGAAGAAGAGTACCATCAAGACCTCGATGATAAAATGTGTTAGCAGTAAGGGTATAATGAGTTGCTTGATGAATAAAGTTGTGTCTTTTGGTTACAAGATAGGTCTAGTGGAAGGATATTGTCTTTTAGGTAGGTGTAGATCTTTCGATAGAGGGGTGAATCAGAACCGTCTAGAGTACAAATGACTTGGGATTTTGAGTTGTCATAGGCAAGGGAAAACAATTGCTCCACCAGAAATTCATAACGATTATGTCTATCTAGAATTTGTAGGAGCGAGGCAATGGTGGCCATTGCATCAACAACTTTGTTGTCTAGCCTTGGAATCTGCTCAAATATGATGTGTACAAAGTATTTCTTAAAATCATCCACCATATGTTTGTAGGGCATCAACTTATTGTCCTTCGTCTAATACTGATCATTGACCTAATTGATAACTAATTGAGAGTCCCCGTAGACTTTCAATTATGTGATTTTCCACTCCACAACTACTTCGATACCTATCACTAGAGCTTCGTACTCAACGATATTATTGGTGCTTGGGAACATCAACCTCCAGGATCTTGAAATTGTGTGTCCTTCTAGAGTGACGAACAAGATGTCAACACCTGATCCATGCTATGTATAGGACCCATAAAAGTATAAGATCCATTGCTTTGGTGTAACAATGAGCACTTATGTATCTGGAAATTCCACACATAGTGGGTGTTTGTCTGATAGTGGTGCTTCTGCTAATTGATCTGCTATTGCTTGTCCTTTGATAGCCCTCCATTGTGTGTACTGAATGTCAAACTCGCTTAGGATTATGACCCATTTTGCTAACCTCCCTGTGAGAGCAGCTTTCTAGAGTAAGTATTTTAATGGGTTGATCTTCGCCACTAGCTTCATAGTATGAGATAACATATAGTGTTACGACTTTTGGGAAGCGAAAACCACAACTAAACAAGCTTTTTCAATGAAGGTGTAATTAAGTTTGTAGCCATTTAGCATCTTGCTAATGTAATAAATGGCTCTTTCCTTTCCTGTTGAGTCTTCTTGTGCTAGTAATGCCCCCAATGACACTTTTGTTGCTGATATGTAGAGAATGAGTGGCTTGCATGTTGTTGTTGGTATCAAAATAGGTGGATTCATGAGATATTGCATGAGCTGATGGAATGATTCTGCACACTTGTGCTCCCATCTGAAAGGTACATTTTTATGAGGTAGATGGTTGAATGGGAGACATTTGTCTGCCAGCTGAGCAATGAGCTTTTTGATAGATTGTAGCCTACCTTGAAGAGATTGTAGCTGACTAATGTTCCTTGGAGGTGACATTTCCATGATTGCCTGAACTTTTGCTGGGTCCACCTCGATGCCCTTTTTTGATACAATGTAGCCCAATATCTTTCCGGATGTGACCCTAAAAATACACCTTTTAGGGTTTAATCACACTGTATTGCTCTAGTCTCTAAAATATTTTATCAAGAATGTCTAGGTGTCCCTCTCTTGTGAACAATTTGGCTAGAAAGTCATCTACACAATCCTCCATAAAAGTATGCATCATTTCATGGAAGATTGTTGTCATTGCTCTTTGATAGGTCGCACCAGCATTTTTCAAACCAAAAGAAATGACATTCCAGCAGTATGTACCCCATGGACAAGTGAATGTCATTTTATCCTAGTCCTCTGGAGCTATCTTTATTTGGTTGTAACCTAAGAAATTATCCATGAGTGATAGCATCACGTGCCCTGTCGTGAGATCCACAATTGTATCAATGCTTGGTAGAGGAAAGTCATCTTTTGATCAAGCTTTGTTGAGGTCCCTGAAATCGGTGTAGATCCGGATGCTTTTGTCTGACTTGGAGATTGATACAATGTTGGAAATCCATTCTGCATAGTCTATAGGCCGGATAAAATCGACATCTAGTAGTTTCTTTAGTTCAACTTTGACTAGCAATGCCACATGTCGATTCATCTTTCTAAGTTTTTGTTTAACGGGCTTAGCTCCTGGAGCGATTGATAAGTGATGCATAATGAGGTTTGGATAAACTCCTGGCATATCTGCATAAGACCAAGTACAGTTGATTTGTTTTTCTTTGAATAATTTGATGAAGTTAGGTCTTTCCTGTTATGTTAGTGATTATGCCAGATGTATGGTTCTTGTTGCTGCTTCAGTGCCGATATTAATTGATTGAGTTGGCTTGATCAAAATTGGTGATCTATCCTGATTATGTTCAGGAAGAGTGTCAAGTCTCTCATCCTCAGATGCTTCAAAGAGGTTTTCACCATCAGATACGTCCTTTTTTTTTACTTTTTTATAATCTAATACTGCCATTAAATGGTTTTCACCATTAGATCGATTTTTCATTTTATTCATTTTGCAACTAAGAGACTTGGCATTCCCCTGATTGTAGACATTGTCATGGGGTTCACTAGTGGAGCATGTTTCTGAGTTCACAGAACAAAGGTATTGGACAATGGAGTCATCATTTTGAAAGGTTGGTATATCAATGTGTTCAGGTTGTTCCCAGTCTATAAACTTGGGATGCATGAGAGGTAGGGGATCGTTTGGTGGGTCAAGGTTTGTTGTTGTAAGAGTCATGATGGAGATGTTGTCATAGTTGTCATTGGATGTATCAAAGTCTATGATGGTATCAAGGTATTTGATAGTACTCTCTTCGATGTTGCATGTTTCATATTGATGTTGTTGGTTCTCACTAGCCTCATAGATATGTAGTGGTTCAAATTCAAATGATCTAGACCTCAAACCTTGTCCATCATAGGGTATGGGTGTATATGTGTGGATTGTATCTACCCCAATGTCTTCAGTGACTTCAGAGGAAGTATCCCATTCATATTCATTTGAGTCTGTCTCAAAATCACTTTCTCAGGCTACACCATTGTATATGACAGGAATATTGTATGGCGAGAAGAGTTTGCTGATAATTGATACAAGTTTTGTCGCTTGTGTTGATTCAAGTTTTGTGCTTGCTTGTATTCTTTGGATTTATTCATAAACAATCTCCTCCTTTTGAATGGAAAGTTCTTCTTGTTGTGGTTCATATTCATCTTCTCTTTGTTTTCTAACTATTCTTTTTATTACTGATTTTGTACTAGCTTGATCAGGTTTTGTTATTGCTTGCATGTGATGTATTTGTTTATAGGAAGCTTCCTCTCTTTGAATAGCAAGTTCCTCTTGTTGTTTCTCATATTCTTCATCTTTTTGTTCTTTTTTTATCTTTCCAGTTGCTTAATGTATCACCTATTGCCATGATTCCTCGTTACGTGTTATATTTCTTCTTCGTCGGGGATTATGATGATCTTGTTTTTGCATAGGTTGGATATGCTGGCCATACCCAAGTCCAGATTTGTCTTTGGTAAGTTGTGAATGGGGTTGAATTATTTTTGTGATGCCTTCTTGACACTTTCCAATAGGTCTTTTCCTTTGTATCCCATCCTTTGCATGATTTTGAATCCATTACCATATTGTTGTGTGGGGATGGTAACTTCTAAAGTAGTGACTCTTGTTTCTTCTTCATCTTTGTATAGTCAGTTGAGGATATCCTTGTCTTCTAATTCTTTTGCAAGTGTTTCTACTTGGATAAATTTGCCATCAAACTTTTTGATGGGTTGTGTTGCTTTGTGCCTTGATGTTGAAGGTTGTTTGTGAGACCTTGGCGAAGTTAGCAACTTTGATAGACATAGGTGTTCAAAAGAGTATTCCCCCATGCCTTGGTCTTTTATTTTCATCTTATTTTCAAAGTCAATGGACAAAGACTTGATTTTTTCTTGATTATTGGATGATGAGGAAGCTTAGGCCTCCCTGTTATGTTGTACTAGAACATTTTGTGCCTCTTTCATAGTGTGGCAATACTGAAAGGGGTTGGTGTGTGCTGATATTGAGATCTCTTGTCCATTGTAAGGGATATTGAGACATTGATGATATGTAGAAGGAACCGCTTGCGTTTCATGGATCCAAGGATGACCCAAGAGTATGTTATTTGCAAAGTCTATGTCTAAGACTTGGCAAATCGTATCCTTCTGCACAGGTCCTACCTGAATGGGTAGCACCACTATTCTTTCTGATGACCTCTCTTCATCATCATATGCCTTGATAGTGATTTTATTTTTGGGATCAATAGCTTTCGTTGAGAAGCCCAATGCATATATAAGTTTTAAGGTACATATATTTAGGCCAACTCCTCCATCTATTAACACACATTTTACCCATTGTTTGTAGACAAGAACTTCGATATGGAGTGAGGTGTTGTGTAGATGACTCAACGAGACATCATCATGCTCTAAAAAGGATAGGTTATGAGGCATCATCATATGTGCCACCATGGCTTGGAATCAATTTATGTCTAGGTTGTTTGGAACTGTAATATCTGTAGGAACTTGTTACAAAATGTCCTTATGTTTTGGTGAGATTTTGAGAAATTCTAGTATTGATATTTGAGCAGGTGTTTTTTGCAATTGGTCTACCAAGTTGTATTGAGTCTTAGGAAGAGTTGTTGGTTTAGATGTACTCCCCTTCAAAACATATGTTGTGCCCTTGTTGTCACATTCACTGGCATGTGTTCTTGTTTACTCTTGATTTTTATGACATTCACTTGGTTGTCATATGTCGATATGTGATTAATGACGTTGTTGTAGAGGTAGTTTATGCGAGCTCCTTTGTTGTTGGAAGTTGTTGCCCCTCCCTTGTCATAATTAGGAAGGGGGTCTTTGAATGCCTTGCGGTCACCATTGGTCTTATGGCCATCAACTGTTATATCTCCCTTGTCTATCATGTCTTGAACTAGATTTTTCAACCTTAGGCAATCATTTGTGCGATGCCCCTTGTTTTAATGATAGTCACAATAGTGTGAGTCATTCCACCATGGTGGTTTGACTTGGGGTTCAAAATTACCTATGTTTGGCAATGTGATGAGTTTGTTTTCCAAGAGTTCTCAAAATGTAAATTCCAGGGTTTGTCCCAATGGTGTAAACGTTCTTCGATATTGGGGAGGTGGAGTGTTGGTGTTACTCCCTTGATTATTGATCCCTCAATTGTTGTTGTTTCCTTGATTGTTTTTGTTTCCTTGATAGGTAGTGTGTTGATAGTTGTTTGTGCCTTGATTGGTATTTCTTTGATTGTTGTTGGGTGGTGTCCCACCTCATAAATTTAGCACGGGTTGCTTGGATTTTACATTGTTGGCATCAACCACACCATAATTAACAATATTCTTGTTTCTAGTCCAAAACTTGGACTTGTCAGAGTTGTTGTATTTATTGGTATAGGTGTTGTTGTTTGATGAACTAGCACCTTCCTTAGAGAATTTCAAGGTTCCCTTCTTGATCGAGGCCTCTTCCACTTGAATGCCATTATCAATTAACTTTTGGAAAGTAGGTAGACATTGTATTTTGAGTTGATAACTCATTTCATCATTCAAATTGTCTAAAAAAAATTCCATTTTCTCATTTTTAGGCACATCACATGGGTACCTTGAGACCATGCACTTCCATCTTTGTAAAAACACCATGAAAGTTTCATTGTTCTTTTGTTTTGTATTGCATATGTCAAGCATGGTGACCTCAAGTTGGATATTATAGGAGTATTGTGAAATGATATTATTCACTAACTCATCAAATGACCTGATAGGAGGTGTGAGTTTTGAAATCCACTCCATTGTTTTTCCTCCCAAACTTCATGGGAATAGCCTCATCATGGGCAAACTCCAAGATCATAGTGCAAAATTCCCTAACGTGATCATGAGGATCACTCTTACCATTGTATTTGTCATACTTTGGTATATTTGAGTTTGGTGGAAAGGGCACCATGTTTAATCTTCTATCAAAAGGATAAGGACAAATGTCCTCCAAGGAGTACCTTGTCGTGGACCCTTGTTCCATATTCTGCATCTGTCGTTGGAGTGCTTGAAGTTGTTGTGTTATGTTGGCTAAGGGAACATTTTCTTCGTTGAACCTTTGATGACGGGCATCCCCTTGTTCACTAATGTTGTCGTAATTGCGGGTATCGTCTCGATCACAGGTGTTGTCTTGGTCATGGGTTTCATCTCCTCCCAAGTGCTCTTGATTATGAGTGTTGAACGTGTAGGTCCTTTCCCTTATTCTTGGGATTATTTCATGGGTATTCCTTGAATTCTCCATGTCAAAATCCTTGGAAATCTTGACTCCTTTACTAGTTAGCATGAGGAGGTATTTTTGTTTGTCTGATTCTATAAGCCTTTCCATGAGTTTTTGGAACGTGGCACTTTGTTGGCATTGTAGGATGAGATCCTCGGTGATCTCCTCTTCCCCCATATTCGTGTACTCGTAGAAAGGATTGGACTCCCTTCGAATTATGCTTGATTCTGGTTGTGGGTTCTTATTTTTTCGAGATCGAGTGACAATGCGCATTAATATACTTATAAATAAGTGAATTCCTCTTCTCTTAGCAGGGTTGATATTTCTTCCTCTCTTGGTGGAGTTGGTGGTTTGGGTCAAGCTTTATTGTAAGTGATACAATTTTTTGGAAAGAAGGCAGGATTGATTTTTCTCCCTTTGTTGAGATATTGGTTGAATGTCGACTTCTAAGTAAAAGCCCTACTTCTCAAAGGCTCTTCGTCAAACTCGTTGGATTTTCCTTGAAGATATAATCATATGTGACGTAACAAGATACGATGTGATACAAAGAGTTGACGGTTAATGCAGCGAAACTTTCTCCTCTTGATAAGCTCCCTAGGACTAGGTTGTCTCTTATTCAACTTAGTCTTTTGACAAAGACTTATTCTTCTCAAAATACGGGGAGTGGTCATACAAATGATCAAAATGTTGATATTGTTGGTTGATATAGATACTTCGTTTTGATACTCAAGCTTACTAGTCCAAATAGAGGGTTTTTTTGATAGGCCCCTATGACAAAGTACGTCAAATGATATGGATCAAGTTTCTTGATATGTAAACCAAATTTGACAAACTTGAATACCTAGCTAGGTATTGTTGTTGAGATAGTTGGATGATAACTCTTGATCACTTGGTTTGATACTCCTCTAAGTTTGTTGGATGAAAAACTTGCCTAAAGATAGTTGAAAAGTTGATAACCACCTCAACAGGTGATTCGTTGGATTAGAAAATCTCCTCCACTTAGGACTTCTCCTTTTTTGAACTAATTTTTGAGTTGATTGATTGATATTTTTGCAAGATATTTGATCATTTGTGACAAGAATACATAGCACACATGAAGACAATGGTCATCCTAATGCTAAACATTTAATGTATGTTCTTTTGAGAATGTTATCAACTATTCAAGGGTCATTGACAATATCAAAGCCCACAGATCGATACTCCTTCAACTCAAATAGTCATGTCACCCCCTAGAGGGTGCCCATTTTTTTGCCTTTTTTCAAAAATTAACCCAAAGAGAATTGCTCCACAATTGAGTAGTTATCTTGGGAAATGTATGGTGAGTGATCTTGGGGGTGGATTATTCCCCACCCTTGCACTATGATATTGCGAATGTATGGCAACTGACTTGGCTCAAAGTTTCTACTTCTATGGTTCTTAGTAAAGGTTTCGTTTGGCGCGACAAATGATAAAATCGATTAAGAGGTTTCCCAACATTTAGAACAAAGGCTTTTTGCATCACAAGGATACTAGGGGAAGGCTATCAAATACACACTTCTGTTAGAGGGGATTTTCATCAGCCTCCACATTTGATTATAGTGGGTTGGTAAACTTGGTGATAAAGTCGTTGCCCACTTGGGTCGTACCCTTCTCACTAGCCCCCTCAAGACTTTGGGAAGGCAGACCCTCTAAAGGTTTTAAATGTTTGAAAGTAAATAAAACATGAAAAGAGTGGGTTTGGCTTTTTGGTCACCCAATTAAGGGGAGAGTATATACCCACCACTCAAGACAAAGCACACAAAGTTCTTTTTACCTTTCAAAGCAATGATTATCTAAGTCCTAATTGGAGATGTTGCTCCAATCAAACATGATGTTTATTTTAGTCCCACATAGCAATTGTTTTCTAACTAGGAAATTGAAATCCTGGTCAACAAAATGAAAGCACGTTGCTATGAAGTAAATCAATTTGCAAAAATGACAAGTTGATTGTTCTTTTTAACTTGCAAGTAAAGGTTGATTGTGAATTTTACCTTTGCAAGAAATGAAAGATTTGTTCTTTTTAAGCACAAATTTAGGTGTTTTTGCTCCCAACTTGTGAGAAACCAAAATTTCATTTGTGGTTCTTTTTACCTTTGCAAGTGATATTTTTTTTAAGCCCAAAAACAAGTTTGATTTATTTTAAAGCACCAAAATGAAAGTATGAGGTTCTTTTTACCAAAAGGAAAATGAGTTCTTTTTAACCAATTTTGAAAAAGATAAAAAGAAAATCAAAATCCTATTTTAACTCCTCCAACCTACAAGAATTTGTTAGAAACCTGCAAAAAAAAAAGAAGTTAGTGAAAATTTTAATCACTTGGTGGGCTAGACAAGCCTAATTTGCCAAACGGATTCCAAAGTTTTTGCTTCTATGACAAATGTGCTAGAATAGAAAGCATATGCACTAAATTGTACTGCAAATGCGCTAAAAGAAACTACAAATACACTAAACTGTCAGAAGACAAAAAAAGACAAAAGAGGCAAATGCGCTAAAACAAAGTGTAAATGCGCTTCGTTGTACTACAAATGCGCTAGAACAGAGGTCATATGCACTAAAACAGAGGTCAAACACACTAAAAAAAGAGGTCGAATGTGTTGAATCATATTGCAAATGCGCTAAAAAACTCTGGAAATTTTCTTGGCGAGACTTGCGCAAAAATGTTAAAATTTTGGTCAATTGAGGGGTCAAGCCCCACGGTGGGTGCCAAAAATGTGCACTTGATTTGTTGGAGATCTGCAAGACAACAAACAAACATAAAATGCACCCATGAAACATTATATCAAGAAATCTAAATGAAGAAAGCATGTTCATCAAATCAAATTGCTCAAAACTGTCTCATGGTCCTCTGTCTCCAAGGATCTTCAAGATTCAAGGTGGTTCTCACTTGGAAGAGCACTTGATATTTAAGATGACAAGATAAAGAACAAGATTGAAGAATGTGATATAGGATCAAAATGGATGCAACTAAGATCATAGTGATGAGATGAAAAGCTATTGATATGATATGCAAGATGGAGGTATATTTCCAAATTGAAAGATTAAGTGATCTAATTAAGCTAAGATGAAGATGAGATATGAGAATGCTATGGAATTGATATGAAATTAAGCTAAGTGATAATCTAAAACATGATATAATCTAAGCTATGATGCAATTAGGATGGCCTAGATGCTTGAAGATGAACAATTGGAGCTTCTTGATAACCCACACAACAAAATAACTATAATATGGATGCAAAAGAAGATGGATGGATCCTAAGATTAAAGAAATGGGCTCTATTTATAGAGGAAATAGAGAAATGGACGATTGAGATTGAGCAATCTCAACAAGTGCTAGGATTAAAAGTTATCAATCCATGAGGGGGATTCAATCCAATCCCAAGTTGACAAATGTTACCTCGAGATGGCTTGAGAGGATGCTAAGCAAGCATTAGATGCCAAGAAAGCATTAGGGATACCACCAAGGGATGACATCATTGGATAATGCCATTATCCAAGGGAGCATGTTATTTATTGTCCAAGAGGTAAACTCTTGTGCAAAGTTGAGGGATGGCCAAAGAGACAACCATCATGGGCTAGGATGATGTCTTGTAAGAGACATTAAATGCTTTTTGAAGACTTTGGAGGTTAACTTGTTGAAAGTTAGATAACCTTACAAGTTTGGAAGACTCAACAAGTTAACTTGTTGGAGAAGGTAAAGTCTTCAACACATTTAGAAGACTTTCTTCCAAATTTGGAGAAGTGACTCCCCCAAATTTAGGGATGTGACATGATTAGCGGAATTAGGCTAATTAGTGAGTGGTTAGAGAGGTTCTAGAAGAATATTAGCATGCTAATGGAAAGTGTAGGAGAATGCAAGTGGAGGGTGTAGACACCTAAAACTGTCCTATCTAATTAAGTAAATATCTTTATTTATTTAATTATTTTAAGCCTAATTATTCTATTAATTGAATAAATCTTTATTTATTTAATTAATTCATTTATCCTCTTCTAGCCTTATTTCTCATTTAAATAAATACTTTTATTATCCTTTTTTCTAAATTAAATAAATATTTTATTTATTTAATTGATCTCACTTCTTCTATTAATTAAATAAATCTTTATTTATTTAATTAATTCATTAACCTTTTCTACCCATGACACATGTCATTCATCTCTTAATTCCTACACTACCTACCCTCTAATCCTAGCCGACCATTTATCTTTTACACCTCTCAATCTTATCCCTCCATTTCTTATAGTGTCTTCTATATAAGGAGATGCTTCCTTCATTATCAATCCTAATCAATCTTTGAAGCCTTCTAGCATTCGAACTTTCATATGCGATCAAGTCTACTTGCAACCACATTTCCATTCTTTGTTGAGCTTTTGTGCACACATAAAATCTAAGAGCAAATATATCAAGCAAGATCAATGGAGATAGGAAGAATGGAGATCCAAATCCTATTGGACATGTGATGGTATAATCTTTGTGATTTTGTTGATTCTCATTTATCTTAGGTAATCTTCATATGTTATGGTGGATCTTTGTTGATTGTTAGGCTAGGGTTTTGTGGTTGAATTCATTTAGTCTTTCAATATTGTTATTCCATTTTTACCATAAACATTTTGGCACGCCTCGTGGGACGTGGATTTTTGTTAGATCTATGTTTTTGCAAGTTTTTCTAACCCTATATTGTTGTTTTGTAAAACAATTTGGAGAATAACCTTGTGCAACTAGGGTTTTGGACACAAAATCAAGATCTTGGAGAGATTTGATCTGATCTCACAAACGGATTGGAATTTTTGCACCAAATTTTGTTGGCAAGTTGAAGACAGTATCAAGAGCTCTCAATCCAAAATTCAAAATTCTTGGAGCATATTTGCATTTTCCATGAATATTTTATGATTTTTCATAAAAAAAATAATTTTGAGAGAAAATGAGATAATTTTTTGGATTTTCTTACATTTTTGGAAATATCTCAGAATTATACATAGGATCCGTTCTTTGTGATTTTAATTTTGATGCAAAATATTTCCTAAAAAATCCGATCTTTAAAAATTAGGGTTTTTCATTATTTTGATCAAATCTAACAAATCAATTTGCATTTTGGCAACAATTTTATTTTTGCAGGTCAGGAACATTATCAGAGGTGCTCAGTAAAAAAATCAGATATGTTGGAGCATATTTAAATTTTCTATGAATTTTTTTATGTATTTTCATAAAAAATAAATTTTGAGAGAAAATGAGCGAATTTTTTAGATTTTCTTACATTTTTGGAAATATCTAAGAATTGTACACAAGATTTGTTCTTTGTGATTTTAATTTTGAAGCAAAATAATTCCTTGAAAAATCGGATCTTTAAAAATTAGGGTTTTGCATTATTTTGATCATATCACACAAATTGCTTGGAATTTTTGCATGATTTTTTTTATGCGGTTTTGGAAGGATATCAAGAGTGTCCAGCAACAAATGCAGATTTTTTGGATCAATTTTGCATTTTATATGAATTTATTATGATTTTTCATAAAAAATTAATGTTTGGAGCAAATTACCAAATTTTTTTGGATTTTCTTACATTTCTGAAAATGTCTTGAAATTTTACAGGTTCCTTGTTTTTTTATGATGCAAAAGAACTCATGAAAAATCAGATCTTTGAATTTGTCAAAAAACGCATTGTTGAAGGCCCCCTATTTCACAAAGTCTTTTGGATCTAAAATTTACCTAACTTGCGTGCTTGCAGGAGGGGTATTATTGCAAAACTACTAACAAATCTTTGTTGCAGAATTTTGGCAAGGGTTTTTTTATCTTTATTGTGTGCTTTGTTTTCATAGATTATCAAACACTTCAATTAGTGCACTAAAATTGAACCAATGTCTTTTGTGTCTTGAGGAATAGGCTCTTTTTGTTTAATCTCTAGAGGGTTTGTCTCCCCATGTGGTCATTAGGACTACTAGTGAGGAGAGAACGACCTAAGTGGTAGCGAGGAAAACCCACCTCTTCGGAACCACTATAAATAACTGTATCCATGGTGAAAGTCATGGGTAACGTGTGTTGATTAGTTCATACCGACACACTGTCTCCCCATAAACCCGTTTGATCAAATTTATTTGATCAGTTGTAGGGCGTAACCCCTACCGGCTGGGATGGGAGCCTTTTGTATTTACAGAGTTGAAAGTGCCGCATGTATGGCCACACGAGTGGATGCCCTTACTAGCACCTTTTTGTTTTAGAAAGCCAAAATCCATCTAGTTGTTGGGGCAGGAGGTCGGACCTCTGGAGCAGCCCACACACATACGGTTCTTAGTAGAGATACAAAGTTCGCCACGGGGAGTTTTTGTGGGGACTGATGCTTGGTTGCCTTGTAGAAGTGAGTGCCAAGGGTGGAGCCAGTGGGGTCAAGCATCTAAGTATCCACTCTGAATAGTGTAGCCTCAGGGGAAACCCCATGTGAGATCAACAACTATTATCCTGGCCAACCATAAGAATTGTACTTGTCTTCTTTTGAACATTCAAACATTGAAGCCCAAACATCATAACATTGTATCTTTTGTGTCTTCAAGTGTATGCAAAACATGTTTACATCAAACAACACACTTTTCTTTGAGTTATTTAGAGTCTAAACACTTACAAACATCGAGTCTTCATCAACATTGTGTCCTCTTGTCACAAAAAAAAGTCAAAAATTCAGATTTAGTCACAACAAACAACTTCACAAATTGGAAAAAATTACAGTCCAACAAAAAAGAGCAATCAGTTTCAGAATTCTTGAGCTTCCTAAGTTATCTCTTCGGATTTTCATCTAGCATTCAAGCTACCTTTGTGTCTCACAAAGTTCATCATTGCTTTACACCTTGCATTACATTCACATTTGTCTAAACTTGAGTCAAAAGGTCACTTGCTTGTCCTCATCTTGCTTTGTCAATGCACTACATACAACAACATTTTGCTAAGTAGTCCCTCATCAAGGTCTATCACCTTTGGGTCTCATTTGGTCTTACTTAGAGTCAAGGTCAACTTACCTCATCAAGAGAAACTATCATCTCTTTGGAAGCCACACCTACTCTACTACATACATACTCGGTCTTACACTTTGGACATTGCAAGTAAACCTCAGATTCATTTACATTTCATCCAACTCTTGCTCTTCCATACTCTTTTCCATTTTCATCTAGTCTCCCACATCTTGATCAATACCTAGTCCATGGTTGAAACCCATTCCCAAAAATCTAGGAGAGAAACTAAAGAGGCTCACGAGTCTGCAAACATGAGTGCCTATGAGTATGATAATGATGTTTTTTTCAATTCTGATAATACCACATTACCTGACATGGATTCCTATAGAAACATTCCAAATGTAGAGAACATGGACACTACAAATAACAATGATACACACAATGACAATATGGACAACTTTTTTGTACATTCAGCAAAAGTGGAAGACTCCATCATGGATCCCCGTTTCAATCGATTGGTTGAAGAAATAATGAGGAGAGATAGACAATATTTTCTACAAGTAATGGCACAAAGTGGAGCCGAGATTCCTCGTGATTTTGACATGTCTCGAATAATGGAACATCGACCTTTGAAAGAACCTCAACTCAACATGGATCAAAGGAGGCCTAATAGTGGAGGCAATAGAGGACCACATTTTGTGACTAAATCACCATCATCTTTGTTTCAAAAACCTGAGGTCCTACATACATATGGTCAAGCATATGATACTCACCTTTGCAGACCATTATGGAAGTCTTATGCAGAAAAATATACTCAATCGTATGCCAATGCTAAGGACCAACCACCAAAGCAATTGGATATCCAAAGGCAGGTTCAAAATTTGGACACAAGGAAACCCCGTGCCAAATTTGGGGGCAACACACTAGAACAAACTCATGACATGCCTGTAGAGTATGGTATACATGGACAAAACAAATATTTCATTCCTCATCATGACTCTATACCAAGTGGTCCTTATACGCAACATCATTATAGACCTCCTCCATATGAACATGTGTATGATCAATACCATCCATATATGCAACATGCTCCTCCTCCACCGGGTGGCTCGAGCATGGGACATGGTCCAAGAAGTCGGTCTCCACCTAAGAACAATCTGGAACACAAAATTAAGGACTTACAAAAGAAAATGGATGACATAAATACACCAAAGCCAACCTATACAATGAGAGACATATGTCCCTATCCATTTGACAAAAGCATTCCAATGCCTCCTTTTCCTACACAGTTTGTGACATCTAAGTTTGATGATTATAGAGGCAAGGGAGACCCTAAGGCACATATAAGACAATTCTTCACAACTTGCATTGAGGTAGCATCAGAAGAAACATACTTGATGAGATTATTCCCACAAAGCTTAGGTGATCAAGCTATGGAATGGTTCTCCCAACTTCCACCTGGAATTAAGTCATGGGGTGACTTAGCAGAGGCTTTTATCCAACATTTCTCATACAACATAGAGACAGACATATCAGTCACCACTCTATGCAACACCAAGCAAAAGGATGGAGAATCTTTTTCATCATTTTTACAAAGATGGAGAAATCTAGCCAGCGGATGCTCTTGTGAAATTCCACAAAAACAAATGGTAGAAATGTTCACACAGAATGTCCATAGAGAAATTGGTTATGATCTAAGAAAAGCTTGCTTGTCCACTTTCAAGGACATCATTGAAAGAGGCTTCGCAACATAGAAGGTCCTAATTGAACAAGGAGTAATTAAAATATTCAAAGAAAACAAAGAAGACTTTAAAGGAAAATACAAGCCAAGATTTTGGAACAAGAACAAAAATACAGTAAATGATGGTGTTGTTGATGCTAATACAGTGCGACCCAAAATCATTCTTTCTAGATCAAGTTCTACAAACAACTAGGTGAATGCTCAAACAACTGCAAAACCACGAAGGAAATACACCCCATTGGGAGAACCACTTGAATCAGCTTTCAGGAAGCTAGTGGCAAACAGGATAATAACAATTACTGACAATCCTCCATATGAACCAAAGGTCAAACCAAATTGGTGGAATGATGATGAGTACTGTGAATTTCACAAGAGCAAAGGACATAAAACAGGAAATTGTCATCGTTTGAAGAACATTATACAAGATCTTATTGATAGAGGTGACATTGAGATTGAAGGACATTCATCCAATCAAGAACATGAGATGTATAAGGAACCATTCCTTAAACATGACAAGGGAAAAGCCAAAGCTACAGATGAGAAAACCAACTATACCAGAGCATCCTATAACTATGATTCAACTGTTAATCACATTTCAATGGACAATTATGTTTCTACCATTATCATCAAGGACAAAATGCCTGAAAATTCTGCCCAAAGACCCGAGGTTGTCCTAAAAGGCATTGGATCTTCTTCCGAACCTACCTCTAAATGTAATGTTACAACTCATCGAGGTAAATTCACTTTGCAAGGTGCTCCAGCTAAAAACACTGCTTCCTCATTAACCAAACCGGAGTATGACCTTGTAGAATAGTTAGGGAAGACACCCGCGCTTATCTCCATCCTTTAACTTTTACGCATATCCCCTGCACATAAAGCCATTCGTGATAAAAATTTGAGAGACACTTTCATCCCCACTGATCTAAATGTGGACTAGTTTCAAGCCATGGTGGGATACCTTTCCATTCCACACTCCCTTACATTCACAGAAGCTGACGATGTCTCCGTGAGCCAACCACATAATGTACCTTTACACATTGAAGCCTCCCTACACAAACATAAAAAAAAATGAGTCCTGATAGATGGAGGAGTTGGTCTCAATATATATACTTTGAACACAATAATACAATTGGGATATTCAGACAAAGTTATGAATGCTACAAACAAAATTACCATAAAAGGCATATAATGATGAAGAGCGTTCATCCAAAGGCACAATCACCTTGCCTCTCAGAGTTGGGCCAGTTACAAAGGATGTGGTTTGCCAAGTCCTAGACCTCAATCTCACTTACAACATATTGCTAGGACGCCCATGGATTCATGAGATGAGGACAGTCCCATCTACATACCACCAATGCATTAAGTTTCCTCACAATGGATTTGAAGTAACAGTTCAATGGTGATCCTAACCCATTCATATATTACAACAATCTGCGGCCTAGATCAGAAATAACAATCCCAATCAATCGAGAGGCTATTCCTTCATCAACATATGTTGATCCTAAATCATTAAAACCTTCCACATCAAAGAAAGCAAAGCTAAAAGAAAAATTCAAGGTTAAAGACATGGGATGTGGTGAGTATATCTTTCGTGTTGATCAACTCCCACTATCTCCTAAGGTTTTCAGTCGACAGGAACAATCTACAAACAATTTTTAATGCCAAGGAATTGGGTGTGAACCACCTAGTGTTGTGGCTACTAAGTTTGAATGCAAATCTCCTCTAGTGGTGCAAGAAGCTCTTGCTATCAATAGTCCTAAGAGTGGTTCCGACAAAGAATCTATTGAGTGTATTACCATCACTCTTGAGAACTCACATAGATTTACCATATCATCCACTCATTCCATTTCCACTCCTCTCCTAGACTTGGATAAAAAATAATCAGAAAAGCCCTTACTCATTGGTGATGAAAAATCAAGATTTGAAAAGAAAATTTTGAAAGTCAAAAATAAAGAGAAGTCCTTTAGTTCAAATCAAAATCAAAAGTTGTTGGACTCTACAAAAATCAAAGTCGAGGATAAAAATCCTATGAAAGAAAAAGAACAAGCGATGATCTTCCCTAATACCAAAATAACTAGGGGCAAAAGTTCTATAATTTCAAGTCAAAAAGAATACTTGTTGATGTTGAGTCTCCATCATGCTGTCCTACTTTCACTTCTTTTCACAATCATAAGCCTTCATCACTCATCCACTTGATATGCACATCCATTCCCTTTTGGCCTTACATCACATCAATGGAACTTTAATGGAGCTTCCTTGAAGGACTTCCTTGAAGGACTTTGTTATCAGGGATGCCCAAACTTCTTTAGGTGACGCGCAGACGGGCTTGTGTATTCCACACGCTAGTAATTCTATTTTAATTCCTTTATCAAGGAAGACAGTCACTCAAGCTACACATCATTCAGTCAAGAAACAATGTGACTGCAATCATAATGTTAAGCCTCGTCCATTTGAGGTAGGTGACTTAGTTCTCAAGGAAAATCCAAAAAATTAGCAAGATAAAGAAAAGAAGGGAAAATTCGAACCAAATTGGCTTGGTCCTTACATCATAACAATAGCCTATGGATCCGGTGCCTATCATCTCTCAACCATAGAGGACGAACCTTTAGAGGATCCTATCAACAACATGCACCTTCGCAAGTTTTACACATAGTTCTTCAAGACTATCCTAATTCAAAAATACAAAAAAATAAAAAATATAAAAATAAAAAATAAAAATTCAAAAAAGACAAAAAAAAAATCATAAAAAATAAAAAATTGTTATTTGGTGAAAACCTGGCAAACAAGCGCCTTGTGACACAAAAAAAAATTGAAAAAAAAAAGTAAAGAAAAAGAACATTTCGTCCAACGGTGAAAACCACTTCGGTGGAGCCCTGGGCAAGTACCATGGTGAAAACTGGGTCACGGACACCATGTGTAGAGACGTTGTTGCTCCCTCCTTCAGGATTCCATTTCCTCCTTCACTTTGCATACACTCACAACCTATGCATCCATAAACTTACCTATTCCCATCATGGCTTGTTATTGATCTACCCAAGATTGGTTAGCCATTCATAATAATCCCTCCTTTTCACCCTTTCCATCTATAATAAATCAGCTCCTATCTGTGGCTAAGGCAAATCCTAAATCTAGTGATGGGTGTGGAACTGAGAGCATCACACGTTCCGAGGAGTACAACTTCTTCCAATTTTCTTTTATCTATCCGCGCACAATCCACAATAAAGCAACACTTGCATCGCCAATCCGCAATAAAGTTTCATCTTCTCCGCAATAAAGTATCAGTTTCATGAATTCAGTCAATTTAAATGAGACACGGCAGCAACAGGCTTCAACAAATCAAATCTTTCAACAAACTCAAACAACATTATGGTTCAGTGTTATCTATCCTTCTATGAAAGTAAACATTGTGACCACAATCAAGTAGACTTATACAAGTGACAAGAGACACTAAACTTGAGGACTACAGTGGATGTTGGTGTCGACTCTTGGTTTTCTTTTTGACTTTATCTTTTTGGTGACATGTCTTTTAGCTTTTCCAGGATGTCTCTGACTAGAGATTTTATCTCCAGGATGTCTTTGACTAGAAAGGTGAGGATGGGGTATCGTCACCTATTTTTCTTTGTTGTCTGTGGATTGTCTCTTAGTAATGCTATGACTTGTCTAAGGATATGAGGACACTAAGAGTCTAGTGTGAACTGGGGCATTCCTTGTTTGCGACTGTCTGATCTCCATACAAACAGGTACAATGACTATATGGGTTGAACATATACCTCGTTTGTCATAACCTATTCTTCCATAATAAAACTCATGATAATAGCACAAGAAGATCTTTCACTTCCATATCTTCTATCTCCCATTCCCCTTTCTTGATTGACCTTCATCATCCTTCCAGAGTCTGTGTAGCCCGCTATCACATGACTGAGTATAATGACACACCAAACATATATGCATTTCATATAGTTTGCACCTGCATTACCACATTTTAGCATTTCATACATACATATAGATATCACAATTACATCACATCCTGCACACAACACATGTTAGCACATTTTACAATCTCATCATGTAAATAGTTATGTATATTATCATGTTCATCTGCATTTCATACATTCACATTTGCATCATGCATAACATATTAAAAACATAAAAGAACAAAAATATTGCATTTCCTCATGTACATATTTACATCCATATCATAAGCATCACATAGAAACATGCATCACATAGGTACACATGCATATAGTTGCCACAAGGATGAATCATCTCGTATATATATATATATATATATATATATATATATATATATATATATATATATATATATATATATATATATATATATATATATATATATATATCTCAAAAATCATAAGTGTCATGATACAATGATGTCAAAATACATATGGCTACAAAATCACCTGAAGGTGTCTACATCATCATATAAAATGGTACAAAAACTGATACATAGGGAGCCCTCTAAGGCTATGATGAACTCCCTCCCTCAAAGCCGGCTGGCCTCAATGGAGTCTAAGCCCTGGAAGGACCCACCCTAGGATCATCTCTCATGCCCCCTCTATCTAGTGGTGGTGGAGGACCCATGACCCCACCACTAGAGGCCTATCTCCCGTCTCTCCCTCCAGTGGTCGTCGTCATCTGCGATGGTCTCTGGAAGCTCCTAGGCCGATGATCTGGTGGCACTACTCCATAGTATAGGTCTCTCCAGTAAGCTATCTCCTCCCCTACCCGCAGAACATAGGCGTATCCAGACCCCATGTCCTCTACTGCCTACCTCCCTGCCCTTAGTGTTGTCTCAACCTCTATATAGCGCTGAATAGCCCGATCCCTCTCCCACTTAGTGTCCCTTAGCTTTCTCCCTCTCCAAATATTGGATCTCATTTGCCTGTCCTTGGCAGATCTCCCTCGAGGATAGTAGCTCATCCTCCTCCTCTCCCCCCTCACCCTGTCCCTGTCCCCGTCCTCGTACCTATTTGGGAACCTGTGTTGCTGGCACCTGTAATGGCAATCCACCTCTTCCCCTCACTACATGAGCTTGTTGAGCCTGTCTCTCCTCTCCATCCTCTCTCCTCGGAGCCACTCTCCTCTCTACCATTGTGCCTCGCCGTCGCTGTTGACCTCTACCTCCACCATCTCTACTATCATCTCCGTCACCTCCACACTCTCCATCTATCGACTCCCCTGGATCCATCAGCCATGGAAATAGATTCTCTCCCCAATATGCAGCGTACTCTGCATCCATCTTTGCATCCTCTATATCTGCCCACATATCCCAAGGCAAGGGAATCATCTCTACTAGCTATTTCACTGCCTGATCATAAGATAACAATGGCCCCAAATGCACCTGATCTCTCATCGTCTGTGCATACATCCTTGATCCCCGTGGCATCCGTTCTATCCTATCGAACTGCCTACCCACCCTATCTACCAATTGCCTCTCAATAACATACGGTGTCTGACCAATCAGATACCTGCTCTAGAATACATATGGTAGCTCCATTGCATCATCCTTCCACTCCTCACAGTCCTGGTATGGCCTCCATACCACACTGTCTATCTCGTCAATCACTCGATGCCAATACTCCAATCTCCCAATCCATGGTTGAGACGTAATCATATCATATAAGTGAACATAGTTGCACCCATATCCTCTGCCTCTGAAATGTATCGGTTGTGTAATCGACAAATGCTCATATGCCCATACCTGCAACAAGGTCACTCTGCATCCCAATCCTGCTGACCCATGATATACAAATTGATGCAACTCATAATACAAGTGTGCCAACAGACACGGTCCCCATGCAAACCTGGAGTGCTCTATCACCAATGTCTCTAGATTCCTCCCCCATCCCATGGCCAACCCTCGTGTCGCCCTATCCGGACAGAGGAATCCACTGATCACTCATGCCAGAACCATCGGTAGTGCCAATCTTGTCTATGTCATGGTGTCCCACGCCACATGTCCAACCCTCATCTCCAGTCCTGGATCCTAAAACACTCATCTCAGTGCATCCTTGTTTCCATCTCGATCATAAGGAACCAACTCCCCATCGATCGGTATCCTCAGTATCCTATACACATCCTCCAAGGTGATTGTTATCTCACCCATCGACAAATGAAACGTACATGTCTCTCAGTGCCATCTCTCAGCTAAAGCAGTCAGCAATCCCATGTTCGCCCAAAACTTAGGCACGTACAGAATATATCGCAAGCCGATAGCCTGAATTGCTACTCTATCATCGAATGTGAGCTCTGCTCGCAAACTCTGAGACGACGAGAATCTCTCTTGTGACTCTAGCATAGGTAGGTCCTCATGCAATCAAGAAAATCAATTGTGTCAATCCTAGTGGCATTCCTTGTTCATCACAAAGTGTTGCTTTTTGTCTTAGTGCTTATATCTATCACATGACACTCTATCCTAGTGGTACTCCCTATTCATCACAAAGTACTACTTTCTATCCTAGTGGCATTCCCTATTCATTATAAAGTGCTGCTCTTTTTTAGTACTCCATGTTCATCACAAAGTACTGCTTTCTATCCTAGTGGCATTCCCTGTTCATCACAAAGTGTTGCTCTTTTTTAGTACTCCTTGTTCATCACAAAGTACTGCTTTTTAAAAATCCTAGTAATCCATGTTCATCACAAAGTGCCTCGATCTATCCTATCCTAGGGCCTTTGCTTGAGTGTATCCTCTTGAGTAGTTTCCTGATTGGCAACGTATGTTCTATCACAGAATTGTCAATCCTAGCCCTATATTCTATTCTATTCTAGTCTTCCCTAGAGGACCTATTTGAGTGTATTCTCTTAACAACTTATCCAATTGACAATGCATGTTCATCACATAACTGTTGATTTTTCCTTGAAGACGCAAATGTGCTTACATACTTCTCAAACATTCCTGTCTTGCACAAACACACCTGATTCACACAGATGTGCCTCTGTTCGGCACAGACGCACTTGTCCTACATAAACGTATCTGCAAGACACATACGCGCTTGCATTTGACACAAACATTGTTACAATCATAGACGTGTCGGGCACAAACACAGACGTGCCTAGCACCAATGCAAACACGCCTTAACGTTTTTTCCCCCCGCTTGACATACCTAAAGTGCATTTATTACCTACCTAACATTCATTTATGACAACATTTAATGTGCCAAAGCACAAGGAGGTTTTGCGGTACTTACCGGCTCTCCTGCATCTATTGGCCTTTGAAATCGGCGAACACGATCGAATATATGCATCAAAGCCATCGTTGCTGACTGTTGACTGCTCTTTGCTCTCTTTGCACTCTAATCTCTTGGATGTGTGGATGACAATGAGGATGTTTTCCCCTCGTAGTCTATCTTATAGGCTACCCTAGCCCTAGCCCGAGTCAATCTTCTTTATTCCTTGACTCTGTCACTCTATCCTATCTTGTCAGTCCTTTCTAGCCTTTCTTTCTTATCGAGAAATTGTCTGTGATCTTTCATGACATTTTCATCCAATCTCTTGAGGGGGCATATCATTCCCATCTTGGGGCAACTTTGTATCAGTTCATCTTATCTTCTTTGAAACAATGCAACAAGTTGTATTGTCTCAAAGAGGGGCAAAATGTAGATACCTAAAATTGTCATGTCTAATTAAATAAATATCTTTATTTATTTAATTATTTTAAGCCTAGTTCTTCTATTAATTGAATAAATCTCTATTTATTTAATTAATTAATTTATCCTCTTCTAGCCTTATTTCTCATTTAAATAAATACTTTTATTGTCCTTTTTTTTCTAGATTAAATAAATATTTTATTTATTTAATTGATCCCACTTCTTCTATTAATTAAATAAATCTTTATTTATTTAATTAATTCATTAACCTTTTATACCAATGACACATGTCATTCATCTCTTAATTCCTACACTACCTACCCTCTTATTATTTTCTTATTTCTTCTACCTACCCTCTAATCCTAACCGACCATTTATCTTTTACACCTCTCAATCTTATCCCTCCATTTCTTATAGTGTCTTCTATATAAGGAGATGCTTCCTTCATTGTCAATCCTAATCGATCTTTGAAGCCTTCTAGCATTCGAACTTTCATATGCAATCAAGTCTACTTGCAACCACATTTCCGTTCTTTGTTGAGCTCTTGTGCACCAAAAAAATCTGAGAACAAATATATCAGGCAAGATCAATAGAGATAGGAAGAATGTAGATCCAAACCCTATTGGACATGTGATGATATAATCTTTATGATTTTGTTGATTCTCATTTGTCTTAGGTAATCTTCATATGTTATGGTGGATCTTTGTTGATTGTTAGGCTAGGGTTTTGTGGTTGAATTCATTTAGTCTTTCAACATTGTTATTCCATTTTTACCATAAACAGAGGGAAAAAGGCATTTTTAGATAAAATAAAAAATTTATTTTAACTAAAAGGGGTGCAACTTGCATTTGTAGGATTTTGCAAATGGGGGGACTATTCACAAATAAATAACGATTTATTTAAATGCAAAGGGATTTTAATCAAATGTAAATTCATTTAAAAGGGAAAAGGGGTTTTAATTAAATAAATAAGATTTATTCTATTAAATGGCTAAAGGGGACTTAATCAAACCTTAGTTTAATTAACAGGTTAGGCTAGAAGAAATAGATTTTAATCAAATCTTTAATTTGATTAATAGGTTGATTAGAGGAATAGGGATATTAATTAAACCTTACTGTAATTAATAGGTGAATAAATAATGATTAAATGAATAGAATTTATTTAATTAGTTGTGCAATTTTCAGGTGTCTACACAACCAACTTCATTTTCATGATTTTTTCAGAAGACATTTTAGTTATTGTCGCAACTAATATTGTTGGAAGTAATGTAGTCGTGATAATATCTCTGATATTTAAACACAGAAAAATAAAATATATGTGTATGTATAGTTGAGTCTTAAACACGTCTTAGAAAAAATGATTTCTTTCTTTTAACCTCAGTTTAATTTAGGCATTATATTTTTCGAATTAGAGTTACAGTGTTCCATGCTACCATTATTTTTTACTGGTAGTAAAATTGTATAGCCAAACATGTTCCTACAAAAGCCATAACTTAAGAAGTAACATTTCTACGAATTTTGTTCTCGAGAAGTCAATGGAATTAAGTTTTTTTAATATCAATCATCATGATGATTTCTCATTCTTTTTTTTTCCAAACATGTTTCTAACAAAATGACTATATATTTAAAATATCAAGTTTATATTTCTTTTAGAGTTTAAATGAATGAAGTGATAGAACTGCGAGTTTAGCGCAATAACCCTTATTAACCAGGCTAATGCTTTCTCTATGTAACTTAATGATATATTTCTTATTTGGTTTGGTTTTTGTTCAAATTTCTTAATTATGCATCTAATTGACTCATTTCTCAAGGTCAATATTTAACCTTTGGATACATAATGCCCATGATTAGGTTTGATAATTAAAAATAGATTGTCCATGATAAATTTTTTTCTACACTCTATCATATTTAACACCAAATGGATCACATAGTTTAGACATACATACTAAAAACCAAGACCCAACTAATTCCAGAGCTCCCTAGATTTGCAACCTGGGGTTTCGATACTAGATGTCATGCCCATAATTTTACACTCAAGTAAAAAAATGCAACTAGTGAATTTTTTTTGTGTAAATACAATATAACTATATAGTTTTTATAAGAGTATCATCGATTTATGTGTTTGTGATAATTGATATAATATTACATTTAGTATTACAATGTTGCTACATACGGTCTTGTGTGACTGTATTATCTTTTGTGCTATGCATATACATGTCTAGCAAACAATATGTGTTTGGTTTATAACAAATTGCTTCTCTTTTTGTATAATCCTTTTCAACTTTGAAGACAATGCAATAAAACATATAAAGCAAGGTAAAATAGAGGAGCAAGGTTGAATAGAGATTTGGTCTCACTGATATACATATATACATATACACATACACATACACATACACATATACACATATACACACACATACACACACACATACACACATATACATACATGCATGCATACATACATACCAATCTAAAATTCCATGGTAATCAATCCACTAACTACTTGGTGTATTCATTAATCTACGAAATAATATTTAGCTTATACTGGAGGATTGTTGAATAGTATTTAAAAATTGACATTTTTGAAAATACTTTAGAAATACTAACCTGATTGTTGAATTGAGAACTAGCTTTGTTCCTTCATTTTAATTTGTTTCTTTTATTTGAAGAATAACATTATTTATACAAAGGTAGCTATCTTTCAATACTCCATTCTATGTTTTTATAGTAGTGTATGCATCAATACTAGTCTGGTCTGTTATGGGCACTTCTACAATTACTTGTTTATTTATTTTAACAGCCATCCTTAAAAAATTTTTTTTTTCTTCAAAAAATGCATATATTTTCTTTAACCATAGTCGAGTTAAAATAGGGGTGGTTAATCCTTTCATTTAGAAATATGAATACTTACTAAGGGATATTGAGAAGAACTACTACTTATTGTTTTTTGTTTCTTTATCAACTCATGTTTATTTTTGTAAATATTAGTCCATAAGAGCTATAAAGTAGTGTTCCTTATAACTTCCACTTTTGAAACTACTACAACTAGCTCAAACCTTTTCCTCTATCTTTTCTTCTCACATTATTGTGAGATAAATAAACTTAATTGAATGAATTGATCAAAAACAACCCTTAGAACCCAACCAACAAGGTAAAAAGAGAGATGTATTCTATGTGTAAAGGGAGAGACAAGAAATGGATTTGCATAAATAATCATGAACCTTACATTACAAGAATCAAGACTACTTCCTTCCTATCTATAAGAGTGTTACATCTTCTCATTATAATTTGGCATTAAATACAACTTATAATACAACAACAAGAGAGTTCTATAAATCAACACGTGTTTTCACTTACACTATAGCTAAACTTCATCACTAGATTATCCTTAAAGATGACATGCCAATGAGTACTACACTTGCTCTTAACCCACAATTAAATTTTTTATATAGTTTTATTTTGACCCAAACATAAAATATTGCACAACTTGTTCTCTTATCAATAATGAAATTCTTACGCTCCTTTATTCAAATGAAAAAAACACAAAAAAATAATTATTTCTCTCCGCCCTACCATAATGGTGTCATGGAGCCACATGGGCTCTATCCATACCCTCAAGCAAGCAAATTATTATAGACCCATGTCATATTAATGTAGTCTTTGCACATGCCATAGATTGACTAAAGATAACATGATATGTAGTTTTCACATGACCACTACAAGGTTCACACAAATCTAAATATGCCACCCACTCAACATTCCATGTTTGATTTTGTTCCTATCAAGCTAGAGACGAACCTTGAAAATCTATCTCAATCTTAGAACACATCAACAAGGAGGGTGGAGGGAGTAAGATCAACTTAACTCTCCAATTCTATGTATAATTGACCTCCATATCCACATACACGGGCTCCTTCCTTCTTTCAAAACTATCTTCTTTTCTCTAATTCCTACAAGAGTTCTCCAAAATGGAGAAGTGGGTAACAACCCACTCTCTCTTCACAAACTCAATATAAGGGAGATTATCTTGCAAGAATTGGATGGGGAGGTGATGCTTGTCACATTCCCATCCTCTCCTCCATGAGATCTTTTCCTCGTTTAAGAGGGGACAAAATTAGGACACCCCATTACCTAAGTCTTCCCACATAAATGAGGCATGGGGGTGGGGTTCGTACCATCAACTCATCTATCCTCAAAATTCGTCACTCATCTTAATGAGGACTTTTGGAGAGTGAAATCAATTCCTAGGACCTTTATTGCATGTCCGATAGGCCCCCACCTCAAGGGTATAGGCCCTGGGGGTCTATTTTTGTAATTTAAACATGATCTTTGACTAAAAAACTTTGATTGAATTACTAACACTAATAAACCTCACAAACACATCTATATCAAATAATAAAAACCCATTTCCTTCTAAGTCAACAATGGTTGAACTTATGACTTCTCATAGAGGAAATTTGATTTGGAAAAGGTGTTTCTCCCATAGTCCTCATTACTTTCCCACACATAACCAACACATTCATAAGCATAGTTAGACCACGATAAAAAGTCATATTATTTGATATCAATTTTTTATTGGGTTTACTAGGGAATACTAATAATTTTTCCACACAATCATCTCATTTATGATCCCCAAATCTATTTAACCATCTATTGAAGAAAAATAATGTAATAGTTTAGTGTTTTATTAGTTATATGCGAGGTGAGGTGTTACAACTTTCCCATCTAACATTCCTTGCACATTGTATTAGTAGTCTTGATGATCTTTGACAGATCTCTTACAACACAATAGTGGAACTAATCTTCATTATGTTGGTCCCTATCGGTGACTGAGAGGGGGGGGGGGTGAATCAGTTACCTACTGGTTATACAAAATTAAAATCTTTTACTCAAGTCTGCACTAACTTAATATTCATCAATACAAACATTTATTGCAGGAGAACATGCATGCATGAAAAGATACACAATAACACCAAGAATTATCTCGTGGAAACCCAAATGGAAGAAAACCATGGTGTGAGTTGATGCTCACAAAAGTTGTACTCTTCTGGAGCATGCTCTGTGAGGAGCCATCCCTACTAGGAGATTACAAAGACACTGTTAGGTGCCACCCGGTTAAGGGATTTTCTTTAAGGCCTGTTAGTGCCTTTACCCTATTAGAGGTAGCCTTGTTAAAGGACTTAGGATCATCAATTAATATGTCACCTGGTTAAGGGATTTTACAAAGGAACTTGTTAAAGTCCACTCGGTTAAGGAATTTTGAGTTGCAATGGTTAGAAAGCAACAAGAAATTGATCTGCTGGAATAGCTACTGATAGCTTGATCAGATCACAATGAAAATCATACTCTGTCTGCACTGGTTGTGTCCGCTCTGCACTACACCGATTATTTGCTCATACCCTTAGCTTTACATTCTGTCGGTCCTATGCTCATACCCTCGTCTCTGCACTCTGCCGATCTACTTCACACACACTCTGCCGGTCTACTTCACACACACTCTACTCTGTTAAATCACTTAGCACTTCCTCACTCTTCACTCTGCACTTTGGATCGCCTCTCATAGGATTTGCACCTTGCAAATTTTTCGATCAATCGTTTTGGTTTTTGCCAAAAAACTTTATACCATATTTCGCCAACACATACCCGCTGATTCCTCAATCAATTTACACCTGACACTCGATAGATTTGAAATTCAAATCTTTCCAAATCTTCCCGCACTCTCTCCGTGTGCTCTCCATCAATCTCACCAGCAACTCATCCTTGATTGCCTCTGGAATTCATAATTTCACAAACCTCTGGGTTGTGTTCTGTCTTTTTAATGCGAACCAGAAAATCTGCACAAATCTCACCTTAACTGGTTGTTAACTATTGTAGACTTTCACTATCCATTTGTTTGATGATATCTCGCCATGACTGACTCACCTTTGGTCATCACATCTAGCTTACCAGTCACTGCTCTGAGATTCCCGGTGGATATCATCCTTCAACCTGTATCACCGGTTCACTAGTGTAACTCTGTTATCTTCTGCCACCGGTCACTGATCACTAAGCAAACTGATCACTTGTTTGTCCAGAGAGCTCCAGTCATGCATAAGACTACTAAACTTCAGTTTGAGTGAACTCCTGTGACCACATCATCATGTCAACTACTTCTTATGGTGATTGCTTCTTTATCTGGTGGGAGTCCTGTTGTTTCTTATCCAAACATCTTTCAGCATACCAGTTGCCGGTTGACACTAACTCACTTGTCAGTTGGAAACAATGCATTGCCAGCATATCCTATACTGGTCTGCAGTCCTTGCACAAGTCAATACTAACTTGTGTATAGGTGACTCCAAAGGTCTTTGTGCTGAAAGACATTTCCTCACTCACTAGTGAATATCAAAGACACCTCATTAAGTATGCAACAATAATAGTACTGTACAAACATTTCTTATACCGGTAACCATCCAATACCGATTGACATCAATGAAAATCACAATGCCAACACATTATATTATCAAAATTAATTTGTCCCATCCTTTCGTGCCACAACCAACATTCATTGCTTTGCACCAACAAACAACTACTTCCTCCATTTTCTTTCACATAATAGATATCACCATTTGTTCTTATACATTCTACAACTAAATTACTAATCTTCCTTCATATAATTCTAATTCATTATTACAAAATTTATAAATGTGCTAATCTCTTTTATTGCTTTGTCATTTTTAAAAAGGCTTTTGACACAGTCCCTAGTGATAAGCTTTGACACATAATGGAAGAACTTGGGATTCCTATGCATCTTAGGGTAGTTGTTCATAGACTATATGAGGAGGTTAAAAACAAAATTAGAACTTCATTTAGCATTTCAAATAGCATTAGGAGTAGTATTGGGGTCAAACAAGGGTGTCCTCTATCTCCTACCTTGTTTGGATTATATATTGACAAGCTTGAAGAGTGGTTGAACATGCAAAATGGCGAGGGTATTCAGCTGGGTGAATTTGTGATAAGGCCGCTCCTTTATGTAGATGATCTCATTTTGATTGCTAAATTTTTTCCCTTCATTTGCAAGAGCATTTATTTGCTCTTGAGCATTTTTGCAGCATGGTGGGAATGCAAGTTAACATTAGCAAGATGAAAGTCATGGTTTTCTCCAATAGAAGAAAAGAAAATCAGCATAACTTTTAATTTTGAAGGCAACATTCTTGAAGAAGTTACATATTACAAATATCTTGGAATTGATTTCAACAAAATTCTAAGTTGGGAAGACTGCAAGAAGAAAAGAACTTTAGGCAGTTGAAAAACATTTTATGGTTTTCAAAATAGATGTAGAGAGGTAGAGCTATGGGATTGGAAAATGATACAAACTCTTTTCGGGTCCTTAGTGCTACTGATTGTCCTCTATGGGTGTGAAATTTGGGCTAGTAGTACCCTAGTCTCACAGTGGAAGCAAATTAAGAGAATTCAAAAACGTTTAATCACAAGCATGTTCGCTATTAAAAGTATAGTTCCCTATGGTATAATGTTAAGTGAAATGGGAGCTAACCCCATTGAAGCAATTGCTATGGTGCGCTTCATTAACTAATTAAAAATAATCGAGTAAACGGGAGAAGGTAGATGGCCTAAGGTTGTCTTTAATGACAAATTGTGCAAAAGAAAGAAGACTTGGATGCAACAAAATATCAAATGGATGAGTAAATGGAACATTTTTTTGAATATGTGCCCCACAAATAACAAAGAGATAAGGCCCTTCGTTATGGATAAGTTCTCTAAGAAAATATGGGTAATTGGGCTAGGAAGAAAGAAACAATACTATATCAATGAGTTCAACCCCACGTGTGATCATCTTCAAAAAGTTTACATAGGGGCTAACATCTCATGGATAGCTAAAATTCCTATTGCTCATCTTAGAACTAGTTCTCATCAACTCCATTGTGAGATTGGATGGTGGAAAAGGCTAAAAGAGGTTTGGGAAGAAAGGGGTTGCAATTTTTGCACCTTCGGGAAAGTGGAAATTGAAAAACATTTTATCTTAGAGTGTGACGCCCTTAAAGACAAAATGGATAAGTTTATTAATATCTTCACCTCTAGCTCGTGGTATAATTTATTCATCGAGGAGTATATTGAAAATATGAGAGCACTCATCATCAACTTGCATAGGCAAAGAATTGATCTACAAAAAATGATCTTGACAGGCTATCCCATAGGCTATCCTTAGCCTCGTGGACGTTAAAATTGTCTTCATCTTCTTCTTCTTCTTCTTTTTAAATTAAATACTCTATTTCTGTAGAAAGCTAATGAGGAATTGACAAGAATGCGAACCTAAAGGAAAGATAAACTTCCCCCCTCAAAAATAGAAACAAACAGAGATTGGTCATGTATATAAAAGGACAAAGCCATGAAAAATTTAGAAGGAAAATCAAGGAATCTATTGTTGCAAGGTGTGCACCCTTGGTCTCCTTGTGTTGTACAACATGGCGCTCAAGTTTGTGACATGGCTTAACCACCTCGTATGGATTCTATAAGTCTAGTGGCTGTATTCGGCATTAATAGGTCAATCTTTTGATGCAATGCCAACCATACTTCTAACAAGTGGTATCAGAGCCTAGGTCACATGTTCAAACCCCTTCGCTTGCACTGGGAGGGGATTGTTGCAAGGTGTGTGCCCTTGGTCTCCTTGTATTGTGCAACACAACGCTCGGGTTTGTGACATGACTTAATCGCTTCTTGTAGATTCCATAAATCCACTGGTTGTGTTAGACATTAACAAATTGATCTTTTGGTGTAATGACAACCATACTTTTAACATCTATGTTACCTGTTTTGTAACCGCGAAGACCTAAATTTGATAGAAATATTTCATTTAGATTTAATCCCCCCCAAAAATACATTTCACTAAACTATTTACCCACATTCTTTGTTTCTTAAAAAAAAAAGGAAGAAAGAAAGAAAGGAAAAAAGAGAGAGGAGGAAGTGTTTAAAAAGAGGAGGAGGAGTGTGTCTAAACCTCCGTTCAATTATTCATAATTTCTCTTGACTAATTATCATATGGAGGAGCTTAAAAAAAGAGTAATAATAATAATCATTGGGTATTTATGCATTCACCTGGGTCATTTATTTTTTTAGCTGACCAATCAAATTTAAGAATTTTAAACAAGCCTATAGTTCATATTTATTAGATATTTTATTTTTGCTTACCAATCAAATTTAAGAATTTTAAACAAGCCTATATATAGTTCATATTTATTAGATATTTTATATAATTACAAAAATATCATTTTTCTTTATTCTCATTGGACAATATTAAAAACAGTAAGTAAAAAATTCAATTTTCGAAAAAAAAAAAACTCATTTGTGTACATTTAATAAATAACATGTCATTGAAATGACAAAGAAAACAGTAAAATAGTTTAAAAAATAAATAAACTGTCAATCGATGGTTAAAATTCCCAATCTTTCCCAGTTGCTATTTGGCATCCGTAGTAATGCAGAAAGCACGTACTATATTTTGCAAGTGAAAACGTACAACAACTCACTATTTGTTGTTTATCAATTTACACTATGTATTATTTTAATGTTAAAACTTATTAAACTTAAAGTTTTTAAAAATGTCTTCGGTCACGGTTCAGCCAATGGCGCTACTTCAATGCTAACTGGGTCCGCTGGAAATATAGGCACTAACTGAATATGACACATTTAATATACATTTTTGTTCTTATTCCCATCTTTAAGTTTTATTTTTATAATTTATTATTAACTTTAAATTTTAGTTTTTCTTTCTTTTTATTTATTTAATAAATTGGTTATTTATAATTATCGTTTAAATTATTATTTTCTATTATTATTTTCATTTGATGTATTTTAATTTTGTATTCAATTTATAATATTTTAAATTTATTTTAGTTATTTATTTATTAATTTATTTACTTGATTTTCATATGTTTTATTTTATTTTTAAAATTAGTTTTACGTTTTATTTATTCATTTAATAAATTTGTTATTCATAATTATCGTTTAAATTATTATTTTGATTTGATGTATTTTAATTTTGTATTTAATTTATAATATATTAAATTTATTTTAATTATTAATTTAATAAAATAATTATTTATTATTGTTTTTATTAATATTATTTAAGTTTGAATTTTATTTTAATGATTAGTTGCTCTTTTTATGAAATTGAAAAACAATAATTAAACATTATTAGATTAATATAATAACTCTATCATTCTCTCCCTCTCTCTTTGTCTCTTTCACTTTCGGAGTAAATAGACATTACACTGCACTATCTCTCTACCTTTTTGGATCTCCATTTCACCATATTTAATATTCAATTAAGACCTTTCCACGTGATTGACAATAAATTTTGGTTCTTGGAATGCCAATTAATTCTCACAAGTAAGTCCATTTCAATCCAACTATCATGTGTCCCAGTTAGACAATAAAGTATTTCAAATTTTGTTCAGATATTTTATGTTGGGCACTTGAATAAATGGCCTTATCAAGATCAATGGACTTGGTCTATTTCAACAATCACTCTCCCTCTCTCTCCCTCACCCTTTTTGTAGACCTTTATATCTATATCTCTTTACTTCTCTATCTCTCTCCATATACCTCTCCATCCATCTCTCCCTCTATTTTTATCTTGTTATATTTGCATCTCTCTTTACTCCTATATCAATCCCTCTCTCTACACATCACTTCTTATATATGTCTTTATCTTTCAATCTCTCTTGTATCCCTCTTTCCTCACCATATCCCTCTCCTACATCTCTATCTCTATCCTTATCTCTACACCCCTCTATATTGCTCTCCCCCCCTCCATCTCTCCCACTTTCTATTCCTATACACATATCTCTCTCCACCTCTCTCTATTGCTAAGATAACATGAGCATATCTATCTCCATCTCTCCCTATTGCAAACATAACACAAGCCTTTCAATAATGGAACCTAATTATCTTCCCAATTTAAAGGTTTTGTTTTAGTCATGTTTGAATCTATGTAAGTGGATGCATGGTTGATTGAAAACTATCACTTCTCCATTGACACCTTTGTTGTTCAAAAATTATTATTTTTTGTTAAATTTACTATCCATTAACCTCTTGCAATACACAAATATATGCAAAAACTAACCCAATTTTTTTCTTAATTGAATTTCAATACCTCTTCGGCGTACCCATTGCACACTAAGATGCAATTGCTAGTATTAATTTAATTACGCTGAAAGGCGTAACATACAATGGTGCAGCCAAGCTTATACGTCATCCGTCATAATTTTTATTCGCATGCAGAGTAAATCTCGACAATAATTTTGATTCGCACTGTTGAATGGGAACGGTAGATCTCTTTTTTGTCTGGAAAAGCATTAAAATATTTTCTCTTTTGTATATCCAATAAAGCAGCCCTAAACGAATTTTCTGTATAGGTAGAGAATTACATTTCTCATTCGGAATTCAATGTACCTATTAAATGTAGCGGATAAATATGATTAAATCCTTTCTCCACACAAGAGGAATTGAAGCTACATCGCTATAAAGTCTATATTTTTATTCAAAACATGTTAACTAACTCTTCACTTTTTTCTAACTTTTGTTTACTGAATGGCCCCACCATGTTGTTGTTCTACTTTTCAAAGTTTTTATTAATTTCAAAGATGAGATTTTGACCCTTAAATTAAATGTGTCAAACTCCACCACTTTGATTAAATAATATTTCATGTTTTTTTTAATGAATATTAGAATAAGATTTACTAATTTCTTGCTACGTGAATTGTTTTTTTTTAACTTTATTTTATATTTAATTTTAAGAGTTGAATATTTTAATATAATTCTAGTCTTTATTTTTTAATTATTGTCAATGTAATTTGTGTTTTTAAGTAATATTTATGATGTTAAAAAGTTGCTTTTTTGGTCCTATTGGGGAATATAATATAATTGGATAGCTTAGTTCGTATGTACTTTCTATATTTGCCTTTTACAAAATATTATTATTGATTTTTTTAATATATATTAGACACTTATGTAATATATTTTTGTCATTGGATTAAAATAAAATTCGTTCAAATTATGAGGTAAAGGAGAGTTAAGGATTAAGATTTACTTATATAAAATTTGAAATTAAAAAAATATATTTGAAAAATTATTTCACAATAGTATAATATTATTTAATAAGTGAAATAATAATTACCATTAATAGATTTAATTATTTAAATTTGATTATTAATTATTTAAAAAAAAAAGCAAAGTTTGTAATTTTGATATTTTTTGTTTTGATGGTATGTTTTATGATTTCATAAAAAAATGATCATTTTGGTAAATACTATAAAGTTGTAAAATAAATCTAAAATTATCAATTACTAAAAAACATAGTGGTCATTGAAATTAATGTATCACACATGTTTTCAAATTGACTACAACATGATAGACACAAACAAATTAAGAGATTGTTATAATGGTAATAATGTAACTTTTCTAATTAGAATGCATTCCATTAAATCATAGCTTCTTGAGGAATTGTGTCAAATAGTTCAATGCTTTCTTTATCTCCCACATTTTGCATAGATTTCAAAAGGGGTATATGCAAACATAACATTTGAGAAAATTCATCTTCATATTATATTATGCTTTGATGGACGTACACACCTTGTTCCAAATCTCCAATAATAGAAAATAAGGACATTGATGAAGGTTGTGGATTTTTTTCTTTGCATCTATCAAATATGTTTGCTTGACAATTTCTAAAAGTTTTTTAGGAAATCCACTATGTATAACTTACACTTATTATAGCCTATGATTTCACATTCATTTGTCTTTCATCTACAAATAGTATTTGCTTCAATTTTCCTATAATATTTTTAATATATATCCATTTTGTGGATATCCCTATGATTTCACATTCATTTGACATTCATCTACAAATAGTATTTGCTTCAATTTTCCTATAATATTTTTAATATATATCCATTTTGTGGATATCTTACGGTCCTTGTAGTCCACATGACGTGAAATCCTTTGTTAGAGATACTGTTACAATATATTTCATATTAATGTTCTCTTTTGCTAACATAAATTGTGAGCATGGTACATTTATTCACATATTTCTTATGTAATAATTTATTTATTTTAATCTCCATACACTTGTATCCTTGAATCTACGACACATATAAGTTACATAAATCTATTTTATCTATTTATCTCCCTCTTCCTCTCCCCCTCTATCTTCCTCTCTACTTTCATCTACTCCAACTTACCACACATTCCCAGGAACTTAAGCTTTGTGTCTCTTGTTCTATAAACAACAGATCATCTGCAATTATTAATAGAAAAAGCAAACTAAATAGGTAGGAAGGGGAGGATTTGAAAACCACAAAATCTTCCCTTCCAGTCGAACTGAACATGGTAAGGATTTTGAAATTATTCCCATCAATTAACGGATATGATGAACCCGACTGAAATTTTCTAAGTCGACTGATAGAAAAATTCTCAATTCTGTCGTTTGACGCAAAATTCTACATTTCTTTTTCTCACTTTCCCGCCTTCTTGTACTGAAACGTTTCCAGTTCTCAAGTCCTTTCAAAGTTGCCATTAAACCTTCGAAGGTTTTCATTTTTCATTCTTTACTTATTATTCCATTCATATGTTCATTAAAACCCTCAAATTCTGCGAATCGCCAAGCAAACTGAGTTTACTTGAATTCTTGAGTACCCAATTGATATTTCACAATGTCGCTCAAACCCAATATTCGTACGGAGCTCAGGAGAAAATATTACAAGATGGGTGTTGATGCAGAGGACGCTCGGCGAAAGAGAGAAGACAATCTTATCGAAATCAGGAAGAATAAGAAGGATGATAATCTCCTCAAGAAGAGAAGACAAGGAATGCAGGGTGCTCAACAAGGGCAATTTACCGTTGGTAGCAAGGTGTGCTGAATTCTTAGCCCTGTGCCTATTTTTGGATTGTAAATTGTCTTCAATCTGAAATCCTAAATGACTTGAATCTTCCGGGGTCCTTGTTGTTGAGTACACTTTTTCCTTTCAAATTTTGTGTCGCTAGATTTTGATAATTAGACATAGGTGGGTTTATTACCATAAAGACGCGTACAAAAGCTTTTTGATAATCATAGATACGTATACATTCACAAATACTATATATGGATACACATGCAAAATACCCAGTTCTCTATATCGAAGTCATGTATTGATTGATTCAGATACTTCAAGCTCACACAGCCTTGACTGATGAATACAAATTTTGTTTCTCCAAATTGTACGCGAAATAGATTTGATAATTAGATATGTGTCTGCTTGTAACGGAAAAGTTGTGCATAGGGCTTTTTCATAACTATATATAAGTATGCATCCATAAATACTATATATGGATGCATGTATGTGTAGATATCATACTAGCAGTCCTCACACTAGTAGATGGATTTTGGATTCGTTTGCAGATTTGGCAAAAGAAAACTGGCAATTGAAAAAATATATGAAGATTCATTTTCATTTTATTTTTTAAAATTTCTTTTCCCCTCTGTTTGTTTTATTGTTTCCTTTTTTCCTTGGCAGGCTAGGCTTACCGTGGGAGTATATTCAGCTGACCTGGCAGAGCTTTGCTTGGTTCATGATTCAACAAGTACTTTCTAGGTCTCATGTCCATGGTCTATATATGCACACACATATGGGAGCAGCTATCCAGCTATTATGATGCACCATGGCATTGATGGCATGGATACGACATAACTCAAATTCACTGCTTCTCATCAATTTAACTCAAATATAGACTCTAATTCAGCATTAGTTCACTATGCCATCGCCCTCGATGCATCAAACGACAGTTTTTCGTGAAAAAAATTGAAAGACATGAGATAACTCACAACATTTTACTCTTTTTTTCTTTTGGTATTTTTGTTTTAATCAACATTCTATATCTATTTTTTTTGTGCCAATGTATTTTGATTTATTTCAACGAACTTTTTATTGTTTGTAAACTATTGCAAGTGGAAGTTTTAAATCTTTGATTGTTGCAAAGAAAGTCAATTGGAAAAATAAGTGGGACGTTTTCAATGCCACAATGGGGATCATCACAATAGGTCATAATGATTTTTTGCTGTTTCTTTGCATGTGAACTGTTTTATTAGACATGATTGAATCCACATGCTAATATTGTTCTCAATGAAATAATTGTTTTTTGTGTGCATGCACTTCAGGAATCTTGATGTGAATAGATTGTTAAGAATGGTGTTGCCACAACTTGAGAATTTGATGAATTAAGAGGATTGCAAAATAGGGTTCTTGATGTGAATAGATTGTCAAGAATGGTGTCCCCACAACTTGAGAATTTGACGAATTAAGAGGATTGAAAAAAGAGAAATTGCAATGGAGGTTTTTTCAAGTCTTCTAGATGACATTGATAGAGAATGCTTGTTGAGGGTGCCATTGAGCCCACACTACAACTTGGCTCTCGTTTGTAAGTTGGAAAAACATTTTATGTAGGTAGTTTTACTTTGCATGGAGTTGATCTCTCCTAAACAAATAATTAATTGTTGTAAACTAATAGTCAAATGAAGTTGAAAAAAAAATACATGAGGTGGGTTGAATAGATTAGTTTGAACAATAGATCCAATACTTCAAGTTGATATTATGTACATATGTCGAGTAATACTTCTTGACATCACTTCTGTTCTCACTAAAAAAATGTATTGGTTTTTCTTCATGGATTTATGAAATGCATCAATTATGGTTCATTAGTATTAGTAAGTAAATTGAATATTACCAAATTATAATAATTGTGGGATAAATAATCCTCAAAAAAGTCGAGTCTACCTTTATTAAAATAAAAAATTCCAAATAACATATTAACAATATATACACTTCATAATTTTTTTTAAAGATTTTAAATATTTAGAAAAATGAATAACTTGAAAACTAAAAGTTTAAATGTGTGAATTAAATCAAATGAACACAGAGTTTTATTAAATTCAACACAAGAAATATATGTTACAAACATACTCATGCAAAGTAAATTAGGAGAGATAAGCTCCATCCAAAGTAAAATTACTTACATACAATGTTTTTCCAACTTTAAAAAATAAGAGCCAACTTTAATCTTGATCAAAGAGTGGTCTGCATACAACATTTTCCAACTGTTACAAACAAGAGTTAGCTTGTAGTGTGAGCTTGATGGCGCCCTCAACAAATGCTCTTTGCCAATGTCATTTGGAAGACCTGGACAAATCTCCATTGCCATTTCTCTTTCTGCAATCCTCTTAATTTATCAAATTCCCATGCTGTGGTGGCAACATTCTTGATAATCTATTCGCATCAAGACTCTTGTAGCGCATACACACAAAACACAATTATTTCATCAAAATCAATATTAACATGCAGTGAAATTCAATGATGTATAATAAACCAGTTTGCATGCAAAGAAACAACAAAAAAGTAATAATGACTTGCTGTGATGATCCTAGTTGTGGCATTGAAAATGTCTCTTGCCTTTTTTTCCAATTGATTTTCTTTGCCATGACCAAAGATTTGAAGCTTTCACTCATAGCAGTTTATAGACAATAAAAAGTTCGTTGAAATAAATCAGAATTTATTGGCGCCAAAAAAATGTTCGTTGAAATAAATCAGAATACATTGGCGCCAAAAAAAGAGATATAGAATGTTGAAAACAAAATCAACAAAAAAAATGAGTAAAACGCTGCGAGTCATCTTATGTCTTCCAACTTTTTCCATGAAAAACTGCATTTTGATGGGTTGGCGCTGATGGTACATTGAATAGATGTTGAATTGGCATTTGTGTCTGAGTTAAATCAATTAGGAATAGTGGACTTGAGTTATGGTGTATCCTTGCCATCGATGCCATGATGCATTGTGATGGTTGGATAGTCGCTCCCTGTAATGCCCTTGTCAGTTCTGATACAAAATTCTAATTTTCTTGGCTTAGACCTTTTGTCAAACACTTGGCTAATAGGTTCTCAGTCTGCTGCTATTAGTTTCAGTTTGATAAATAAGGGACATTAAACACTAATTTTTCATGAAAGAACATTCATCAACAACCTGAAATAAAAGTATGTTAATCCTGGAATGCTTAGACAGCAAACTAGATGTATTGCAAGACAAATGGAGCTCTCAAACATGGACATCTACTAGCTGTCATTATATCAAATAGTTGTCATACAACCTCAGAAACTAATCATAAAGATGTGGCCGTAAACTCCTCAACCTTAATTCATAAGACAGCATTAATTCTGAGGACAAATGATACTTATTAATTATGCACACCAAACTGGAAAGTACAATGAGCCCTATTTGCAAGAACCTGGTGTAAATCGCTATGTTTGGTGATGAAGAATCAAGCAGTATGCAAGACCAAAGACCTTTCTATGTGCCCAATCAAACCACTCTGAGATTCGCCCCTTGCTGCTGCATGTGTGAAGTCTGATCTCTGATAATGATCAGTAATGAGTCTTTAGCCCTGCTCCAAAGAGATCGCCTTCTCCTAAAATGGGTAGTGCCACCTTGTGTGGATGAGAACTGAAGCCCAAAGAGGAAATATGACAAAAATCGAAGGACAGCAGATGACTGGTTCGATCCCAATCCAAATTGGTAGTGTCTTGATCTCTCAACAATATCACCAATAATCACCTCCAAATGAAGCGCCTTGGACTCCTCTTAATTTCGCTGTCCTCAAACATGTGAATCGATGCACTAATGTTGATAATGAACCAAATCGTGGGGAGGATGTAAACTGCTTCAGATTGATTATTGGCTGCAACCTCAGTCGATCCTCCTTCAAACACATCAAATAGAATTGCCCCTTCCTCTAGATGATATCTTGTCTTCAAAACACACGAAAGGATGCACTCACCATGACCAATGGGCAAAATCGGGGTGGGCTGAAAGTCTGATGCAAATATCTCAAACTGATATGAAACTCCAATCAGCTCAATGTGAAGAACTGAATGTTCCTCACTCACTAAGCAACACTTCAGAGGATCTTTCACCTCCTCAGTTATGCGGATCGAAGGGAGGTATCATTCCCTAGGATCAAATCTGCGGACAGCCCTTGGTTCCACAACTCAATTCAAGAAAATCACAAACAACTGATGCCCATCCATGAATTACCCTCTTCTATTTATTCTTTTCATAACCCATCATAAGACTCCTTCTAGAAGAGGGTAGGTACACTTTATTATTTCTTAAGTGACTTTTAATTATTTTTATTTTATACTTAAGTCACTTTATTATTTTATTACATATGCACTTTATAATAATATTAAAGTGCACACGTCTCATGATACGTGTTATCTCTTTATTTTGCCATAAAACCAAGTAGAAATAGAATGTGAAGCCACCAATTTCCGCCAAGTCGACCCCCGAAACAACTCCTTAGCCTATGAGGGTCAAATTATTGGCCAAACACTTCTGCGGACTGATCCTCATGAAAATGGGGACATTACACTCCCCACACGTAAATGTAGGCCGATTGGAAAGGCACATGGTCATGAAGTCAAATTTGGTGTCTAACTTTGCTTGTGACCTTGAAAACAACCTTTGTCTACATAGACAATGAGAAGAAATAATAGAACATACTTTGCAGTTAGGCTGTGGACTAGCTATATTAGCACACTGTTCCAGGGAAAGGCCACTCTTCCCAAATTCTTGCTTCTTACTTAGAATGCTGCTTTATATTTTTGATAGCATTTTTAACGTGTTTTGGTTTATTTATTTTAGGATGGAGTTTGTTAAGAATTTTTGTATTGATGAGAAATCAGTTGAGGATGGGTTCCAATTGGTGTGTTTTATTCTTTAATCAGCAAGTTGGAATGTTGAAGGCAGTAAATTTTATAAGGTGCACTGCTTGCTAATCTTTCTGGTTCAAAATAGTGTTAAAAGCATTACAAGTAACAGATCTTTAGATTGCCAATGGTATTTAATGTTTTCAAGAACACAAATTAGTTAATTTTAATGAGCCTTAACTTATTCCAGCTAGACCAAAAGATACAATAGGAACAGAGTTTAAAATTTGAAATGAGGTATATCTATTTGCACCATTATGCCTGGAAATGAACTGATCAATTGGCAGGATAATGGATTTATAGAAAGAGAAAGTTCTGTCAAAAAGGAAGAATAAAATTTGCATTCCATCATCACCATAGACCTCCATCTCACTCTTACCACAACACAAATGCAAGTGATGCAACAAAAATAACTGTACGAGTGAAACCAAGAACCAAAATTGACAATGCAAGAAAGTGTTATGTAGAGATTTTTCAATACAATGTTTTATACTGAATATTGAAGTAGATATGCATATGAGGTTGGTAGGTGTAATGTCCCCTTATGTTATCGCTTATGAAGAAGGGAATAAGTAACTTGCAAATCAATTGCAAGAGACTTCTTCTTACAGAAACCTTAAATTCTTATGAAATATTGATAATGCTGATAACAAATGCTTAATAGAATGATAATGTATCAATTATGAAGTATATGATAATATAAGTAATATGTATAATCTAAAAATAATAATATGTGGATTGGATGGTAGATCACTGATGTATCTGATATGACTAATGTAATTGTGTAAGTTTGGATGTTCCAATCTGCAGAAGTATAGAAAGATCTCTGCTCTTCCTGATGTGTCAATGTGAGATATATGCTATGAGCCTCCTTGATGATAGCAATAATGTTATAAAGTGCTGTGTCTGATATGGCAATAACAATATGCTGATAATTTTCTCCTATCATCTATAGTGATGAAGGATAATTGCTGTTTCTGATTATGACTTAGGAAATATGCAATGTGTGTGGTGCTATTTCTGATTTATCTCTTGAAGTATGCAACCTGCTTGATGCCAAAGGCAAATGCTCGATTGAGCAGATCCAAATATTGATACAAATAAAAAATAAAGACAAAAACCGGTGATGTTATGGAATGACTATTGTTGTTTCTTTAATATGCTCCAAGGGATATGAATACGAATGGTTGCAACTCTCCATTATCCTTAACAAATTGTGCCTCCTCTTTGCCAACTAATTTCATTGTAATAAATCATACTTTTGGAAGACTTGGTAAATTGCTGACTTGTCTTAATTAAATTACACCCTTTGTCATTCTTAATCACTACCTTGACAATGCATCTCCTCATAATGTAATCGCTGCTTATCTTCTTTGATTGCTAACTCATTCATTATTAATGGTAATCTCCAATATCACTGACTTTAAACGAAGTCTCCACTCTTGTATTTGATGTCACCAAAACAAGTCTCTATCCTTATGAACTTTGATTGCACCCTTTTTTATCTTCATTGTAATTGATGCTTTTGATTGATTAATTAATTAATCGTTGTCTACCATAACAAAACAATTACCTTCTAATGCCGCTTGGCTTGCTCCATGTAACTTGTGTCTCTTTTAATCAATGGTATTGTTTTCTCTAATTGCTGCTCTGGGCACTGTCTTTGACTTGTCATTAGTTATTACTAGTATAATTGCTTGTCCATACTTTTGCTTAGTTTCATGATCACCAGTCACCATTGTTCATAATGCTTTATTCACAATGCTTCCTACTTCAACGAGCTTACTTGATAATCTTCGGTTTGCAAATTTTTTTGAAGTCTAACATACTATTATTAACGTCTTTATTGAATCTGCTCTCCTCAGTCAAGAAGAATTTTGGCTCTTGTGGGAATCGACCTTTGTGTCTTTGTAAACGATTAGTGGCTTGTGGCCTTTAACGATTGGGTTATTACAGTCTTAATTGATATGCAAAGCTACCTACTAAGTACAAATTGTTATTTCCTAACTACTAACTAGTTGAAAGTGTTTCAAGGCTGCCAATCTTGATCATGTAAGTCTTTTATTGCTTCTTATTATAAGGTTAAAGATGGGGACATCACTGGAGGCAAGCATGCTATTTTGGTACTACGACTCATAGAAGCAATAGTTGTGGAAAGATTGCAGATTGCTATAGTTCCTCAAATTTTCATGTAAAGAACCACATTTTTTGAAAAATTCATAGTCAATTTTTTTGACAAGTCTTTTCATTGGTAATTCTGATTAAATCAATTGAAACATTTCTAAATTGTGGGTTATTTGATTGGATTTATTTTCATTGATTTTTACCAACCCATATTTTGTTTTGGGCATTAGGTTTTATACCTGAGTTATTGGGTTCGTGTAAATGGCTTGCTATATCTGGCCTAGGTTCGTCTGGGTCTAAGTCCACATTTGTGTACGCATAGGTGCGCCATGAGTTCATTGTGGGTCCATGAACGCGGACCCACAGTGAACCCGAGGCCCTTGGGGTGCACTCGAGCCACACTTGGGCAAACTCGGGCTCGAACCCAGACGAACGTGGGCCAACAAACCACTAGTCACTTATAAAGTGACATTTTTAAATAAAAATCACTTAAATTTTTTTTTTTTCCTCTAAAACCCTAATCTAAACTATCAATTGGCATTTGGCATTGATCAATGATGAAGTATCATACTATCAAATGTATTAAGTTTTATAATTTTGTATATTTATTTAAATTTTTGTATATAATGTATATGTGTGTGTATGTATAAACCTAAACCCACGAACCCATTGGCAAAAAAAATAAATTGCCTGTACCCACGAATTAGGTTCATGTACCCAAACCCACACCCGAACCTAGATTGGTAACTTTTTTTTTGATTGGTTAATATTAATTTTGTATTAATAAAGAACAAAATTACATCCATCAACATAGTCCAGATTCTAATATCCATGCATCAAAATCCAGAGAAAGATAAATCCCTGCGACTTATCACACAGTTGTGATATCAATCCTCCCCTAAACATTCTACAAAAACCAACCAGTTTATACAGAGTTTACGATTTCGATGCAAAACAACAGAAAACAACTATGAAATCAAAAAACATCAGTCAACTAGCTACCGTGAGTTCCTTGCCTCTCCCATCGTCATTCTGGTCTCCATCCTGTGGTTCCTCGGGGTCGTCTAGGTTGTCATTATCCTCCGGAGGGAAGCCTATCCACAGAGTGCACTTTGTCGGTCTCTTTCTTGAACCCCTTGGCTGACCTCGCTTCCGTTCTCCAGTTCGCGCTTGATATCTTGTCTTTCCCATGCCTTCAAATATTCGGTTATCCCATGCATACCCACTTGCACTGACGCACAACGCACCTCCTTATTGCAACTTGCACTTTAAAGCAGGTAAGGGCGCAGTGGGGGGCGAAATTCGCTCACATGGAGCCAAACACTGTTTGGGCAGATGAAACCCAACCCATTGCGTTACATTTGCATGAAGCTCTCAAAACTTCCGCGCCATTCCTCCCTCACATAGCTTGTTACAATCCACTGCACCTTCTCCTTGCTCACCAATTCAAAACACCACACTGTAAACATTGAAGCTATGTCGGCGTTCGTGTGGTACTTGTATTGAGCTCGCAAGTATTCATCTCCCAATACCATCTTTACTCGGGTGAGAAACTCCCTCTCTTCAAGCTTGAATACATTCAAAAGTCTTTCATTAGAGATTTGGCCCCAAAAGGCCACCATCGAATTGGATGCCTGCAATGGAAAATTGGGCTCCATGATTAGGGGGTCTCGAAAGGCGCCAATTGCACTCTGAGTTGATCACTCCTCGATACCCAGTCTCACCAAGCGCTCCCTCCACCTCGGTTCACTTTGAGCATTTAGCTTGTAGAGTAAGCTAGGACAAGACTCAAGTAGATGGTTCGTCTCATATGTCATAAATGAATCTTGTCTTGCAAAGGTGGCAACATGTGTGAGAAATAACCCCGCCATAAATTCACCCGCACACAGTACAGTGCGTTAGGAAATTGCCGCCACCTTTGCCAAACAAACGCAGCCATCCTCTGCAATCACACCCGCCCAAGATATAGGGAAAGATTCTTTGAAATATACGACCCTTGGGTTGTGACGCTGTGCTCCATTTGATAAGCATTTAAGACTCAAATTGCTTCTTTTAACCATATAGCACCACACACAAGTAACGGGCAAAAACAACACCGTGTTCTAGTTTTGAATTTGAAATTCTACCATTCAATTCATATAATAGCCGTTGTTTAGGTAGGTATCAAATTTGACTTCGCCTACTTGTAATTTGAAAGCCTGGTTGGCACATAAATCATCTTCCTTGTTTCCTTCTCTTAGGACATGGGAAATCTTGAAACTTTGGAAACTAGCTAAGAGCTCCTTTATTACATGAATTTCCCTATCTATCTTCCAATTTTGTGCTTCACCCCTAAAAATGCATGGATTATGATTTGAGAGTCCCCTTCTAAGTGGATTTTTGTCACACCAATCCTTCCCGCCAATTGGACCGCCACCAGAGCGGCTTTTTCTTCGGCTTCATTATTTGTTCCTATGGGTAGACGCTGTTTGCCTTTAGCAATGACTTTACCATTGTAGTCCTTAGCCACACAACCCGCACTAGAGGGGCCTGGATTACCACGTGCTGCACCATCGAAGTTAATTTTGATCCAACCAGGTTCCAGAGGGCGCCAAGTAGATATTTTTCTTGAGAACAACTAGGATTAACCCTAATAGACCCTTTAACAGGTCACCCAGACTGGCAACTTATGTTTATACATGTTATAGTCATTTTTGAAGGAATTTCACTGTTTATTTTACATTTGGAAGGCATTTTTATGTTGGAAGTGGTTAGGGTAATTTATCTCCATAAGGCATTTCATTATGACTTCAACTATGGCGACATTGCATTTTTTAACATTCACATTTTGCAGAGTGGCATGCTTCAAAGGGTTAAAGATTATCTGAAGCAAAAGGTAAACACTTGAATTGTTTGTTTATTGCATAGTCCTGATCTGCTGGTCAAGGATGCAAATAACTTGAAGACTTGACTTGAAAATCTAAATGGCTTTCACAATGAGATGAGCTACCTCCTACTCCACAATCATTAGTCTGGACTGTTTTTTTTATTCTTTGTAAATACTCTACTCACGACGGTTTCAAATAATTTTTTATCAATGGAATTATTTCTTACATATCAACTCTAGACCACTAACTTGTAAGTCTTTTGAGATATTTTGACCCACAACTTGCTATTAAATGAATCAGTTGGATTCTTTCTATATGGATGCTTTTTCTTTGGTTCTTTTGTCAAAAGCACAACAAGTTCAATCCTGATTTATGAACCCAAAGATAATGCATATTTAAGAAAAACTCCACATATTCAAAAAAAATTCTAGTTTTGTTTAGAAACCCACATTTGTGTTGATGGAATAAAACAACCTGAAATATATAGTTTGAGTTATTAAACAAAAATCCTTATTGTTATTAACTTCAATCTAAACAAATATTTTCCAACTCAACTAAAATGGACCTTGAAAAGAGAAATTTAACTTCTCTATATCAATTGGGATCAAAAATCACATTGTTGTCATGTTATTGAAAGCCTATACTCTATTGTAGAGCATGAAATTCCATAACCAATAAAAGATGTGGTGCCTACCTTGCATTGTAGACTGAGGAAAATGTCATGTCCCTTCCCTCTTGAAGTTGGCTTCCCAACACTATTCTAAACAAGGGTGTTTTTAACACCACTTAAATATATACCAATTAATAAATATTTAAATAAAAAATATAAATGGGGATTAGACTTGTAACCCTTGATTAGAAGAAGGCTCATTTTACACCAAAAAAACCATGGTTGCACTAGATAAACTCCTTATTGGGGTTACCCAATTTCTGGACCCACCTTTGTACATGAATGGTATGATGACTTCTAGGGATTGATGTGGGACACCTCCAATCATGTGATCCAACTTCTTGTGCCAAAAGCACTTGTGTGACAATCCTCAAAATTTAGGAATTGTAACCATGAACTCTAGTAGAGAGAATCCAAATGGAATTATTATTCGCTTAGAGATATTGATCAAGATATGAATCATCACAAATTGTCTTTGTGGATTTTCCTTAGCTCGATGGAATTACACAATTTCGTCCATTTGTTCCGACATCCTTTGAATCAGCCCAAAACTCCTAAAAATCAAAGGGAGATTATACAATTGTAACTAGATTGAAACTTTGGTAATGATTCTTGAAGAAGGATCAAAGAAATGGGACCAAGATGTTGTGAAAATACCAACTTTTCCATTAAATGAAGGGCCCTTACAACACACAAATCTGCAACCTTAAGCAATCTTAAATTCAATAGAAAGAAACCGTGCTCCAAAAAAAGCAAGGCAGGCGTAGTGATCTCCCTCCAAGTGGTTTTCACTTAGAGGATCAACTTCACAAACAAGGACATTTTGCCAAACACTTGAAGATCAAATATCTATTGCCAAGGTCATCTACAATTTGATTAATCATCAAAGCTTTTGTTAGGAATATGAAAATCTGATGGATCATCGGTCAGGCTAACATTCATGTCACCCAAGGTAAGGGTTGGAGAAATATTCTCTCTGTGGAGGGTTCAGACTAGTGTGAGTACCATCTGTATCCTCATCTAGAGCGATGGACCTAAGTGAGTCCTTATCTAGGGAAGACATAGCTGCCTTTGTGATGGGATTAGCAACATTTGTGGCCACAATTAGTTTTTGGCAAAAATTACTATAGGAGTGGGAAGTTTTTGTTGTGCTCTTACACTCTTTAAGTAGTATAGGAGTTACTAGAGAACTGTCCATCTTGGTAGCAACTCTAGCACTCAATGGAGGAAGAGCTTTGGCCATTCCATTCAAAAGCCCTTTGTGGAAAGTTTTTCTTGAGTTACTGCTTGCATCTCTCACCTTTGCTCCTTTTTTCCTTATTTTCCTAGTAAAAGATTTAATGGATCATGTTGCATGCCATCTTCTTTTCCGACCACTCTTCACCCATCGTGTCTTCTTCCACCACTTATGTAGTAGATGCCTTTAGAAAAAACTATATGCAATCATCTTCTCAATATTTAATATTTATCACTGTTGTTGAAGGCAAATTTTGCTTTGCCAACCCTACTACCTAGCCATCCATTTTGCCCATGCTCACTTTTAGGTCATCTGCTCTTTTGCTTGCAATTTTTTTAATTCAGTTATTATTTGCTACCTTCCATGGGGACCTGTCCCCTATCCCTTTACCCCTGTCCCCATCCCCAAAACGTTTTGGGGACTTGGGGACAGCTAGGAAACGTCCCTTCCCCATCCCCTATTGTCCCCAAAATTTGGAAACGTCCCCGATACGCTTGGGAAATAAGTAGGTGACATAGGGGCCAAATTTAGATGCCATTATAAAAAAACCTTTTTTTTAAAAAGGTATGGGGCGGGCCCACAAGGACCCCCCCAGCCCCTCTGAAGTAAACCTAAACCTAATCTTTCATTCAAATCAACCAAAAAGAAATAAAACTCATTCATTCTATAGCATTGGTAAACAAAAAAGTGCAGCAAGAGAGGAGCAGCAGGTGGTGAAGTATTGAACAGCAGTTGAAACAGTAGTCTAGGCATAAAATCTTCTTCACTAGAGGTAAGTTATTCATCTTTCATTTGTTTTTGGCATTTATTTTACATTTTTTTGAAGTTTTTTTCAAGTTTTTCAACACAAAGGTAGGGCATTGTGAGTTTATTTATTTATTTTATTTGAACTTGCAGCTCTCTTCGAAATTATCATAAAAAAGTCATGAGCAGTAGTAGTAGTGATTGTGAGGATGTTGAAGTCCAAATGCAAGAAAGAAGTAGACCTAGTAGTATGGCAGCTATTTGGGGGGTCTTCAGGTTCTAACCCAGCAAGTTCAAATCCATTTGATTGTCCTTGAATCCTCAAAACCTATGCAAAAGGCCCATTCAACCCCAAAAAACCTCTATTACAATTTGCAACAAGAGTTGATAAAGAAAAGAAAAAAATTTCAGGGGGTAGTATTGTATGGCAGTGCCATTTGTGCCACAAACAATATAGAAGCAGCTACACTAGAGTTTATTGCCATCTTTTGTGGATGGGGGTCAAGGGGTGAAAGGTTGCAAAAAAACAACTCAAGTTGAGAAAATTGAGGCAACTAGATTTCATATGGAGGGGTAGGCATTTGGTAAAGGGATTCCATTGGAGAGTCTGCAGCCTAGTGTGTTAATGCCTACAAGACCCGTGGATGTTGCTTCTCAAGGGGGAGAGAGTTCTACTACTTCTACTAGGGGAAAGAAGAGAAGTGCTATGTTGCACATTTGTTTAACATACAAGCAAAAGATGTGGCTGAAGCCTCTATTGCTAATTTTTTTTTTATGTTCATGCCATACCCTTTCATGTCTCACATTCGCCATATTTCAAGCAAATGTTAAAAAATGTTCAAGCTGCTGGTCCCTCATTTGTTTAACTTGGAGAAACTAAGCTACACATCGCCATTCTTGATAGAGAGACTCCAAGGTGAGTGTTTCGATGGAGGATTGGAGACAAACATGGATAAGGGATGGATGCTCCATAATCATGGATGGGTGGACCAATACCAAACATTGGCCACTCATCGATCTTATTGTCACTAGTTCAGCAGGCTCTTATTTTCTTAAAGATGTAGATTGTACGGGGAAAAGGAAGGATGCAGCCTTTCAATTTCAGATTTTGAGAGATGCCATAAAGGAGTTTGGAGCCTCCAATGTTGTGCAAATATATTGACGAATTTAGCTTGTTTGTGTAAGTTAGTTGGATTGATGGAGGGTGCTTATAAGCACATTTATCGGACCCCATGTGTGTATGCATTGAACAATACCTTGAAGGACATTGGGAAGATAAATTGGGTGAGGGCAATGGTGTCAGAAGCTAGAGATTGCAGATGTTCATTTAAAACCATCACACTTGTTTTGTTTAGGACATTTTCGAGGAAGGAATTCCTGAAGCCCGTGGAGACTAGATATGCGAGCTACTTCATTTTATTAGAGAGGATGCTTGAGGTCCAAGAGGCTCTACAATCAGTGGTGGTGAATACAGAGTGGGGTAGTGTTGACGTGTATTTTGTACACCATCATACACAGAATAAAATACCTAAAGGCATCTTATCCTCTCTTGAATAAAGTCGCTAACTGCTGAAGATTCGCATGAAGGATCAGTTAGGATGACTCCAATGTTCTGGTTAGTAGGGTCTCTACGTGTGGATAAGCACCAGTGGTATGATGTGATTTGCTGTGTCCTCAAGGGGTCTTACACTCCGAAGTCCTTGTCTTTGCTAAACTAAAGAAGCTTTTCAAAAAAATAACAAAAGGATAGGGTTTTGCAAGAAGTCTAATCTAATCTAACCCTAAGAATGACTTATGTGGACAAGACTTGGCAAGATTCTACCAACTTCAATTTTGCCATAAGATAACAACTTAATTGAAATTGATGCGATCTTCTAAGGTAACAAATGATTTTCAACGCATCAAAGATCAAAGACACTACCACGAAGGTACATATCCAAGATACAATAATGATTGAAGGTTAGGTGATTCAAATATTCTCCAGTTGACCACGCAAGGCGTTCCTACAATCAGCAAGAAGCTAGTGGTATGGAAAGCGAATCCTACCAAAGATCAAGTCTCACACTATATCCTTCGAACTAACACACTACTTTGATTGAGCATGATTCAAGTAAATTGAACAACCATGAAGATAACTTAAGAAAGTTGCAACAAAACACCATAACTTCAATATTTCATTGATTTCAAAGTCATCATGTACAACAATTGTTTGACTTTCTTTCCTCAAACTCAATCTTGCTACAAAAGTAAAATTGCTTCTAACTCTAATCTCTCTAATACATCAAACTCTCTCTCCAATCTCTAATTTCTGATTGATTCTAATTACAAATGAAATGAAAATGAGGGTATAAATAGCATCCTCAATTACAATGAATGGTCCAGATTGAAAGCAGATCAACGGTCAAGATCATGACACCTAAACCCTAATTAGGGTTTGTTACAAATGGCCTCCTTTTTACTGAACAATATTAAATGCATAGCCAAATATTTAATTTGGCACAAAAACCTAGGAGACATAAACCAATGACAATTAAGGTGCCATGTCATCTATAACAACCTCTCATCTAGAATCTTATTCCCTTTCCAATGTTCTTTTTTAGCATATGCAATGAATCTTGATACGATTCCTTCGATTTCAGCAATTGGAATCTCGGGAAGATTCTTCATACTTTCTTCCAAGTGGATGACCTGATCGAATGCATTTAGAAGAGCTGTGTCCCATGTAAGTTCAAGTTCCTTTGTTCTTTCAATCAGGAGCATGGTGGCAAACATCTGATCATATTGCTCGTCTGTGATATTAGTGTCCTTGCAAAAGATGACCTTGATTCTATCCTCTAATTCCTGCATATCCACATCTGTCTCGACCTCGATCCTCCTGCCAAGAATGGTACGAAGTACCTCAAATACTCTGTCCTGGATCGGATTGATCACCTCCTCAACTTGGCTACATCTAGTACTGATGTCCTCAAAGAAAACACTCTTCATATGGAGTAAGGTTGACCATTGAAGCAAACTGTGAGGTCCTCCATCCATGATCTTTTCTTGCGCTAAGACCTTCCTTGATGTGTGTCTAATTACTTTCAAGACAGGAATGATAACATCTTTGGTATGAGCAAATGCAGCTACTGTTATCATCAAATTGTGGATTATCTCAAGAACCTGGATAGCTTGATGAATAGTCTTCATCATCCTTGTTACAAATTCTACGGCAACTGTATGAGATTTATCCATCCAAGTACTCGTACGCTGGACCATATTCCTGAATCTTTTTGCCTCATTAATTGATTGAAGGGGGAGTGCCTGCACTGGTGATCTAACTGGATCCTGACATCCCAAAGGCTCATTGAGATGACTGAAATATGTCCTCCTGTTGTGACCATTTCACACATCGCCCCATTTGAAATGGGGACCCCCTCTTTTTGCTCGTTTTTCGCTCGCCTTTCGCTTCGTTTTTTTTAGGGTTTTGTTAGTTTGTCAATTGTCTGGATTAGGGTCAAGCCTTAGGGTTCCTTTTCGATCTTTTCAGGCCAGAATCCAGTCGGTTTTGAGAGCCTTTTAAGCTTCCTTTTGTAGGATGCAATTTTGAATGAAATGAATTCGCCAGAATGGTCTATTTTCAATTGGAATTTTGAATGCAAAGTCTTAATTTGTCTGAGTGTTGAGGATGAAGTTGGGAATTTTATCCAATTGAGTAATTTTGACCAAATTTTGAGTTTTTTGATATTTGATCTTGGGCATGGGGAATGATTTGTTTTTGCCTTGTGAAATGATTAAACATGTGAAATCATGATATTTTGGCCTGTAGGAGCAAAATCGCTCCTGTCCCTCAGTGAAGGACCAGAGCTCGTTTTCAAAGATCTTACTGTCTCTGCAGGATCAAGACAAATTTCGAAATGGAAGTGATAAAGAAAGGCGTGATCTTTCCGTTGAATATAAATTGAAGAATTTCACGAACACGGAAATGCCCCAGGAGTCAAAATCGCTCCTGTCCCTCAGTGAAGGACCGGAGCTCAAAATCAAATATTGCTTTGTCCTTGCAGGATTTTAACAACTTGACGATTTGAAGAGGTCCAAGGAAGTAAATTTTACCAGATGAATATAATTTGAAGGCACAAACATGAAGAAAAATGCACTAACATGCAAAATCGCTCCTGTCCCTCAGTCAGGGACCAGGGCGAAATCTATTGTAGCTCCCGTTCCTCTCCTAGGGACCAGAGCGAAATTTCTCATAAGGCATGTTTTAGGCAAAGATCAAGCAAGTTTTAAGTTTGAAGGCAAGAAAGGAGGTGAATTGAACCCGTTGAAGACAAATTGAAGATTATAAAACATCAACAAGGGACCCAAATGCCCAAGTTCGCTCCTGTCCCTCAGTCAGGGACCAGAGCGATTTTTACCTTAGATGAATTTCTTGCCAAGTTACAATGAATTCCAAGCCATGGATGAATGAAAAGGTACATTACGAATCCGTTGAAGATAGATTTTGACGTTGGCAAAGTGAGATGAAGCCTACAAGAGCAAGATCGCTCCTGTCCCTCAGTCAGGAACCAGGGCGATATAATGATTATGTTCCCTTTTCTTCAAGTTCAAACTACTCCAAGTCAAGGTGAAAGGTGGCAAGGGCGTTTCGAAGCGTCTCAATCAAACACAAAGTTACAAAGACCGCTAAAATGAAGGATTTGCACTAAAATACCTAAGTTCGCTCCTGTCCCTCAGGCAGGGACCAGAGCGAAATTTTCATAAAGGCCTAGATTTTGAGAGTTTAACAAGTATCAAATGGCCAAGAGGGATCAAAGGACTACATTTTACCCAATGAAGGCAATGGCAAGTTGAAGAAGGCAAGCATGGGCCCAGGACATTGAAGTTCGCTCCTGTCCCTCTCCAAGGGACCAGAGCGATATTTATCATATTGGCCAAATCCTTCCAGAATCACGTTAAGTCAAGAACATGCGAGGTGATAAAGGGTCTAAGGTATGTTTGAAAGATGATATACAAAGGTTTCAAACGTCAAAAGACTACCAATTTTCACAACATCTGGCGACACCACTGAGAAATGTTGAAAAAACATTTGGGAATCAATCTTTCTAGAAGAAAACTTAGAAAACCTCCCTCAACAAAACCAGGAGTTAAGAAACACTTACAAGAAGAGACCATCATATTGAGACAAAGTATCAAGTCCACAGTTACCCATGTGTGTGCAAATGCGTTAATTCCCCTCAACAAGACAATCATGATCGTCAGGTTCCCCTGTGATAAGCTACGTAGTTCGTCTAGACTCCAAAAGCATCCTGGATAGAGCCTTGTTGCCAGTCAGACGTCCATAGTCCCGACGAGGTTATCGCCGCAAGCTCACGAACATTGCTCCATTGCCAGCCAGGCGTCTATAGCCCCGATGGAGTTATTCGTAAATTCCCTTTAGCCATTTTGATATTTCCTTTTAGCTCATCTCTTTTCTTTTTTTTTTTTCTCTTTCTCATTTTCTCATTTTTTCTTTTTGATACTGTTTTTCAGTTCCGTCAATTCTTTGGCTTGTGAGTAGTGAAACTCACTAGGGTTTGAGGATTGCGGTGGCGCTGAAGTCAGACTTTAGATTTTTCACTGATCACAGCTTCGCCTGGAAACCATAATGACTCAGAGATTATAAGTGTGTAAAGATATAATAACTGGAGGACAAAAATACGTGAGTTCAATAAGCTAATCTTGCTTCAATGCAAATACGTCCTGACTCAAAGCTTTATTAAAAGAAACTCTCTTTGTAATTCCAAAAGACCTCATGATTTTCCAAATGCAACCAACAACCTAGCGGGAAGTCAGAGCGTTACATGACAAAATCACCCAATGTCAAATGGATACCCCTCAGGACAAAACAACTAACCTAAAACAAAACACCTAACCTAAGAAAACAAAACAAAAGGCAAACAAAAGCAAAAAGCAAAAACAAGCAAACGAAAAACAACAAAAGCAAACTAAACTAGCTATGTACAAGGGAAGGCCTTGGGCATCTTAGGACTGGAAATAATGTTTGAGATACCTCCCATTGACAGGCAACGGGATGTCTTCTCCAGTTAAAGTCTGCAACCTAAATGCATTTTCTCCCAATATCTCTGAAATTTGATAAGGGCCTTTCCAAAGCTTATCAAACTTATCATGTTCTCCTCTTTTTTCATGTGCTTTGTCCCAATACAGGACAAGATCTGAAATTCGGAATGCCTTAACTCTAGCTTGTCGATCGAACCATCTCTTTACCACTCCTTTGTGTTTCGCAAAGTTTTCTAATGCTTGATCTCTCTTTTCCTCCAGGTTCATTAATTGCGTTAACCGGGCTTGAACCGCATCAGTGTCTTCCATGTACTCCTGAATGAATCTCAAAGTCGGGATCCTGAGTTGCATGGGAAAGACTGGATCTTGGCCATAAACCAGAAAATAAGGTGAAATGCCTAATGCGTTTTTAGTTCTAATTCTGTCCGCCCATAGAGCGAATCTTAACTGGGTGTGCCATTCTCTTGGACTTCTTTCTAGCAATTTCTTGATAACACTGAGTAAATTCTTGTTGGTAGACTCAGCTAACCCATTACCCTGAGGATAATAATTTGATGAAAACTTGAGGGTTATTCCATACTCAAAAGCCCAATTCGAGAATCTTAATGATGTGAATGCCGATCCATTGTCGCAAACCAACGCATAAGGACATCCGAACCTTGTGATTATGTTTTCCTCCAGAAATTTGATTACAACTTCAGTAGAGCAAACTTTAAGTGCTTGTGCCTCTGACCATCTGGTACAATAATCTGTAGCTGTAATGATGTACTTGTGTTGTGCTGAGGATGCGGGGTTGATAACACCAATAAAATCCATTCCCCATTTGGCAAATGGTCTGGCTTCAATCACTGGATTCAGTGGCATGGCAGGATTCCTTTCTCTAAAAGCTGCGACCTGGCATGTGTGACAAGTCCTGATGTGATTAAATGTATCTTTGAAAAGCGTAGGCCAGTAATATCCTGCTCTTAGGATCTGATGAGCTGTAGTGAGGTTGGCTCCATGTCCGGTTCCAAACTTGGAATGGAAATGTTCAATTATCTGTTTTGCTTCATCTTTGCCAACACACCTCAAATATACTCCTTCATGATTTCTGCGATATAGAACAGATCCTTGAAGCATGTAGTGTTGACACTTCATTCTTAATGCTCTCTTCTGTGTGGGTGTCATGCGAGCAGGACATCTGTGATTAAGTAAGTATGTCATAATATCTTTGTACCATTCGTCATGTGTGACGTCCTCTAATTCATAAACTTGCTGGACTAATCCTGGTCCATCAATTGCCAATGTCTGCGCCAAAGCTTGTCCTCGAACAAGTTTCATGGGCTGAATTTCAATATCAAATTCTTGGATAATGGCGACCCACTTACCTCTTCTTTCTCCTAATTCATTTTGCATGAGAAGAGTCTTGACTGCTGCATCTGGTACTATTGCATAAATCTTGGCCCTCATGAGGTAATGTCTGAATTTCTTAACTGCTTTTACTAATGCGTATGCTTGTTTCTCAACATTGGGATATCTGAGTTCTGCATCTTTCAGCGGAGTACTCATGAATGCAATCGGATTTTCATCCCTTTTTTCACTTCTCTGGGTGAGAATGGCGGCACAAGTGTAGTCAGAAGCGAAGGAATATAAATAGAAGGGCTTGAGATAATCAGGACTGATTAATACTGGTGCTTCTGTGATTGCGGTCTTTATCTCCTCAAACGCCCTTTTGGCTTGTGGAGTCCATTCAATCTTTGCGTCCTTCTTCAACATTTCATTCAAAGGTCTGACAATCTCGACAAATCCGGTGATGAATTTTCGGACAAAGTTGATTTTGCCAAAAAATGACTTGAGTTCCTTCTTGCTAGCTGGCAAATTGATAGTGGATATAGCCTTCACTCTTTCAGGATCGATGGATATTCCTTTTTCTGAAATGACATGTCCTAAAAGCTTTCCTTCTGTTACTCCAAATATACATTTTTTTGGATTGAGGGAGACACTGTATCTTCTGCACCTTTGGAAGACTCTTCTTAAGTCATTCACATGATCTTCTCTTTGCCTGGAGAAAACTGTGATATCATCCATATATATAACAATACATTTACCAATTAAGTCTCTGAAAGCGATATCCATAGCTCTCTGGAATGTGGCTCCGGCATTTATAAGTCCAAAAGGCATTCTCTTGTAAGCAAACGTTCCCCATTTGGTGGTGAAAGCGGTCTTTAGTCGATCTTCAGGTTCGACTAGAACTTGGTTATATCCTGAATATCCATCTAGAAAGGACATCATCTGCGATCCATTAACAATCTGCAACACTTCATCTAATGATGGTAGCGGATAATTATCTTTCTCTGATGCTCTGTTGAGATTTCTGAAATCAACACACAATCTGATTTCTCCATTTTTCTTTCTAACAGGTACCAGGTTGGCGACCCACGTCGAGTGTCTTACTGGGAAGATGATCTTGGCTGAGAGCAATTTCTTCACTTCTTGGTATATCAGGGGTTCCAATAAAGGATTAACCGGTCTTTGTCTCTGCCTGAATGGCTTGCTTCCTGGCTTCAACGGGATTGTATGAGTGATAATTGCAGTGTCATAGGTTTTGAGATCTTCATAACTCCATGCAATGACATCTGGGAAGTCTCTCATGTTTTTTAGGATTCCATCTCTTTCAGTTGCTGTGCAGGACTTTCCAATGAAGACATTCTTAGCTTGTATATCATCACCTAGATTGATCGTGTCGCACATGTTTCCTTCCATGCTGTGATTTTTCTTTTCTTTCAACTTGTCAGGATCAAAAATTCTTTCTAATTTTACCATTCCTTTTGGAATAGTGTTTGTCTTTAAATTCAGGACACCTTCAGCATCGAATTCTGCTTCACCTACTTCATCTTCATCAATGATCTGTGTTAAGAAGACATCTGTGTTGGTTAAGAAGTCTAGGATGTGCTTGTCGTCTTCGAAGACTTGGAAATTGGTGATGTTGTCTGGGACTGAAGGAACTGATATTAACTCGACTGTGAACTTCTTCAATCCTTCCATTGCTAATGGTATCAAAGAACTAGCGGCCTGTGCAAGTGAATTGGCCACTTGATTCTGATGTCTATAAATCGAATTGATATTGAAAGCTTCAAAACTCTCAATGAGATCCCAGACTCGATTTCTATATCTGGTCAATCTTTTGTCATGGCAAACATATTGTTTCCTGATTTGCCTTATAGCTATTTCTGAATCTCCATATACTTGTAGTATTTTCGCCCCCTTTCTGATGGCTAATAATAGTCCATGAATCAAAGATTCATATTCAGCTACGTTGTTGGTGCAAGGGAACTGTAATCTGTGGGCGGCAAGGTAGGTTTCTCTTGTTGGACTAATCAATTCGTAACCAGCTCCAGATCCTTGTTTAGATTTAGATCCGTCGAACCTTAATGTCCATATTTGATTTTCTTGATTCTCTGTCTCTGGACTTTCCTGACTTTCAGATGATGTATCAGATAAAGTTTCATCTTCCGTAGAACTTTCATTCTCTGAATCTTGAATTTCTTCCATAACTAGTGTCTGCGGGGCTCTTTTGTATACTTGTTCTAATGCAGTCTGACATAAAGCACAAGATAATTCCGAATGGACGGCATTGTGAATTCTACACCAATTTGGAAGAAGCAAATCCCGGACGGACGCCAAGTTGCCAAGTTGCACACTTTGCTGTATGTTTCTATGTATGAACCTCCTGAAATTTTCAAACATTCCTTCATCTTCTTGGTCGGATCCCTGATCACTCTCAATAACAATCTCTGTCGATTCCATCACCTCTTGCTGGCTATCTTCATCTTGTATGTTTTCTATCATCAAAATTTCTTCCACCTTAGGCTTGTATGTCCCTAGGTCGGACTCTAAAAATAGGACTTCATTGTCTTCCCCATATTCAGTTATCATCAACCTCAACCTTGGAGTACTATCGATCTTGATTTGATTCGGGACTCCTCTCCATGGTAACCACGTGTGCGAAATCAGTCGATACATATCCATTCAATTTTCGTGACCAATCTCGACTTAGGAGCATCCCATATGAATCTGGAATATCCACTACTGAAATATCTATGAAGTTCTGGACTCTCGGGTCCGCGGCCAATTGCATGTGGATGTTATTCAACTCGCCCATGACTGGAACTTCTGTCTTGTCTAGCTGAGTGACCTTTCTCTTGGTAGGAGCGGGAGTTATACCTAATCTTTGACAGACAGCCAGGGGCATCACATTACTGGAAGCTCCTAAATCATAAAGGCAATTGTGTAGTAATTTTCCAAATATTCTAACTGATAGCAGGAACGGTGCCGGTTCATCTTTTCCTTGGGAAGGTACTGAGGTCTCCTCACTTGGTTCTTGATGTTTTACTTCATTAATCTTTGAATGATCGCCCTTTGCTAGATTCTCCTCTTTTGAGTGATAGGCTTTGTTTGTGGATTTTCCTTTCTTGACCACATCTTTCTTAATCGCTACTTCCTTTTCTGGAAGAATTTGGCTAGTGGCGAGGCCTTCTTTGATAGTAGGCTGAGTTTTCTTAGTCTCGCCTCTTTTGAGTAACACTTTTCCTTCCAATATGTCTTCCTTTTTGGCTGGGAAGGTTATGGTCTGGACCATGCATTCGTTCTGTTCGGATTGTCCTTGGTCAGCAGCTTCCTCTTGGGTCACGTTGATAGTAGCTTGAACTCTGTTGGTCGAGTCTTGAACATTTGACCTTACTGTACTAGACTCACTTAGGCTATTGATCACTGCTTCTTTGATTTCTGACACCTTGAGCAACTCATAGAGTGGTAGACTTACTTTAACTTTCTTAAGTTCATCCAACACCAACGCGGACAATCTTTTCATTTCATTGCCCATGGGAGGTACAATATTCCTTTGTCTGTATTCTTGTGTGTTCTGCGGGTACTCTGGAATGTTGCTGGCTTGGGGATCCGGCGGAGTAGAGAAATTGTTTGGAGGTATCGACGTAGTTAGAGGTTCTTGATTCCTCTGATTTCTGTGATAGACTCTTTGGTTCACACCTCCTGAAGATTGGTGAAATACTTCCTTTATCCCTTCAACTAGGACACTATTGTTCAATGGTGGAAAATAATACTCTGAATCTTCAATGGGTCCATTTGCAGATGCAGGTGGGAACTGGGATCCTGGTGGTACCATCGGTCCATTGGCTGATTCTGGTGGAAATCTCCCATTTTGTGCTTGACTAATTTCTTCTTGTGAATACTTGCAGGTTTCAACAATCATGACTTGACCGTACTGTGTGGTTGGAACCATTTCGTATCCTGTCGTGGGCGGATTTTCAGGTGGATCAGTGCTGCGCATCTCTTGTTGGAAAATGTCAGCCACGATCTTGAATTCAGGGCATTGTAACTCAGAATGTTGGTTCGTATTGTGAAGTCTGCACCAACTGGACAAGGCTGCCTCGGCTAGAAACACTTTGCTTGTAGAAGAATTTTCTTGATTCTGCGAGTTTGGCGGGTTATCTAGTGGCGTCACCACATTTCCGTTGTTGGGAGCCGTATTCCATGGTCTCCTTTGGAAGCCTTGGTTATTATTTCCTTGATAGTTGTTTCTAAAGCCTTGATTATTGTTTCCTTGGAAACTTTGGTTATTCGCATGTTGACCATGGTTGATCCTTTGCATGCTTTGGAGTTGATTATTCTGGTTCCTCAGGTGGGTCACCTCGGTTGATAACCTCTTGACTTGTTCAATCAATTCTTTCATTTCATCTTTTTCTTCTTGTGTCCTTGACGAACTTGTGGCATTTTGCAGGTACACAGGTTGTGCGGGTGGAGCTTGAGAAATTGGAGCTCCAGGGTGAAGGACCAACTGATTTGCCGGCTGTACGCTCGGATAAGTTGCTTGCGGAATTGGATTGATGACTGGAGTTTGGTTGGCCAATGCCGTACCAACTGCCTGCATCTGGTTTGGCGCTGCGACAGGTCCCATGTGTAGTAGTGGCCCAGTGATATTCTGTCCCATGTGCTTACTAACTTCAATAGCCTTTGCATACGCCGCATTTAGATCATTCGGGGTAGGATGCGTCCTTACAAACATAGCAGTGAGATGATCTAAAGCTCCATAGTAAATTTCTCTTGGATCTGCAATGAGATAAGGAGGACGTAGCATTGTGTATGCGCGGTGAAACCTGTTGTTGAAAGAAGTGATGGGTTCATGTTCTCTCCTTCGGACCTCAACAAATTGTCTATACAACTCAGCTGGTGTAGTTGGGATACCGAATTTGGCAATGAATGCATCTTTCATCGCGTCCCAAGCCTGATGGACCCTGTAGGCAAGTGAATGAACCAAAAGTATGCCTCTTCTCCCAATGAGTAGGGAAAAAGCCTACATGCCACATCTCCATATTCAATTTGTCTGTTACGAAGAAGGTCCTCAAACATCTTGATATGATCTTCTGCCGTGCGATGGAAATCACTGACATTGAACTTGGAACAAAAATGCTCTGGATTCTTCGGCATATCATGATAAACTGCAAATTCCAACGGTGATGGATTGTTGACTAGCCAGGTCGCACCATTAAGTATATGAGGAGGAGGAGGAGGCGGCGGAGCACGTTGAGCCATCGTACTCTTTGAAGCTTGAGAGTTTGAAACTGAACTTGATGAACTAGCTTGGCCCTTCGTTTGAGAAATTGCCTGGATACTGGATTGGATCGCCGCTTGTACTTGTTCTTGAAGAACTTGTGATGACTCAGGAGATCCTTCCAATCTTAGTTCGAATTCTTTGGAAGTGTCTTCTCTTTTGACTCGCTTCGCTTTTGAAGTAAACTGAAGTTCGCCTAGATTCTTGATGCCTGGTGTCGACCTCAATAGTCTTTGATGTTTCTCGGGCGAGAATGAACCAATGCGATCCAGCGTGAAGTCTTGTGAGGATTATTGTGGATTCCTTTGATTGCGAAGTTCTCTGGCTACGACCCTTTGATGTTCTTCGGCTCTATCATTCATGATTCAAGTAAATTGAACAACCATGAAGATAACTTAAGAAAGTTGCAACAAAACACCATAACTTCAATATTTCATTGATTTCAAAGTCATCATGTACAACAATTGTTTGACTTTCTTTCCTCAAACTCAATCTTGCTACAAAAGTAAAATTGCTTCTAACTCTAATCTCTCTAATACATCAAACTCTCTCTCCAATCTCTAATTTCTGATTGATTCTAATTACAAATGAAATGAAAATGAGGGTATAAATAGCATCCTCAATTACAATGAATGGTCCAGATTGAAAGCAGATCAACGGTCAAGATCATGACACCTAAACCCTAATTAGGGTTTGTTACAAATGGCCTCCTTTTTACTGAACAATATTAAATGCATAGCCAAATATTTAATTTGGCACAAAAACCTAGGAGACATAAACCAATGACAATTAAGGTGCCATGTCATCTATAACAACCTCTCATCTAGAATCTTATTCCCTTTCCAATGTTCTTTTTTAGCATATGCAATGAATCTTGATACGATTCCTTCGATTTCAGCAATTGGAATCTCGGGAAGATTCTTCATACTTTCTTCCAAGTGGATGACCTGATCGAATGCATTTAGAAGAGCTGTGTCCCATGTAAGTTCAAGTTCCTTTGTTCTTTCAATCAGGAGCATGGTGGCAAACATCTGATCATATTGCTCGTCTGTGATATTAGTGTCCTTGCAAAAGATGACCTTGATTCTATCCTCTAATTCCTGCATATCCACATCTGTCTCGACCTCGATCCTCCTGCCAAGAATGGTACGAAGTACCTCAAATACTCTGTCCTGGATCGGATTGATCACCTCCTCAACTTGGCTACATCTAGTACTGATGTCCTCAAAGAAAACACTCTTCATATGGAGTAAGGTTGACCACTGAAGCAAACTGTGAGGTCCTCCATCCATGATCTTTTCTTGCGCTAAGACCTTCCTTGATGTGTGTCTAATTACTTTCAAGACAGGAATGATAACATCTTTGGTATGAGCAAATGCGGCTACTGTTATCATCAAATTGTGGATTATCTCAAGAACCTGGATAGCTTGATGAATAGTCTTCATCATCCTTGTTACAAATTCTGCGGCAACTGTATGAGATTTATCCATCCAAGTACTCGTACGCTGGACCATATTCTTGAATCTTTCTGCCTCATTAATTGATTGAAGGGGGAGTGCCTGCACTGGTGATCTAGCTGGATCCTGACGTCCCAAAGGCTCATTGAGATGACTGAAATATGTCCTCCATGCACCGACCTCTCTCTCAAGCTTTCTATTCTTCTCCATTTCTTCTCTAAGCTTGTCTTTCAATGCCTCAAATGAATCGGTGGCATCATCTAGTGTCTGCTCTGTTGTGGATGGTCCTAGCTCAAAAGACTGTATATCATATTCCTCTGCTAGGATCTCACCTTCATATTTCTCTACTGCTGGTGTAGCTATCTGCAGTTTTCTGGATCCAATCTCATCTCTAATCATCTTGGACATCTTGGTAGCCTTCCTCTTCTCTGTTACTTCGTGTGAACGTCCAACAAGGCTCTTTAAATCGATTACATTATCTTCGTCCTCTATCACGATCACCTTGGTTAGTCTTTCCTTCAACCAATCTGGGATAGCCGATCTTGTCTCTTGAACCTGAATTTCCTTATGCACTACTTCTTCTTCTCTGGGAGGAGATGTTATTTCGTTGCCTTCTCTATCTTCATCTAGCTCATAATCTTGGAGAGATCCATCTGGTGACCCTTGCGGTGCCTGTCCTTCTTCCTGCCTATCGTTCTGTACCATCGACTCCATGGATTCTTCCACTTGAAGTGTTCCTTTCTCTCGTCTAGAAGAAGTACCGGATGAACGATCTCGGTTAGCCCCTTGCTTCTTTTTGGAAGATTCCGTCTTTTCTGGTCTTTCTTTCCTCTTCGAACTTCTTGGATGGAGATTGCCTTCACTTGCACTTCGAAGGTTACCTTCACCTGAAATTCTAGGATTAGGATTGCCTTCACTCACACTAGCTCCACCTTCGGCTGGTTTCTTTTCCAAAGTGAAAGTCATAGCTATGCCTTGCTCTCTCAACTTCTGATGCTGTACGTCAACCCATCTGCGAGTACAAGACAAGACTGGAGCCATCAAAGCATCTAAATCCACGACCTCGGGCTCATTCCAATCTAACCTTATTGATTTGCTTTCTCGATCATAGGATGATTGGATATGTCTGCCACTGTCCTGTGCTTGGTCGGCCACTCTGTAAATCTTGCATTTCCTGATGAAATCCAAAGGCAATCTAGAATGCATTTTTCGTTTCACTTCAAGATCATCTAAGAGATTCATCATAAAATCTTCTATTTGGTACTCATGCTTAAACTTCCTACCGACTGTCTCCTCTAAATGTCCATGTGGATCAAAGCTTTCTCTCAAAGCAAAGGATGAAAAAGAATACAAGGCTAACTCCTTCTCTGCGTCATCCATGGCTAAAGCATTAGGACATACCTCAACTGAATTGCCTAAAATGATAGGTACCGGAACTCCATTCCCATGTCTGTGTCTGAATGCCTTCGCATATGCTACCAACTGTCTTGTTACTTCAAGTAACACAATTCTATCTGTCGGATATCTCGGCAACATGTATGGAGGTAAAGGACATCCATGAACTCTGATATAAGTGAACTTCGGAAACTGAATAAACCAAGCACCATACCTCTTTATTAGTTCCTGTGCATCCTGAGATAATCTGTTGTGAATCCCACCTTGCAACGTCCTTGTGATGTTCATCGTGAAGGTATCATTAACTAGCTTGTAGTTGCTTCCTGGCGGATGATGCAAGTGGACATAGGAATCACAAACTCTGACCTCGCCGGGTCCTCTTCCAATCACTCCTCTGTGAGGTAGTCCTGCATACTCAAAACTCCTAATCAAGGCATATATGACGTATGAACTCATGTGGAAGGACTTGGTAGCCTTGAGTCTCCTCAACTGTACGTCCAAGCAATGACTAATCATCCTAGCCCAATGTATGGTTCCCTTTCCCTGAACAATGACCTGGATGAAGTAGAACATCCACTTCTCAAAATAGAAGGCGTGAAGGGCTCCTGTAACTCGGTTGAGCATTGTGATCAAATCTCTGTACTCCTCCTGGAAATCAATCCTGTGCGGTGTGTTCGGGATCTTGCTCAGGCGAGGACGACTCTTGAGTAACCAGTTCTTGTTGATAATGCTTAGACAAGCATCTGGATCATCTTCATACATTGACCTGGCTCCTTCTATGCTCTTGTATATCATATCCCTGTGCTCTGGAAGATGGAAAGCTTCACTTATAGCTTCCTCTGAAAGGTACGCCAAAGTGTTTCCTTCATTGGACACGATCGTTCTGGACTGAGGATCATAATGACGAGCACACTCGATCATCAACTCATGGCACTGAACTGCTGGAGGGAAGTCGGCCGCCTTAATGATGCCACTCTCGATTATTCTCCGGGCGACAGGTGATGGCTTGCCAATGTAAGGGACCTCTCGAAACTTCTTCGTGCTGAAGTTGCCCAAGTTGGTATCTCCAATGTTGCTCCACTTCGACACGATCTTCGTCTCCACTTCTTCGGTCTTTTGATCTTCCTTCATGAGAGCTGGACGACTGGTGGATGCTCTCGCCTTCGGGGTCGCCATACCTACACAATATTTCATAATAAGAACTAGATTTTACAATGAATAACATAGATTAGAGAGTAAATTTTAGGAAACATCATGATGAATGTTTGAGTTATCATTTCCTAAAAACGATTGAGCTAGGGGAATTCAAAATTTCAAAATTCAAAACTTAAGCTATGACGATCAACGATTCAAAATTTAAACAATAAAACCAATATCGCCATACCTCACTAGAGAGCTAACTCTAGAATGCAAAATAGAGGAATTCGCCTAGGAAAAATTAACGTTAGATAGCCCTTTGCACGTGATCTTCAAGTGAACGTCCTTCTTATCAACTTCGCCACCCTTGGAGTCTTTGACGTATTCTTCAATGTCTTTCGCCTTAATTCAAACTTCAAGTTCGCACTCCTTTGATGATGTTTGCGCCTTCCTTTGTATATTCCGAATCGCACTTGAATGAAGATGGTAAAATGATAATGTGAAAATGAAAATCTTCACCTCCCTTTATAAGCGCTTACACCACAATTACCTTGAGGCCGACTTTTATAAAATTAGGCAATTTAAAATGATTTTAAATAAATAACAAAGGCCGACCTTTCAATCCAAGCGCTCCATTTGATTTTTTAATTAATTAATAATTAATTATTAAATGCCTTTGTTTTTTAATTAATAAATTCGATTTTTTTACAAGGCCAAAATAATTAATTAATATTTTGCGCTATATTTAAATGCTAATTTAATTGAATTTTCAAACTTTATCAATTTTTTAGCATTTAAATAAATTCAAAAAATGTTTGTTAGCGCCAAAATTTGAAGATGAAAAATACAAACCTCATCGCCCTGGTCCCTGACTGAGGGACAGGAGCGATCTATCAACTTGGTCTTGATTCTTGCTTTTTTGACGTTCAAAGTCTCCATCCTTACGTTGAAACTGGCGTTTTTGCTAGGAATTTCGAACTTGACTAACTTGCTTGTGTGAACGAGTGCCTCTTGTAACCATTATCGCCCTGGTCCCTTGGAGAGGGACAGGAGCGATCTAGATGTTTTCTCCTTGATCTTGCTTTTTAAATCACCAATCTCCATCATAAGGCGAAAAATAACATCACTTCTTCATTCTACGCTTGTTTCGCTTGACTTCTACAAGGCATATTCGATGTTTGGGAGATTATCGCCCTGGTCCCTTGGTGAGGGACAGGAGCGATCTTAGTACTCTAGCCAACATTCTTCGTACTTAACCTTTAACTTCTCGTTCATTGCCTTCCAAACGACGATCTTGATCTTGTGCGATCTTGCTTTGACATGATTTTGAAGGAAAATGAAGGATCCTGTGAAAATCGCCCTGGTCCCTGACTGAGGGACAGGAGCGATATAGCTTCCTTGGCTCAATTGATAGTCTTTTGACGTTTGAAACCTTTGTATATCACCTTCTTAAGATACCTTAGACCCTTCACCACCTCGCATGATCTTGACTTAACGCGATTTTGGAAGGATTTGGCCAATATGATAAATATCGCTCTGGTCCCTGACTGAGGGACAGGAGCGATCTTCAATGTCCTGGGCTCATGTTTGCTTTCATCAACTTGCTATTGCTTTCATCGTGTAAATTGAAGTCCTTTGATCCTTCTTGGCCACTTGTTACGCGATCAACTTTCAAAATCGAGGCCCTCATGAAAATTTCACTCTGGTCCCTACCTGAGGGACAGGAGCGAACTGGGTGTCTTGGTGTAATTCCTTCAACATTGGCGACCTTGGATACTTTGTTCTTCATTGAGACGCTTCAAAACGTCCTTACCACCCTTCACCTTGACTTGGAGTGGTTTGAACTTGAAGAAAAGGCAATATAACCATCATATCACCCTGGTCCCTGGCTGAGGGACAGGAGCGATATTGCTCTTGTAGGCTTCATCTCACTTTGCCAACATCAAAATCTATCTTCAACAGTCTTGCTATGCCCCATTTTATTCACCTTTGGCTTGGAAGTCATTCAAACTTGGCAAGAAATTCGTCTAAGGCAAAGATCGCTCTGGTCCCTGACTGAGGGACAGGAGCGAACTTGGGCATTTGGGTCCCTTGTTGATGTTTTGTAATCTTCAATTTGTTTTCAACGGGTTCAATTCACCTCCTTTCTTGCCTTCAAACTTAAAACTTGCTTGATCTTTGCCTAAAACATGCCTTATGAAGAATTTCGCTCTGGTCCCTGGGAGAGGGACGGGAGCTACAATGGATTTCGCCCTGGTCCCTGACTGAGGGACAGGAGCGATTTGGGCATTCTGGCCATTTTTCTTCATGTTTGTGCCTTCAAATTATATTCAACTGGTAAAATGCATCTCCTTGGACCTTTTCAAATCGTCAAGTTGTTAAAATCCTGCAAGGACAAAGCAATATTTGATTTTGAGCTCCGGTCCTTCACTGAGGGACAGGAGCGATTTTGACTCCTGGGGCTTCTCCGTGTTCATGAAATTCTTCAATTTATATTCAACCGAAAGATCACGCCTTTCTTTACCACGTCCACTTGAAAAATCATCTTGATCCTGCAGAGACAGTAAGATTTTTGAAAACGAGCTCCGGTCCTTCACTGAGGGACAGGAGCGATTTTGCTCCTACAGGCCAAAATATCAAGATTTCACAAGTTTAATCACTTCACAAGGCAAAAACAAATTATTTCCAATGCCCGAGATCAAATATCAAAAAACTCAAAATTTGGTCAAAAATTACCCAATTGAATAAAAGTCACATTTTCATCATCAACACTTAGACAAATTAAGACTCTGCACTCAGAATTCCAATTGAAAATAGACCATTCTGGCGAATTCATTTCATTCAAAATTGCATCCTACAAAAGGAAGCTTAAAAAGCTCTCAAGACTGACTGGACTCTGGCCTGAAAAGATCGAAAAGGAACTCTAAGGCTTGACCCTAATCCAGACAATTGACAAACTACCAAAACCCTAAAAAGCAAAGCGAAAGGCGAGCGAAAAACGAGCAAAAAGAGGGGGTCCCCATTTTAAATGGGGCGATGTGTGAAATGGTCACAACAGGTAGATGGCTTGAGGCAAGCACATCTGAGGGAAGAAGTGTGAAACAAAAAGTCCTTGACGATAACTCGTGGTCTACAATGAGGTTAGAAAATTGACATTACTAATTTTATTATCTATTATATGGTCACTATTTTGTACTGAAGACGACTATTAAATATTTATATATTTCTTATTACAAAACATTTTGAATAACATGTGATCTCTTTAATTATATTTCCAACTGCCATATTCAACTTTAATGGAATAATTATTGATTGTTTAATGTGCATCAACACAAAGATATTTCTCTATAATTAAGGATGGTAATGTGAAGATAAGGATATTGACATGTCTCATGTCAGTGTCTATAAGTAGTGATGTTAAAACACAAAGATAAAGAAAGACGAAATCTTTCAGGTCCTGGCCTAGCCAGCAATCTGAGCATGGAAAATGGTTTACTCTAGCACAAGGGAACTTTTCCCCATACCTTCATTTATTTTTAGTTTTGTGTCCTTTCAAGTCTCAAGATCAGACAAAACTAAGATTAAACTGGGGACTTGCCAATCTGCCTTTGCTCTTGAAGATCATTAAGTTTTTGGTCTAAGCCGTTCTTCAAGTTAGTTTTGGAGTAAACTATGTGGCTGTCTTGTAACTGTTATTGTGTCTTAAATAATCTATTTTGATAGTTAGGAAGGTTACAGAGTTATGATATATGAATTATTTTACAAGGCCCTGCACACTCTTAGGCATCTCCATTCATTAGTTTTCTGTGAATTATGAGCATATTCAAACTTGTTTTAAAGTCTTCTCAGTTTCTTCAATGGGATCGAGAAGATATTTTACGATAATCTATTCAATTTAACAAATCTCATACTTCTTAACCATTTATGCAAGAAATTAGTTGTTCCTTGAATAATAATATTTGTGTTCACTCTTAGTTTTTTGGAAACCTTCTTACCTTTTTCTTTTGTTGAAAATTTTGAAGCTGGAAAATTTTCCTGCAATGGTGTCAGGAGTATACTCAAATGATCCTAGTCTGCAGTTGGAAGCAACTCATCTATTCAGGAAGCTTCTTTCAATTGGTGTGTATGCTTATCTTGCTGTTTTATCATGTTTCTGCCCTTTTTGCTTTTGAAAGATGACCATCTGACAAAACATATGTAACAGAACGGTGCCCCCCCATTGAGGAAGTTATTAATGCAGGCATTGTACCTCGGTTTGTAGAGTTCCTTACAAGGCATGAGTTTCCTTCACTTCAGGTGGAGTGTCCAGTTCGCTGAATAAATTTTGATAGAATATTAAGTCAGCATAATGTCTCAGTAATTTTTGTCTCTCAATTGTCATGGTATAGTTTGAAGCTGCATGGTCTTTGACAAACATTGCATCAGGAACCTCAGAACAAACAAGAGTTGTGATTAATCACGGATCTGTTCCACATTTTGTGGAGCTTCTTAGATCCCCTAGAGATGATGTGCGGGAACAGGTTATGTCATGAACCTTTTCGCTTGTCACTTTGTTGTGTAACTATGAATTTTTGCATCTACTGGCTTTCTACGGTGCTTTTTTATTGCTGACATTTTTATACTGTTACAGGCTGTTTGGGCTCTTGCAAATCTAGCTGGTGACAGCACCGAGTTTAGAGATATAGTCCTCAGTCATGGTGCCCTTATGCCACTCCTGGATCAATTGAATGATCATACAAAGCTGTCAATGCTGAGAAATGTTAGTTTTACACTGCATAATATCTGCCGTGGCACACCACAGCCACCCTTTGAGCAGGTATAAATTATGAAAAGGATTGTCTATCACCTGAGAATTTGAATAATTGTAGCTGTAAGCCATGGTATGGACATACTGACCCTTCCTGTATTACTTAAAACTGTCTTCTTTGGTGCAGACAAAATTAGCACTTCCAGCTCTTGGTTGTCTCATTCAAATAGATGATGAAGAAATCTTGTCAGATGCATGTTGGGCTCTGTCATACCTGTCAGATGGAACAAATGACAGAATTCAAGCTGTGATAGAGGCTGGTGTTTGCCATAGACTTCTTAAACTTTTGCTGTATGTATATGTTCTGATCTCCAATTGAAATCGACATTACCATTTACAACTCCTAAACACCGAGTTAAAATTGCCTATGTTCTGATCCAAAGAATATTGCTACTGAAAAGTGAAAACCAACATGCATCAGTAGGCTGAAAATTGGTGTATTTTACAACAATAGCCTGTCAACTACAGCATGTGTGCTGCGTGCAGTGTCTACATTGTCAAACTAATACTATGTTGCTGAAATGCATTTTTCTTACACTTTTTTGCTGCTACCAAGTACCAATGTATGATTTTCATTTTCTCAATGCATAAATTCAGGGTACAGTACTGAAATGCTAATGTTCTTGGTATTGTGTTTGAGAGTCAACCAGACATACATTTAGAATGTTTTTTTCGAGTGTCAAGGGTAAAATCAGCATGAAAGCAATGAACAAGCATGGAAAGAAGTACACAACACACACTACCATTAACATAAGATATGTACCCTGGCAAAAAATAAGCTCTTGGTTCTTTGCTTGATTAAATCTCAAAACACCCTTTGTATGCCCTGTTCTACCATTGTGTCATATACAATTTGGTTCCATACCAAGCTGAATTTGCCTTGGTAAGCCTATCAAATGATGTGTGGGTTCCTGCTGAGTGGATCTTGTCTGTCTGTGTTCTTACTTAGTGGAATGCATCTGTCTGGGTTTGTACCAAGCCAAACATGTCACTTAGGACTTGTTCTTCAAACAGGATAAGCCCTAGTATGCTTGAATCATTCTAAGCCCCTATGCAATTGTCCTTTGTTTTGCTTCTAATATTTCTTCTTTGGCTTGCCCAATTTTGTCTTATATAGATTAAAACATTGTGTCTTAAAACTTTTAGTTCTCACACAAACTAAAAATTACTGCCTATCATCTAAGTCATGAAAATTTCCAAGTTATATTTTATATCAAATTTACATGGATTTTAATGTATCAGCAAAGCCCTACACAAGCCAAATGGAACAAACCCTTTAATTCCACCACAGCCATAATTGGCACAGATATTCCAATTGACAACTCTTAAACACTGCTTTGGAATTTCCTATGTGCTAATCCAGTGAAGTTGCTATTGAAAATTAACATGCGTAAGGCTGAATATTGATGTATTGCAGTAATGAGCTGCCACCTACATCCTTTATGTTAATTGTAATTCATGTCTACACTGTTGACAATCAGTTTTCATGCACTTATTTGCTGTCTCTAATTTATTACATTTTCTCATATATTCAATTGTATAATACTAAAACCAAAAGTTAAAACAAGTGTGATGATGTTCTAAGTGCTGGTTTTGAGAAACCAACTCTGCCGTAGGGATAGAATGTTTGCTTAAGTGCTGGAAATGGAATGAGTGTGAAAGAATGAACAAGTATTGAACAAAGAAGTAAACAGCACATACGTCAACACAGATACATTGGAGACACCCTCTAAGAATAAAACCTCTGGTAACTGAGTGTGTGCCTTGTAACGCCAACTGGAATTAGCAAGTTACAAATACAATCCATGCTCTCTTTGGAGCCACCAAGATTACTGTGGGACAATGAACATCTCTATATTGCTTTTTAATAATTATGCTTTGCAACTTAAACAACATCAAAATATTTCGTACACTTAATTGGAACATAAACTCTATCTATATATGGCAATACAAGAGCCTGATGGGCCTATTTATGCATAGACTGGCTGTCAGTAATCACATAGAAGGCTTGAAATGTTTTTCCATCTCAATAGTTAGGATATAGCGGCTACAGCCCCTTTTAGGTTGATATCATAAATGACAATGCATCGATCTCAGCCCTTTGGAGGATGAGATCAGCAACAACCAAGCCTTTAGTCCTTATTATTGCAAAGCCCTGCAGCATTCCAGTAGACCAAGTGGAAAGTCTTTGCAAATCAAAGACTTGACTCTACACATTGGATTGTGTTGATGTGTCTAAAGTCGCGGAACTACGACTTCATCCGGCCAACGCAGAATAGAAATGCTAAGAATCCTATCCTCTCTTGAGATAAGGAAATCCCTAATGCTGTGCTAATTTGATAAAAGGGGATTACCTCAATGTTTCGGTTGTCAGGTCTTGACTGCAGGATAGCTGAGTAGTTGATGTGTTTTGCTAGAAACACAAAAGGGACTTACGGTTAGACGGAATTGGTTTTGTACGGGTTCCCTAAAGTTTACAGTCCTATATCATCTGATTTGCTTCTAATTGATGTTATTTCAGCTTGACTGGCGGGCTTCTTTAATAAAAAAGGAAAAAAGGAGGGATAAAGATAAAGAGTGAATAAGAACAGCTAACTAATTAACTAAGACAACATATTTCAACACATAGACGAAAGTCTTAAAATAACTAGAAATTACTTTGCCAGCTAATCAGCACAACTAGGTAAAAACCAGTGCAATCATCTAAGGATTTTGAATTTTCAAACTACTAAATACAAATGATGGACTCTGACAGCCATTCATCCAAATCTAATAATCGAACTTAGCACAAAAGGGGCTCAGACTAACCATGCAGAGGAAACAATAATCAACTATTTCCTAATGGTATGAACCAAGATTTTCCATCAAATACATGCATAAATAACTGTCTGAAAGTAAATACAGTTGCAGAAAATATAAAATAAATGGAGAAGAGGACCATGCACTCATAGTAAAACAAACACAGCTTTAACATCCATTTAATCCTGTATATATTTCGCCAGAGTTTTTGCAACAATCTTTGTTTTCTGCTCGTTACAAAGGAGAAACTCCTTTATATAGAATTCCCAAAAATGGATGAATGGCAAGATTTAAACTTAAACAAGTGGGCCAGATTCATCTTTTATCAAAACTACCCATACCCATAAATGGGAGGCAAAATATCAACAACAACAAAAGGAGAAACAATAACTACCAAAAAGGTAATCAATAACTACCCAAAAAGCTGCTCCAAAAAGTGCACATGCACGGAGCTCAAGATTTACAATTGTTTTGGTAGTTAGAAATGAACTTTATGTCTGAAAAGTGCTTTTTTAAGTTTTAAATGGAAACATAGTTTAGGAAAGCACTTTCTCTTTTCCTGTTGTGGACTCCTTTTCAATAAATTCGACTTTGTCGCGCAAGTACTCTCCCCAGATATCTTGATCGGCTGCACGCTCTACCCGAACGTAGTCCTGGAATCTTAGGCACAACTTGAACAGTTCGGTTGTAGGAGGCATAGGAGGATTAAATATTTTATAATGAATACCCTCTAGGAGGCTATCTACATTCTCCAGCTCTTCTCTCCAGTATGATCTATGATTTTCAAAGCATGATATATCTGCTTGTAGCCCACTAGCAAAATCTAGGTCCTCCATGGAGTAGGTGACCTTGGTTTTAAGCCTGTCCTCCCATTGTGGTTGTACCTCATTATCTATCATTATCTATCTTGCATTTTATTGATATTATCATTCATGTCGTTCTTCATGCTGAGAATCCAATACCATAACTTGAAGGTATTGACATTATAAGGATCTAGGATAATATCAATTGTGGAGATTTGAGAGCAGGTCCAAAATAGAGCCCTTATGAGAGGCAATGCCTTGGCAATCACCTCATGAGTGTTATAACATTCTTTCCTTAGCTTACACATTTTGATAAGAGCGGATTCCCTATGGAGAGCCATTTCTCGTAGATCTTTGAAGATTTGCTCTCCCTTTTCCTTAATGCCTTAAATCCATTCCCTGACGGCTTTGGCGGTATTATGCACTCCGTCAAATTCAGCTGTGGTTCTTTGTGTTAATGCTAATGAAGGATCATGGGATTCAATGGCATGTTGCAGCGGCCTCAGTAGGTGATCAATATACCCCTTTGCCTGCTCAGCACGAGCTCGGTACATGTCTCTCTCAGTGGTCATTTCGTCGAGCTGTCTGAGCATATTCTGCACAGAATCCTTGAATTCTTCCCTTTCTTGCTCTTTGGTGGCTTGCTCGATTGGGATGGTTGCAATATTATAATCGGCCAATGCAATCTGATTGGCTGGCTTATCTGTAGGCGGGGTAGCGATATGAATGGTGCGGTTCCTCTGCTCATCCTTAGTGATCCCGGAGTAGGTCTTGGGCTTTTTCTTACCTTTGGATTTTATCTCTCCTATGCGAGAGAAGATATCCTCCAAGTTGATAGGTGGTTTGATAGCTGCTTTCCGCTGTGCATGAGCAATTAACCAGTCTTGAGGGATGGTCTATCCAGATGTTATTGCCAAATTCCCACTTTGTTCCTTGGAGGTTTCAGCTGGCTCATTGCCTATCTGCAATTGATCGGTCATAGAAGGAACGAATGCAGTATCCAATCCCTTACTTATGGCTGAGTTTTCCCCTACCTCGCTGAACAACTGCCGGGTATCCCCTTGTGATGGTTGCTCTTCAGTTTTGTCGGGCTCTTGGGTCTCATCCCTGTTGACGGGAATAATCATTATGTTATGTTGTTATATTATGTTTATGTTGTCGTCGGTAATAATGAGTTACGGCGGTCAGTTAGTTAGTCGACGGGTAGGTAGTTGGAGTCGCGACGGTTGTGTCGTACCCCTTCGGGTATTATATATTGTGTACCTTTTCTTTGAAGTATGATCATGTTAGTCGTGTCAGATGTAATGTTATAAGCACTTATTGTACATGGACTGTGGAATTAATATAGAGGCTGGTTATTTAATATATTTCCATTATGTTCTGTGCATTTACTTTCTGCATTTAATCGTTTACGTGAGAGGGCAAACATTTGGTGCCGCTGCCTAGACGAACTCGGGAACGGAAGACACGGATGGCGCACAGACACAATGGGCCTACCCGTTGGTGAAGTAAACCCGGAGGCCGACGACGCGCGGACAAAACTTTACACAGGAGAAGACATGGCAACGCGAGAATTTTCAATTTTGCTCTAGGTAGCCATTCAGACCTATGTCCGACGAGAGGCGGCGGAGGCAGAAATCCCACCAAGTGCTGTGTGGACAGTGCTGGAGGTTAGCCCGACAGTAAACTGGTTGATGAACCACCTCCCTCGGTTGCTTGCACAGGCATCGCTGGCACAACAGGCCCGCCTGGAGGAGATTGCCCAGGAAGAGCGACGACAACAAATCCTGCAACGCTACGAAGAGAATAGCCGACAGGTAACGGAACAAGATGGCGCCAGGCCAGGAGGAAATTGAACCTTGTAATAATCCCGACACACTACTGATATAAATTGTGGCTGAAAGGCAAAATAAAAATAAAAATAATAAAAGTCTTTTTTGTGTACATGGCGTGTGTTTGCTGTGTATGGAAGTGACTTATGCCCAATAGACTAAATAAGGACAAAAATAAAAAGATACAGAGTGACGAATGGGAAGTGGCACAAACCGCGTTGAATCTCAGACAACAGATAGAACGAAGGCGTAGGCTAAGGCAGCTTGCCGAGGGACAACCGGCTGAGGGGTTACCCGAAGGGAACCTAGGAGGTGTCACGGAGGTTGCGGAGGCAGAGATAGATGGAGAGAACTACACTGTCTACACTGTTGTAGGGCTGCCAGAAGGAGTCACAGAGGGTGCCGAAGGAGAACTTTACAGTTCGCCAGAATACAACCGTAGGGCAAGAAGCCGCGAAGAGTTGGTGGAACAAACAAGGCGAAGTCTAAACTTGATCGACGCTACCAGAGACTTGCTAAAGAATTTGTCCATTTCAGAGGACAACCGGAGGGAGACAACCAACCAGAGGGAGACACCGGAAGGTGACGGTACGACCGAAGGTGCCGAGGGAGCACAAGGGTACCGTACGGGAGGCGATTTGTTTGGTTCGGTGTCAGCAACTTTTTCCGGAGGACCCACGAGTGGAGGTTCAGTTGCAGGAGGCGGAGGATCGCCAGGTACAAGCACACAAGGAATTAGAGGAGCGAGACCCAGCGGAGGGATGGCGAGTAAACAAAAATTGCCAAAGTTCACAGGGGAGGGCAAGGAAGACCCCTTACGGCACTGCCGTACATGTGAAACCATTTGGTTTGCCAACGGAGTAACAGACCAGGATGACTGGGTACAACAGTTCCCAGCCACGTTACGAGGAGTTGCCATAGATTGGTACTCCGATGTGGACAAGCAAAAAGTGGCCACGTGGGCCAATCTACAGAAGGAATTCACGGGGGAGTTTCGGTTGCTCCGTGATGACAATGAAATTGTAACGGAGATATACAATACCAAACAAGGTACCAGGGAGATAGTACGGGCATATAGTCGGAGGTTGAAAGAACTCTTGGGTAAAATGGAAAGCCAACCCGCAGATGGATTGAAGAAACGATGGTTCGTTGAAGGGTTGAAATCCTCCCTACGGAGGAAGATGAAAATTGTACCCCGACGTCATATGACGACGCTTATAATAGGGCGATGGACCTGGAGAGCGAACACAAAACATCAAAGAAGAGGAAAAGTAATAAATCCTCATTCGAGGACGACGACTCTTCACAGGAAAGCACCAATGACGACGAGGCTGGCAAACGGGTGCAAGCGCTCTAGAAAGACATGGAGCGAATGAGAAAGGAATTCAAAATAATGAGAAGCACTGGTCGGAACGAAGGGGACATATGGTGCACTGAGTGCAAAGAGGAAGGGCACACAAAGGGTACTTGCCAAAAGAAGGCATTCTGTGAGATTTGCCAAGTGATGGGACACTCCACCAAGGAGTGCCCATACAACATGAAAACCCGAAGTACGCAAATGAACCAGGTGCTGTTCACGGAGTAGGCCACAACATCCGCACCAGCGGGTACCGGTCAACATACTAACACAACGGCATCATTTGGAGGATACCGGGACAACAGACGCGGCGGCGGAAGGAATAGCAACAATACCAATAACGGAAGCCGTATCCAGTATGACGCCAAGGGCCGGCCAATTATCCAATGTAGGGCCTGTAATCAGTGGGGGCACTTTGCCCGTGATTGCACGAAGGAAGCCACCCCTCAACACCTCTGCCGTTGGTGTGGGCCAGGCGACCATGAGGATGCAAATTGCTCGCAGGCAGGGGTTAATCTCCTCAACATTGAGAAGGCTGAGAAGACTGGTGAGAAAGAAGTACTGGCGATCACCCGCGCCCAGACGAAAAAAGCCACTTATCTCGACCCCCGTACGGAGAAGGAGAGATTACGGGAGGCAAAGGCCAATATTGAACGTGAGATGACGACCGAACGACGGGACAACGAGGTGGCGAGTACATCATTCCGTACGGAAGCGGAAAATAACATCATTGGGCAAATATTGCAGATGGAGGTGCCGATAAAGGTAAAAGACCTTCTAGACTCTATGCCACAATTGAGGATTGCCATCCTCACCAATGTGCAAAGCACCGCATTATCGAGTACACCACAGGTAGGGGTTCCTGCCACCGCATTGTCGAGTGCACCACAGGTAGGGGTTCCCGCCACTGCTTCGAAGAGTACACCACAGGTGGAGGTTTTCGTTAGCCCTTCGACTGGCCCGATGTTACTAGCCGTGAGCAGTGGTAGACACCCAACTGTGGTAGAAATGGGTATCCGTGGGACCATTCTGAAGGACACCATTGTGGACGGGGGATCTGGGGTGAATGTACTACCAGAAGAAACATGGAAGCGGCTGGGGAAGCCCACCCTGTGGCCACCCACATTCAACCTGGTGGGAGCGGACCAACACGGCATTAAGCCACTCGGCCTGTTGATGGCCCAGCAAGTGACGATTGGTACGCAACCATTCTTGTTAGATTTCGTGGTTATTCCCTCGAAGAAGAAAGGCTATGACGCCATCCTGGGGAGAGCGTGGTTGATCAACGCGAGGGTAAACCACAACTGGAAGAAAAATACACTTTCCATGGAGAAGGGAGGGTGGAAATATACCATTGACCTACACACCCAAGATGTCGGCGAAGAGCTCGCCGCTTCAGACTCGGACTCAGTGGACTCTAATAAAGGGGAAGGGGGTCTCGATGAAAGCAAGGGCAAGAACGCGATGGAGCCGAACAGTGAAGGGGTGCTCGAATTGGAGGGATGTTCTGAAGATGAGGTATGCTCAATTAACGGGCTCTTCCACTGGCAAATGGAGGATTACGAAATGTTCCAAAGCTACAGGCTCGAATTAGAGGAACCAGAGCAACCAACAGAGGTGAACCTGCCGGAATACAAAGAATATTGGAAGGGAGACGCCCCAAACCCTGGCGACGTAGATAATCCGAAGAGTGTTGGCAACGATTGGAACCTTGTGTGGAAGACCGCAGTCTTCAAAATCTTTATTATCCTTCTTCTTATGTACGGGAAGGAGACCGTGGTCCCTATAGAATTTGTGGTTCCAGGTCTTCGGATGGCCATGGAAAATAAACTTGCCACCAATAGGTTCAAATTGAAACCCTACCACGAGAAGCGCGTAGGGGACCCGAGAGGCCGGAAGGACACTCGGGAGTCCGGATGGGGACCTGAGAGGATGGAAGGGGACCCGAGAGGCCGGGCAGGCGACTCGCCAGGCACAGGACCAAAACGGGAGACTCTCGGGCGAGGCAAACCGAGAAAGATGAAGGGCGATCCCAGAGACAGGGGACCCGAGCCAAAGACTCTCTAGACAACTTAAAAAAAAAAAAAAAAAATTCTGTGAAAAAAAAAACACCACCGTATGGGGCCGTACGACAGATGACCGTACGGTTGGAAGAAAGAAAGAAAGAAACGTATGGTCGTATGACAGGCGACCGTACGATCAAAATTTATTCAAAAAAAAAAAAATTGAAAAAAATTGCACGGTCATATGACAGCGACCGTATGGTCAAAAAAGAAAAAAAGAAAAAAAAAAAGAAAAAGGGAAAATGGCCACTGTACGGTGGGACCAAGGTGACACCACTGTGCGGTGGACGGTGACACCACCGTGCGGTGGAACCACCGACGGTGACACCATCGTGCGGCGGTCACACCGTGCGGGGGGAGCCACCGAAGGTTGTTGCCGAGATATGAACCCACCAGCGTACACTGCACCGCACACCGCACAGCCCGACCACCGCACAACACCGAACACCGCCGCACAGCAAGGGATAAAGGAGGAGGAAGACGCACCGCACGGCCCGATCAACACGCACAGCAAGGGTTACGCACACCAACGCGCAGCAGCCGCAAAAGGAAAAAGAAAAAAAGAGACCAAGCCCACACAATCCACACAGCCACGTAAGGGCAAAACGACCGCCACAGGTAGACCAAGCAGCCACACGATTGGAGGTGCCAGTGCTGTTGTTGACCGGAGGTGTGTCCGTACGATAAGAAAGGTGTTGATCGCACGGGAAGGTGGCCCCAGGACCCTGCGGGGGTGTTGCCCCTCGACCCCGCGGGGGCGCTGCCCCTTGAACCCGCTGGGGCACTGCCCCAGACCCCGCGAGGGGCGCTGCCCCTCGACCTCGTTGAGGGCGTTGCCCCCAAACCCCCAGTTTATTTTGAGCTACAGAAGACCACGGGAAGTGTTGTGGTTGTCCGTATTGTGAGAAAGAAGCCTGCAGCTAAGCATTGGTAGGGAAGCCATAAGTCGTAGAGGGAGACGGATTTGGAGGTTGCGAACAAACAAAGTTCGAGGGAAGGCATTGCAGGTCCGCGCAGTTGTATGACACCAGGGAGTTATTCATTTCAGTTTTTAGCCTTTGGGGAGTGTGATGGAGGATTTGATGTGTCTCCTAGCATTTGTGCCAGCGGATTGTGGCCACCTCCAGGCATGACTAGTACGCTTTGAGGAACTCGGAGTATGTCTGGGCTGGACGTGAGGTTGCCTTGGTGGATGCACAGAGGGCTCGGGAGGAGCTGACCACCAGGTTGGAGGCAATAGTCGCGTGAGACTTAGTTCAGCGTACCCAAGAGTTGGATGCCGGGAGAGCAACACGGGTGGCTATCGAGGACAAATTGGTTAGGGAGATAGTATCAATTGAGTAGCAGTTGGTGGAAGCTGAGATTGAAAAACGTGTTTTGCAGACAAGTTTGGGTTAGGCCCAGGAGGACTGTGATGGCAAAGGAAGCACTATTGGTGAAATCCGCACTTGAGCATCGGATGGTAGCAGAAAAGGGTTTTCAGGCGAGGACGTAGGAAGTGTATAAGATCCGGGCCCGACTGGCATCAGTAGTTCCTGCCGTTCATCTCTATTTTGTATTAAGTCGTCGGAGTCGACTTATTTTCTTGGGGGGGATGATGTTGACGGGAATAATCATTGTGTTATGTTGTTATATTATGTTTATGTTGTCGTCGGTAATAATGAGTTACGGTGGTCAGTTAGTTAGCCGACGGGTAGGTAGTTGGAGTCGCGACGGTTGTGTCGTACCCCTTCGGGTATTATATATTGTGGACCTTTTCTTCGAAGTATGATCATGTTAGTCGTGTCAGATTTAATGTTATAAGCACTTATTGTACATGGACTGTGGAATTAATATAGAGGCTGGTTATTTAATATATTTCCATTATGTTCTGTGCATTTACTTTCTGCATTTAACCGTTTACCCGAGAGGGCAAACAATCCCCCTTTTGTTCTCCCTCAACGGTGGTGTCATCTTTGCCGACGCTATTCAATTGTAATTCATGCTGACTTCCCTGTGTGAGCTCACGCTTACCAACCTCTTGATTAGGTGGAATTTCTCCCTCCTCAACTTGGTTCTCAGGTTCATCGAAGCCAACGATCCCTACCTCTGCATCTGGCTCACCTTGTGCCGGAGGATTATTAGCCTCGAACGCATCAACATCACTCTGGGAAGGCGGAGCAGGTATATAGTCAAGTTCAACTACACCATCCTCCGAACTGGGGTCCTTGGATGACGAACTAACTTCCGGCCTCCTTATAGGAATCTTTTCTCTTCTGGTTCTTTTTGATGCCTGAGTCCCTCTATTGGCTCTGGCTTCTTCCTCTTCTTTCCAGGTTTCTCAACCTCTTCTTTTGGTGCGCTTGAGGTTCCCTCATCCTCCGAAGGCTGGGAATCGAAACTGCCCATTAGATTGTATGTAAATTGAATCCCTTCATGGGTCATTTTCTCAGTTATTACCAGTGATCGGTATACCTTCTTGGAGCCTCCATGACCGCCTCAAAATCAGTAATTAGTTCCTGAGACCAATCAATGCTTGGCAAGAGGTATTTAACTGCCTCAAATTCTTGGACTTGCAAGCAATTGCCATAATTTGTTACCTGATCTGGGACCCGACGGTACTCATAAAGCCACATTTGGTGCACACTTAGCCTAGAATACTCACGCTGTTGGATCTCATAGTCATCGGAACAGTTGCTCCAATAATCCTCAATTGATGCCTTCGCTTTGTAGCGCCTACCATAGGCTCTCTTTGCCAAATTGCCATGATCGAAACACTTCCTCGGGAAATGTGCCTATAGGCCATCGGATGCTAATTCAACAAATGACTCATCAGCTTGCATCGATTTTTTGAAATGTACATCGAGGGCAGCCAAGATCATGGGGAAGGTGAATCCAGACTGTTTCTTATCTCTGAGTAAGCTGCCCGTTGGGTGTGCTTGTCTTGTGACCTCCATAAGGACTATTTTGTCTGTTGGATAGCGTGGAAGTCGAAAGGGTGCTCCCTCGAAACCTGCTATCTTGATGTAAGTGAACCTAGGGAATTGGATAAACCATGCACCATACTTTTGTATCAAAATGGTATCCTGCTCAAAAAGCCTTATGTGCAATCCTCCTTGCATCAACTTGACTAGGCGCATTGTAAAGGCGTCATTGACACGCTCATACTGACCAATTGCGTGAGCAATGTTGTTCTTTTCTCTTTGAGCTATGTCATAGTAATGCAGTTGAGGGTAGCATTCATACACCTTTACCTGATTTGGCTTGTTCCCGATCTCACCTTTCTTGATTAACCCTGTCAGTGGTTGGTGTCGGGCAAACATGTAAATCTGGTAGGAAGTCATGGTGAAGTACTTCTTTTCTTCAAGCTCGACCAGCTGTGTATGGATGTTATCGCTGATGATCTGAGCCTAGACGAATTTGGACTTCCCGACAAGGACCTGTTCAGTAAAGTAGAACATCCATTCCTCAAAAACATTAGATTGAGGGAGTTCCATAACCCGGCTGAGTAAGGTGACCATATCGCCATACTCATTATAAAAATCACTTCTGGGGGTCTTTTTATTGATCCTAATGCTTGGGGGCCTCCTTTCTTTGTACCATTCTTTGTTTATCAACGTCTTGCATTTAGCAGGATTCATGTCATAAGCAACCTGCGCCTCATCAATAGTTGTAGCAACAGGATTATTAGGAAACGGGATATCAAATGCCTCCCCAATGGCCTCAGGTGTGAAATTAGCTAGCACCATATTTTCTAGGACCACTAATCTGGTCTCTGGCTGATAATGTCTGGCAGCCTCAACTACTAGTTCATAATTTTGCACGGACGGAGGGAAACCTGCTGCCTGAGCAATACCACTCTCCATCATTCGCCTGGGCTTGCCATAGGCGTTAGGAGAGTATACCCTATTCCTGAAATCCTGAATGTCTATGTGCCCCAAATCAGTATCACCTATGTTCTCCCATATGCTTTGGACTTTTGACTCCATCACTCCTCCTTTTTGGTATTGGTACTTCATTTTCTCGCCTTTGCGGGGGATGTCAGACTTGGAAACCTGAGATGTTCTGGTTGCACCAGGTGTCTTTGAGGATTCTACCGCCGATTTAGGCATTTATCCTGCATAATCAGACACGGATTACAAGACGAGATGAAGGAAGCGAACGGGTTAGCCAAAACAGAGGATGATGTTAGGCATAAAACCAATGATCAAATCGAATTCGAAAAAGCATGACGCTTCAATAAAAGAGCTTGATTAATTGGAAATGAAATGCTATTTGAAACAGGAAATTAAGTTGGCTTTGTTTAAAATTTGCTACTTGGAGTGGGCTCCAAAAAGTGCCACTTCCGACTAATTACGACGGTACGGGCAAATGTTCAATTTTGCAGCTGAGGGCGAGTGTTTTAATGATTGCCAATTTTCGCACTTGGAGAAGAGTTTTGCCTAAGTTTAGTTTTTTGAGATATTCAAAACTTCTCTAAGTCTGAAATTTAGCGCAACGGTCAATTTTCCTAGCAGGTTTTGCTTTGCGCCATTGTTTAATGCTTTTTAAAATCACAACCTACGAAACTTCACTCTCCAATCCACTGTTTAAGCATTACGACCAATTTTGCGCAAATTAATGATCTAAAGGAGAGATTCAAATCTTACTTGGCGAATTGTCCAACGTAGGATGAACTTCGGAGACTTGGGCGGTGTTGCAAAATGTTGTGCCTTATCTACTTTTCCCCTTTTGTGCGATATTGGACTGCAAGGATTTATGCCAGGTTGAACGCCTTTCAAATTTTCAAAAACTCGCGTTTTTGGGTCAAATTTTCAAAAACTCGCGTTTTTGGGCTGGAGAGGCTAAATGAAAATGCAGAGATAAAACCCTAACACGCGAATTCAGACTGGGAGGGCCTTTTGCAAAGTTCGAAGAGTTATAATGCCTTATTCTGCCTTCGCGACTTTCATGTGTCTGCCGATTTTTCGGGGTGGAACCACTAAAACGCATTATTAAAAAGTGACGCCGTGCCCTATGCCTTGCACTTTCGGGGCGGAGTAACGAAATGCAAACTCCACGAAAAAAAAAGACGCTCTTTCCTATACCTTGCGCGATTTTCCTCTTGTAATTTCGAGCAAAAATAATCTTTGAAAAGCCTTCAAGTGTAAATTTTAACGCCTCTCTGGCGATTTACGGGTAAGGGGCATTTTGCAAGGTCACAAAATCAAAACGCTCTTACCTATTCGCGCGATTTCACTTGCTTGCCCAATTTTGGGCCAAAAACATAAAATGCAAACTCATAAAGCGCCCTTATTATATATTTCGCGATTTTCAGGTAAGAGGGGCGTTTTGCAAAAGTGTTTTAAAATTTCGCGATTTTCAATGCTTGCCCAATTTCAGGCCAAAATGACTTTTTGCAAGCTTAATGAGTTTGCTTTACCTTTTCGCGGGGTAAAAACCCCCTTTGCAAACTTCGCGCCTTACTTTATTTTGGTAGGGGAGGCATTTTGCAGAATGTTTAAGTTATCCGATTTCACTTAACTCACGATTTTCGGCTAGAATCACCTTTTTGAAAAATTTGCTTTATAAAAAACGCCTTACCAAAATTTGGGCTGATAATGCATTCTGAAACGTTTTTAAACTTAACACTTTTCATGATGTATTTGCACTTTCGGGTTAAAAAGGCATTTTGAAAAGTTTTTTTGAGTTGAACGCCTACTTCATTTGCAACTTTGGGCTAAAGGGCCCTTTTGCAAAGTTCCAAGTTCAACGCCCATCTATGGTTTTGTTGACGTGTCTAAAATCGCATTGCTGCAAACTTCATACGGCCAACACAGAATAGAATAGCCGACTGATTATCCTACTCTCTCTTGAGATAAGGAAGTCTCTAATGCTGTTTTCTAAGTTTGATCAAAGGAGACTACCTCAAGGTTTCTTTTGTCAGGTCTTGACGCGGGATCTCTCAGTGGCTTGATGTGTTTATGCTGGAAACACAAGGGGGACTTACGATTTGCAACAAGCTAGTCTGTTGTGATTCTCGAATTACGCAATAAAGAGAAAAAGGAAAGGTTTAGGAGATCTAAAACTAACAACACGGGTATGCGGGTAGACAGATTCAACATAACCAATTCTTGCTTGGCCAGAATGGCTCACAACCTTGCAGGAACGGTGCAATCTTCAAAGGAACTTGGAAGATTTTCAGATTGGAGACACACGGCTAAGCACCCAATTTTGGCGCAGCTCAGACGGACACCTGCAATTGAACTAAGCACAATCGAAGGCTCAGGTTAACCACACAAAAGGATACACAATCAGAATATCCTCAGTGGTATGAGCCTGAATCTATCAAATACCTGCACACCCAAAATAGAAAGATCTATCTAAAATGCTGAAAGAAACCATGCGAACAGGATGAAAACAAGACAATAAACACCAAATCAATGTTCATATATTGATCTCAACTGCCTATTACAACAATTCCTGCAGCATCTCTATGCTACTGCTAAGATCTAACCTATTCTAACTCTAAAATCTAACTATCTAGCAATTTCTAACAATCTCTCTCTAACAATCTAACCCTTACAAAAGAAAGGCCTCTGCCTTTTATAGATATTACAATTTTGAATCAGAGGCCAGGATGGACTGCATCCAAGGGCCCTGATCTGTCTTCCAGAAGCTGACAGCTTTGACCCATGCCGAATTAATTCTCAGTTATCCAACCAGCCACTATCTCAACTACCTGCCATTATTTGGCTTAAATTCAGGTCTATCCAATCTTCTTGGTGGTTGGGAATAGTTATCCACAAAAATATCTTGCACGGGACCCATAGGCAGTTTACAATAAAGCAATTTCAGCTTTTTAGGAATTGAATTCCTGGAATTAAATCCATGTGTGCACTTTTCGAGAATGCATAGACTGAGTGTTCTTTTGCCTTTTGCCTTCAATTTCGCCAGTGGACTTCATCTATGTTCAACGACACGATTCCCAATGCTCGGTTGCTCTTGCGTTCCTGCATCTTTTCTTTTCCAATCTTCAGCGCCTGGCCTTGAATTGCGATCCTTCCTCGATTTGCGTTTCAGGTCTCTCTCCTGGTTCTTCGATGACGTCCTGCGATCAACCAATTTTACTTGATTAAATTAATTTGAAAAATTAAATAATCTAATTTTAACAAACATTAAATTTAGTTACGACGTCTGGCTTGAGAAGCTCTTTGCGGGATGTATCTTGAAAATGCTTCTCTTTCTCTTCGATTGTGAAATCTGATCCTTGGTCTTTTACCTCTGCGTGATTTTACCTTTCGAGTGTTGGACGTTTTAAATGGGTTTATGGCGCGATTCTGGAGGTTTGGAGAACTTCTGCAAATTTTAAAATCATAACACTCATGCTTTTCTGGTAAATTTTGGAGAACGGAGGGCACCTTTGAAATTTGCAAAAAACTTCGGACCTTTGGCATTCTTTGCAAATTCGGAGCATTTGAACTTTTTGCAAATTTTAAAGGCAAATTCAGAGCTAAGGGCCACTTTGCAACTCTTCACGTTTTTAGTTTTCTCCCCAAGGTCCGAAAATGAGCATCTAAAGTGTATTTTCAGAGCTTTCACGTTTTGGCGAATTCTCATTTTCGGAGCTAAACCACCTTTGCAATATAAGTGAACTTCGGACCCAAACATGCTTACAAAATCGGAGTTTGAAGGCGATTTTACAAATTTCTGAGTTTTCGCGATTTTAAAATGAACCTCGGAGTTTCAGACGCTAAACGTCTTTTGGCGATTTTACCCTGATTTCGGACCTAAAAGCGCGTTTGAAAATTTCGCGGTTTTAAAGCGAACTTCGGAGGTAGGGTCCGAAATTGGGCGTTTAAGTGTTTTTCGGGGCTTGAAGCGCTTTCGCTAGTTTTCGGACCTAGTGCGTCCTTTTATATTTCGCGTTTTTAAACCCAGGGGTCCGAAAATGGATATTTCGGGTTTTCGGACCTGAAGCGTCCGTTTTAAAACTACGCGTTTTCTTTATTTTATTCCAAGGGTCCGAAAAGAGGGACTTAAGTGATTTCGGACCTGGAGGCGCTTTTGCAAAATCGCGTTTTTTAACATTTCGCCCCAGGGTCCGAAAATGGACACTTAAAGTGTTTTTCGGACCTTGAAACACTTTTTTGCGATTTTGTCATATTTAGAAATTTCGGCCCCAGGGTCCGAATTTGGAGGTCTAAAGTGAATTTCGGACCTTGGAACACTTTTGGCAACTGTTAACCTTTTCAACTTTTGGCTTCTGGGTCCGAAAATGAGCATATGGAATATAACATTTAAGTATAAGAAAGGATTATACTTTAAGTTATATTCCATATATACTTTCAGGATGTTTGAGAGTGGTTTCGGCCCTCCAGGAGTTATATTGCAAATTCTAGTTTTTGGAGGTTTCCTCAGTTTTTCAGAGTTAGCCAAATTTCAGGATCAGGGAATTCCAGACTTAGCCAAATTTCAGGATCAGGACAGAAAGGCACAAACTGGGGGTCCCTGTCCAAGACGGGGATGGGTGTGCGATTCGTACAACAGGTTTTCGGGCCAAAAGCACTCTATGCAAGCTTTCAAGTTTAACGCCCTACCAATTGACTTGCGTTTTCGGTCTCAAAGGCTCTTTCGAAAAGTTTTAAAGTTTATAACGCCTTACTTCATTTTGGCTCGCGATTTTCACCGAAGTTGGCTAATTTCGGGCTGGGAGGATAAAATGAAAAGCTTAAAAATGACGCCTTTTACCAAATTCGGGGTTTCGGCCTGAAGGCATTTTGCAAACGCAGGGACAATTGACACTCTTGCCTATTTAGCCGATTTTCAGGCTTATGCTAAAACTAGTCTCCCTTGGAAGAAATCTTGCATATTTCAGATGGCAAGACTCTCTGCAAATTGACCCACTGGCCTTGCGACTTGAATTAGCAGGCGCCCCAAAACTTAATGGTTGCACAACTCATGATTCAATCCTCTTATCCCGGAGGGGATCATTGCTGACCCCCCTACGAACTCCTCAGGACTGGAGGAAACGGGCGGGCTCACTCTCCTGCACGATCATTACTTCACTACTACCTGCTGAATCTCAAAATGGCGGAGAAAAAACAAAATCCTACATCGGGCGGGCCGAAGATTGGAAAAGAAAAAAGGGGGACCCTGTCGGTGACAAGGAGCGTGTGCAATGCACAACACATTGTTCAATACATATAAGACTCTTGAAGAGTTGCTAACAACAATGGACTCCAAGCAACCAGAAACAAAACTCTGCAGAAATGTATTGCTATTTTAGTGTTTTCATTTGAGAGCAGAAACACAACTAACAAATCCTTCAAGATTGCCTAAGTTGTCAATATGAGTGCTTTAATCTGTTGACAAAAAACATTATTAGTCATCAAAGCAGATACAAAACAATAGAAGAAATCCCGACAGTAGAACAACAAATGAGGCAAGTGACTAATGTAATTCAGCTAAACAAGAGTCAGATCGTTGCATATTTCCTGGTCAATCTAATGAGTTTTCATCCACCATAGAAGATCCCTTCTGATTTGAGGCTACAAATGGCAATCAAAGAACTCAGTCTGCAAGAGCAGCTTGTGCATAATTTGAATGTGTCAAAAGCATGAGGCTAGGCAGTCAAACAAGAATATGTGCCCTCCCAATAGATGTCTGCAATCTCATCCTCACCCAACCTCCTAGAAGATACGTCAATTCTTCCTTTTCTCTACTTTATACTACTTTTGAAAAGATATTTGCAATGTAAAACTTTGCTTTCACCTCCATGTAGCTCTGTCAAACTTACTACTGTTTGATGTCATAGCTGTTTTCTGTATCTGTTGTAAGTTGTAAAATGCTTAGTTTCTATTGACATTTGTACATTTGGTTGGACTTCTCCCTATGAATTGCTACGGAAACCAAGCTTATTTTTTTGAATTTTCTAATTTCTCTTTTATGTGAGCATAGTATTGCTGTGTATAAAAAAACATGGAATGCCAAGCATTCCATTTCGGGTTGTTATTCTTCTTGCCTATTGTATTTGGATGGATTCATCAAACATCAAATTTGCTTTATGCATTTGATGTCTGAGAAATATGCCCTGCGAATTTGAAGGCACTATATTTACATCACATTTTTTTGAAAGTTAAAGATGCTAGTGTTAAATTTTGATCAGATTTTACAAGTAAGTAATTTTAACTTTGATCTCAGTTTGATATTAATTCAAACTATGTAAGATATGAATCCAATCTGCAGAATATAGGTTGAATTCGCTGTGGGTGAATCTCGCTAACTAATGTGTGTATATGTCTCAATTGAATGTGATTCAATCTGTCATCATATATATGATCTGCTGGGTTTATATCTATAACCACGATCTTTAGAGATCACTGATTGCTGTAGGTTATTGAATTCCTCCAACTTGGTGATAATCACACACTGCTATATTCACAGACTGCTCTATATTAACTCCTTATTGTATTGCTGTATCATCTACTCCAAAGGAAACACACTATGTAGATATATGATACCTGATGGCTTTCAATGAAGTCGTGACTCTATACGAAGAGACACAATGGCCATTCACTACATTAATTTGTTACAAACTGATTCATATAATTGGAATTATGTTCAACCGGGATCACATACAATTGGTTATGAATAACCGATACTGATCATTACATAAATGTTATGTCCCCTACCCGATCTATTTCAATATGCTAAAATTGATTGATATTTTTCAATTAGTTATTAACAAATGCTTATTTATTTTCCTCATTAGATGATTAATTTCATTATTCATAGTTCTTAATCTAGATATCAGATCCTGCTACTACTTCCGTTTCAAGGGAGAAGGGTCTATGTATGTTAGCAAAGCGCTTAGAGACCAAATACAATAGGTTTCCTCAAAGTTTACAGATCCAAGTCCTTACCTATCTTGGGTCTATACCCTCAAGGCTTATGGGTCGTTGATCCCCACCCTATCTTGGGACTTAACCTATTGCTTGGATTTAGACTGCCCCTCTTTGGAACATCTCAATCCCCAACTTCATAAATACTGACAGTAGTAACAAGTATCATATATAAACATATTCTTCTTACTGTTACTAACTTAAGGGTTCTTTCTGATTTACATTCTAATATTGTTATTTGTCTGATCAAACACTATCTCTCTCTCTCTCTCTCTATATATTAAGTATGACTGCTATACATATTGCAGTCTAAAATAATATTACTATTAAATTCTGCATAAGAACATTATCAGGCTTCATATATTAAGCATACATATTAAACACATCCCCATGCATACCACCAAGAACAAAGACGTTACTACCTGTAACTTAAAAACAGTTCTGATCTGATCTGATCTGTGGTGATGCCACTGGAGGCTTTGATTCCTTTCCCTTATATCTCTCAATGTGAGAGAGTAGTTACACCTCTTCATCATGTATGCCTTTTGGCAAGAGACATACCCTTTCACCATTAGCACCCTTTGAAAGAGTGCAACTCTTCATTATTTCTGCGCTTTGGAAGGGACACAACCTTTCACAGTCAGATCTGTACTTATTTAAATCAGATCTGCACTTCCGATTTTCAAATTGTCCCCCTCTCAAATGAGGTTCTATTCTCCCTTTTATATCTCATCGTTGAGAGAGTCACAACTTTTCCTTCCATGTCTTTGACCATTCATTTACTTAATTAAATTTAATTAATTATATTCAATTATATTCTTTTATATTTTAATTTAATTTTTTAATTTTTGTTCTTTAGTATTTTAATTTTATTATTATTATTAAATTATATTTCAAAGTAGGGACATCAAAATAAACAATATTAAACAGCCCGATAACAAAATAGAATTGATTAATATAAATCGATAGTTAATAGGTTATACACGACTATAGTAAACATGACAATGATTACTAGAATAACAAATCGGTAATCACAATTAGTCTATTTGATCTGCAAGTTAAGAACATATTGACAGGAACAAGTAAATTGAATACACACAAATGTCTAAGGCCGATAGGCCAATTAGATATTTGGATTAGCTAGGTTGGTCAGAGGAATCCGACCGTAGCTATAACATCTTCAACAGCTAGGGGAGTCCCTCAGGTCGAGACCACCACTAGAGCCTCATTAACTGTCTCTAACTCTGTTCTTCTGTCTGCATCATTCTTTCCTCGTATTTGAGTTTCTATATTCATCTTTCAAATGATAAGTGTGAGGGTATGAGTCTTGTTTATCTTCTGGGTTGTACAACTACAAATCATACATGTGATTGCAAATGATAATGAATGATCCGTTTTGGGTTGTATTTCCAAGAAGTATTGATGATCCATGTGGATGAGCACTGAAATGCCAATTGGAAGGACTAGCTTGTTGTGGTCATAGCTTTGCAACTGTAGCTTGAAATGACCAGTTCAAAACATGTTGGAAAGCTTAAAATGTGTAGAACATTATCAAAGGGCATGGAACTCGACAAAGTTTGAACCCCAAGAACCACCCAAGAATGTTCAATATTTTACAAACCATGATTCTGGTTCAAATGTGGGTATAACTGCCAATTTTATTTGCCCTTATCCACTAGCCCAGTTTGCCCCAACTTCAGCAGAGCACACCATCTTCTCCTGAGTGTTTTTGTTTTTTTATGTTCTTTATTGTAGAAGTTGAGGTGCTTCACCTGCAAGGGGAGTGGTGTAGTTTTGTAACAAAATATTTCTTTGCAGAAATCACATTTCTGTAAATAGCTCTTTTCCATAAGGCATTGCAGTATGTATCAGATATATTATATTGGATTTACTCGACTTTTCTTTGATTCATTGCTTTAATAACACTTCAAATTTCTGCAATTTAGTGGGTTATCCATGGATTGCCAATTGAATTTGGATCAGTTGATGTTCTCTACATAAAGGATATGTCAAATGCAATAACTCAGGATCTTGTCTTTTGAAGAGAATTAATGATGAATTTTTGTCCTGTTTACTTTTACTGTTTTGCATCTACATTTTCTACTTTCTCCCCTAGATACTATGCCATGGTTTGTTCTTATTTTTATCTGCCAGATAAAGAGTTGTTAGGCTTAGCTTCAAATATGTCCTGAAAATAATTGATAAGCTGTATATCTCTATTAAGTGCTGTGTTTGGCAGTAATGAGTTACTTTGAAGAAGGCACTGCACTAGGCTAAAATTGCGTGTAATTAATTTTTTCGGTGCTTTTTCTGTCATAACACTGTTGCTCAAGTCTTTAATAATTTATGATTAGGGCTTTGGATGCATACAAGTACAAGACTAGCAATTAAGAACTCAAGGTTTTGTTTGTACTGCTGCATTTTGGTGAAGTTTTATAAATACAAATTTTAAAGAATAGCAATACTCAGTTAATATGATTTGTTTTTAAATGGGCAGTTTTGGTAAATCTATGCCACATGTTAAAGGTTTGATGTCTTGTTTGTAACTCCATCTGGCCTAGCTTTAGGTTTCTCCATATATTTAGCACTACAAATTGCATAGACCACAAAAATATAAAATTTATTCTTCTTATATTGTTGCTCTATTAGCAATTTACCTGTTTCACTTTTGGACTTATCAAGAATTTTATTTGGTTGTTCGTAGACATCCTTCTTCTAATGTTCTTATTCCCGCCCTTCGAGCAGTGGGCAATATGGTTACTGGAGACAATATCCAAACTCAGGTATATATCAAATCAGATCTTATTGTTTTCAAAATTACAAATATGATATATCCTTTCAACATAATCAGTCGTCAAGAAAGTTGTGTAATTGCTTCAGATTAGTTTCTTCACCAAAATAATTTGTGTGATCTTTTAGAATGGTTGCTTGGTTTGTTGTGTGTTATGTACATCCTTCTGCTCATATACAGTAGCCAAATTGTGGATTCTATACCATAGGATGGCTGTAAGGTGCTAGCAAGCTAGTCATGGTTCATATGAAAACTATTTGATTTTCACATCTTACATGCATTAATTTTTGTACAAATCACAACTATTACTTACATCAGAAAAATATTGACAATCCTGACATAATATCAGCTACATTGGCTTTTTACTCAAATACTGGGTTCGTGCATTTAGGGGCGGAATTGGAGATGGGTTCGATATGGATTCTGGTACGAGATGGGTTTGTCCCCGGGTTCGTACTGGGTGGCATGTCTAGCCATAGACAAAAATCACGACGCTAGTTAAACATTCATGATTTAATTTTTAGACATTAACGATAATATTAAGATAACTCAATAGAATAGTTAAACATTATTTCTTGGAGAAAAACGACTATATTGAGTGTAACATTCAATATGTTAAAATTAGATATCTAAAAACATTATATAAGTATAGGTCTTAGATAACATTATTTTCTGTAGAAAAATTGTTATGATAGCCAAGATCATCTAAGTAAAGGTCTTTGATAATATCTAAAATTTTAATATCTTAATATTTTATTTTTTAAACATTCATGATTTGTTTGTATTCAATATATTAAAATTAGATATAAATTATATAATATATTTATTATTTATATATAAATTAAAATTTAAACATATTTTTATCATAATTTTTTTTGAATTTATTATAATATATTCAAGTTTAATATAATATTGTTTAACATTGATACTAAACCAACTCTCAAATTAGAAAGAGGAATGGTGTTGAGGAGAAGGCTTGGTCTGCAACCAAGAGATTTTAGAGATTTCAGACAGAGAGATCAGCCTAGGTTTTATGCTCAGCCTGCTTTCAGATCTTGGTCAAAACCAAAATGGGTTTGGGAAGATTAGAACAGGAGCCCTATTCCTTCGCAGTTGCGGATGGATAGTAATGGCAGGAGTAGGGGTTTCGGGTGGAGTAGAAATGACACTTTGGGGGCTTTCAAGGGCCTCAACAGCTTTCCCAATGGTTTGAAATCAGACTAGAAAAGTGTTTGAGACAAGGAATGGAGCTCAAAAAAGATCCCAAGAGCTAATGAAACTGATAAGGTAAAGCAGCCTCAACCAGAAGCTAAAAAGATGTCTTTCTTTCTTGACAATATAAGCTGGGATGACTGTTTCTTTTTTGAGGGTGAGAGGTTTTTTTATGAAACGGGCGGGGGAGTGGCCCGCTTTTAGTCGAGTTAAGATGTGGTGTGCAGAGAACTGGCCGTTTAAAGTAGATATTAAGACAATGCTGAATGGTTTTTTCTTGGTGATTGCGGAGAATAGTGACAACAAAAACTGGGTCTTTAACAATGGACCCTTTTTTATGGGAGGCAAGGGTTTGTTTGTTAAAGAATGGGAGCCCAACTTCAATCCTCTTAAAGCTCATTTAGAAGAGGTCCTGATCTGGTTGAGACTTTACGATCTACCGCGGGAGTATTGGAACGAAGAGACCTTCATGACTATCGGAAATAAATTGGGCTTCTACATCAAATCGGATGAAGCAATAGAAGCGAAGGATTTTAGTATGTATGCACGCATTTGTATTGGTTGGAAACCGCATTTCCCCTTGCCAACTACTATTGAGATTAATACTAATGAAGGGTGTTGGATTCAACAAATTGAAATTGAAGAGAATATGAAATGTTGTAAAATCTGTAAAAAAGATGGGCATTTGGAGGAGGTGTGTTTTGTTGGTCTCAAGGGTAAATCCTTAGAAGCAAATGAGGAAGCTACTATAGATTGTGCAGGAGGAGATCAGGGTCCGGAAGGAGAATATTTTGAGTGATGTGGCTCCGCCTTCAGCTAGCCTTGCTTCAGGTATTGAGGACAGTGGGGTGAAACAACCAGTCCTTAGTGTTGATGGATCTTTGGCCCAAGGTTCTAGTCAGGTTATTAGCCAAGCAGAGGCGACTCATTTAGTGGAAGAAGCTCTAGACAGAGTGGAGAAAGCAATGGAAGCCTTAGAAGCAGATAGGAGGGTTCAACAAAGGGATCAGGACATTGCAGAGAGTGACCAGGTTGAGAATGGTAGAACGAAGGATAAGAATATGGGGACAGTGAGTGAAGCTAATAATGATTCAGACAACATGTCCTGGGATGATGAAGAGGATGAGTGGGGATTGATGGACGAAGAAGGCATTGTGGATATTCGAACTATTGACCAAATTGATTCTCAGGTCCTAAAAGCTTGCTTGGGGGAAAAAAATCAAGAGGAGGGAAATCAAACAGAGTTAGACTTGCTATGACGGGAAGTGCTAAGGTCAAAGTAAATTAATAGTAGGGAAGGGGGTGACCCTTCCTGAAGAGAAATGGAACTCATTAGTTGGAATGTCAGGGGATGCAATGCCCCTGACAAGAGGTGTTTGATCAAGCTTGGGCTGGATCAAATGAAGCCTGATTTAGTTTGTTTACAAGAAACTAAGATGAGCTCGAAGGAGGCGGGAAGTCTTTTGAGATGTTGGAGGATGTGGTCGGGGGTTTTTTGGAATGCGAATGGTTCTGCTGGTGGCCTTGGCATCCTTTGGAACCCAGTCTCCCTGGATGTTGAGGAACTAGCGAACTCCCAATCTTGGCAGCTTTGCAAGTTACATTCTTTTAGGTTAAACTGTGATTTCTTTGTTTTGAATGTCTATGGTCCTGCTAAGGCTCGAATGCAACCAGAAGCTTGGCAACAATTATCTCTTATTTTACAAAACTTATTTGATGAGTTGGTCATTTTGGGCAGAGACTTTAATGCAACCCTTGAGATGGCGGATAAGAAAGGGGGGAGAGTGGGTTTTAGAAGCTCGCATGTGGAATTCTAGAACTTTCTCTCTTCTAATGGGTTGAGAGAGATCAAGACTAACTGTGGGGCCTTTACTTGGACCAATAGAAGATGGGGTTTGGGGCACATTGTAGAAAGAATGGATAGGTTTTTCTTGGGTGGTTAATGGGAAAATAAACCATTATTATTTGAGGCTTCCATAAAGCCATTTGCTTCTGATCATTTTCCAATAGAGTTACTTGTTTTTCTCAATAGTGCTTCAATTAGGTGCCCTTTCAAGTTTGAAATAATGTGGTTATGGGATGGTGGCCTGCGGGATTTGGTGAAACAATGGTGGGTTGAGGCTTTGACGGTGATTGGCTCACACGCTTTTATGTTCTTCAAAAAGCTTTAGTTTTTGAAAGAAAAGTTGAAAGAATGGAATAGAATTAATTTTGGGAATATCTTTGCTGACAAAGTTGCCCTTGAATCAGAGTCAAGTGAGATTCAAGAGAGCATAATGAACCGGGGAATGACAGTTGACACCTTCAATAAGGAAAAGGAGTTGAAAAGCAAGTACAATGAAATTCTAGCTAGGGAGAAGGTGTACTGGAGAGAGAAGTCTTGCAAATGTTGGTTAAAAGTAGGTGATCGAAATACAAAGTTCTTCCATAATTCAGTTAAAGTTAGGAGATCCTGGAACAAAATTACTACAATTAAGAGTAGGGATAACACATTTTTAGACAATATGGAAGCCATTAATAAGCAGGCGATGGATTTCTTTAGCACGTTATTAAAACAAAATGAGGAGTTAAATGACCTACGACAAAATTTGTTGCTTGCTAATAATCCAAAGGTCATTACTGAAAGTTAGAATCAGGCTCTTTGTAGACCAGTCACATTGGAGGAGGGGAAAGCAACTGTTTTTTCGATGCCAGGGGATAAAGCCTTGTGACCTGATGGCTTTCTTGCTTTCTTTTACCATCATTTTTGGGAAGTTGTTGGGATTGAAGTTTGGTTTGTTGTGGAGGCAAGAGAAAGTGCTTGTGTGGCAAAGGAATTAAATTGTACTTTTATTGCTTTGATCCCCAAAGTTGAGAAAGTAGAGACTTTTAGTGACTTTCGCCCTATCTCTTTATGCAACATTTTGTACAAAGTGATTGCCAAGGTTATGATGAATAGAATGAAACCAATCTTGAAGACGATTATCTTTGAAGAACAAAGTGGCTTTGTCCCTGGTAGATCCATAGTGGAAGGCATAATCATTGCTCATGAAGCCATTCACATAGTGAGGAAAGCTAAGGTAGATCGGATGCTGATAAAGATGGATATCAAGAAAGCCTATGATATGGTGGATCGATCCTTTTTGCTCCAAGTTTTGAAAGGCTTTGGGTTTGTTGAACAGTGGTTGAATTGGGTGAAAACTTGTATTGATGGACCTTGGTCCTCAATACTTGTCAATGGTGGTCCTTAGGGTTTTTTCCAATCCTCAAGAGGTTTACGACAGGGTCATCCTCTCTCTCCCTTCCTTTTTATTATTTTAGCTGAGGCCTTGGGGAGGCATATTCAGAACCTCCGAAGGAATGTTCAATGGAAGTGCATTAGTATTGCTGCAGGATTGTAATCTTCAACGCATCAACAATTTGTTGATGATACTATTCTTTTTGGGGAGGCCTCCCTTAGAGAAGTGCATACCATCAAGAAGGCCCTCGCTTCCTTTTGTGAAGCCTTTGGACAACAGGTAAATTGGGCTAAATTTGATATTTTCTTTTTTAATACCTATTGATGTGTTTTTTATGCACATGTGAACACAAAATAAAATACCAAGGTATCTTATCCTCTCTTGAACAAAGTCTCATATGCTATGCTTCGCGATCAAATGAGACAACTCCAAGGTTACGAAATGTCAGGTCTTGACTTGTGGATAAGTTCAGTGGTTTGATGTGATAATGCTGGAATCACAAGGGGACTTACGTTGTACATGAACGCTCAATCTTATCATGGATTAGGATTGGTATGCCAATAACTTAGGATTTGGCAATGTAGTTCTTGACTAAACTCTAACAAGAATTTTCTAAAAAAATGACAAAGGGGAATAGGGTTCAGGAAATCTATCCTAAGCCTAAGAATGTAGGAAATGATGAACAAATTTAGTGGAATCAAACCAGGCAAGGTCTCACCATCAAGTCGAATAGATTTTGACACGAGCTTAGTGCAATCATCTAAGGTATACTTCATAGATTTTAAAATTACTATAATCAAACATTGAGACCATCCAAGTTGATGCATATCAATGGACGTATAATAATCGAAGTTAAGCTTGCACAAATTTCCAGTTGACCACGCACGACGCACTTACAATCAACAAGAGGCTAGTGGTATGGATTGATAGATTCCACACAAATATACTCAACAATTCTTTCATTCAATCTAACAAACATTGAAAGCAAATTCTAAATCTAAAATTCTAATCTAACTTGGAGGAATTGAGAACCTTGAATGCAAGACAACACTTGAAAAACAAAATCACCATCAAGTCGAAGAATGATTTATATTCAAAAAGTTGTAGCATATACCAACAATTCTTCAAAATCTCTCTCTTACAAATGAGAGGCAATAGGGCTTATATAGAGCCTCAAAAGAAATGAATGGCTCAGATTGATTCAAGATCAACGACCAAGATTACAAGATAAAACCCTAATTAGGGCTTGTTACAACCACCATTACATTGGCCAATGAGAAACGAGGGTAAGTAAGATAAATAATAGTTGGTGTAGCGCCATGTGTCACTTATTCCCTCCTTGAATGAATGTTGACTTGGTACCCCTTTGATTGAACATATGGTGATTAGGATGCCACCTTAGCTTGCCTTATAGACTTAGTCAATTTGCCTTGTACATTCCTCTTCTTCATAATGTTTGGAATTCCTTGTGATACTTTGCATTCCATCCTTATGTTAAGGAATTCCATGAACTGTTCCTTCCTTATGTTCAGAAAATTTTCCCGATCTTGGAATCTTGAATTATTTCCTTCCTTGGCGCTCTTTGATATTGAAATTCCTTGATGTAGTTATGGATTTCTTGATGTGAAATCTCTTTGCACTCATGTCTTGAACTCGCTTCCCTTCATTTGTTCATCATCAAGGTGAAGTCCTCTTCACGATTGATCTAGTCGTCATCTTCACCTTCTGGAATCTCTGTCCGGAAATCCTCATCCAATCCTTGAAGTGTTGATCTTCCTCATCCGCATTTGTGATGTTGTCCTTGCAATATGCATCCTTCTCAAGCCTTGATCATCATGCTTCCCTTCCTCACAACAATCCTCCAAAACAAATAAACATTGAATCAAACACCAGTATGATAAACCTAATTTCAACCTTGGTGGGAAATCCATCCGTATATGGACAAATTAGTCCTCAAAACCATCCACATTATCCTTGCCCATTGCTTCACTTGGTGGAAATTCGATGTCTATCTGGACAACTTCCTTCCTTTGTAATTCCGTACTCAAGTGGAAATCTGACCCTCATCCATACTCATTGTCCTTGAAAATTTTGTGTTGACTGGATCATTAGTCGATGGAGTGGACATTCGGACACCATTAGGACTTTGTTCCTGACATTTGTCCCAATATGTGATAGGCAATCTTAGAAAACTGTAGCACCGACTCTGGAAAATATGAAGGTCCGAATTGAAGTCTGGAAAATTCTCCTCAAAAATACCTGACCTTTAGACTTAGGATAAGTCTGATCACAATAGCTAAGTCTGAAGACACCCATGTAAACTCAGAAAATCAAGTATGAGGAGCCCAAAAAATGAATGTCCAGGTCTGGAAGTATCACTTGGAGGTCTGAAAACACTCTGAAAATGGTGTATTGAAGTCTGATTTTCTAATTCTTAAGTCTGAATACACCCTTTGAAAGTCTGAAAACCAAAAAGTTTGAAGACACGCTGAAAATTATGAATATCAATGGCTGGAAGTGGTCACAGCCATGTCACATGCTTGCATTTGAATTATTTTACCCTCCAAAACTCAGAAATGGTCACATTTGGGCACAATTATGTGGCCGGAAGTGAAGTTTCAGTCTGAAGATAACTTGGTATACTTAGAAAAATGTCAAAATTGGTGCTCGGAAGTATACCACAGTTCTGAAAATGCTTGGAAAAGGGTGTGGAAAAGTCTAATTTTTAGTTCTTTAAGTTTGGAGACACCCTTCCAAGGTCCAACAATGGCTGCCCAATGTCTGAAGACAACCAGCAATTTCAATAAATCAGTCATTTAAACTTGTCGCAGTCATAGGAAACACTTGTATTTGATGGATTTTACCTTCCCAAAGTGAAGTTTGTCAAATCTGGGCACGAACAAAAAGCTGGTAAAAAATATCTAAGTCTGAAAACAAATTTGAAAGTGAAGTTTCAGACTTAGATCAGCAATGGAAGCTTCACCAAATGCCCAAAAAACTCACCCAAAATGATGCACAATGAAAATCTCCCAAGTATGGAGGTAGCTGGAAATGAAAATTAGTCTGAAGACACCTGCAACTATGGAGTTTCAGACTGTAACAACAATGTTGTACCTCAGAAAATGCTTCCAAATCACTCCAAAATGGCTTCCCAATGAAATCGCCTAAGTGTGCGATGGCTGGGAGTGAAAAGTTAAATCTGGAAATGAAGGTTCCACCCAACAATGGTGTCCAAATCATTTCCAGCAATGGCGTCAAACTCTGATCTGAGTGTAATGGCAGCCTCCCAGCAACAATGGAACTCAAGAGAATCACAAAAATCACCCAAAATGAAGGGCAATCTGCCTCACAAACAAAATTGCAGCCCCTCCAAACATGCCACCATCTCCCAAAATCGCTATATGTGGCTTAATCAGCCATTAAACATGCTGTAACTCCTCTCCAATGGTGGCGCCCAGGTCTGATTGGGCAAACAAACTCTTTAAATCTGCAACTTAGCTTCCAAAAATGGTGTCCAATGGACACCTGGGTAAAAATCGCCTAACTGGGACCTTCAATCTGCCTTCAATCAGCCACTTAGCCATCACCATCAGCACTTATAATGATATTTTAATGCTGGTTGGGTCCTTTTATTCTTGTTCTCCACTTGAAATTTCACCACACGAGCAATGTGGGATAAAAACTTGCCTTTTATACTTGCCTGGGAAAATCGATTTGCATTAGGAAAATAATTATTAAATGATCATTGCAAATCATTAAATGATTGTTTTATTTTTTAAATAATTGTCAACACTTGTAAAAACAATTAATTTCGGGTCAATTTATTTAAAATATTTTAAAATTTAGATCAAAATTGATCCTTGGGGGGAAAATTGCCCCATGTTGGGATAAAAATCCCAATGAAAACTTATTAAAAATCATTGAAAATGTCTTTGGGGGAAAAATCAACCCCTGTTTGGACAGTTATCCGGACTTAAAAATCTTCAATTTGCACTTGGTGGAAATTCGCACCAAGTCTGGAATCACTATCTGCACTAAAATCCACAAAAAGTCATCATGAAAAGCTCTGGTGGAAAATCGATTGTCATCAGGAATCCTCACCTAAGTCTTTTGCAACTTCATCCACACTCCCTAGGGGAAATTCAAAGGTAGTCAGGAAAATTCCCAACACAAAGACACAATTTAATCATCTTGGTGGAAAATCACCCCTAGTTTGGATTTTGAATGGGGGAAAAATAGGGCATGTTTGGATTCCAAGGGAAATCCATGTCCAGTCTGGATTTTGAGTGGGGAAAATCATGGGTAGTTAGGAATATGAGGGGAAAAGCATCTCTAGTTTGAAATTTTGACCTTTTCACCCTTAGAATGTGGATTTTCATCTGGAATATGATGATTTTTCCACTCAAAACCATTAGGAAACTTCAAAAACTCAATAAAACTCATCTGGAATTGGGCAAAATCACCAAAATTTGAGCGAAACAAAAGGAAACCTATCGGGATAAAGTGCAAAACCAACTTGAATAACTTCCTAGTGTTGAGACATGGACCAGCTAGGACTCGAACCTAGGACCTTCCATACGTTGCTAGAGTGCTCTACCACTGAGCTACTGGCCCCTCTTGGACCAATCCATCGTCGGTCTGGGTGTGGCTTATTTCCAACACCAACACCCCCCCTTAAGCCACACCTCTCGTGTGCTTGGGGCTCCTAGCCTAGTCCTGGCTCTGATACCATGTTGAGACATGGACCAACTAGGACTCGAACCTAGGACCTTTCATATGCTACTGGAGTGCTCTACCACTGAGCTACTAGCCCCTCTTGGACCAATCCATCCTCGGTCTGGGTGTGGCTTATTTCCAACACCAACACCTAGGAGCGAGAAAACAACCCCAAAAGGCCCTAAAACACCTTGGCACTCAAAAGTCACCGACGAGGACATTGAAAAACATGTTTACGCTCAAAAGGTCCACGCTTAGACACATTTACACTCAAATGTCAAGGCAAAACTAAAACTCAACACTTAAAAAGAATAAATCAAAACCCTAAGGAACCCCTAGACTTAGGCAAAACTCAGGATCACTCTAACATTTTGACATTTTAAACACACGATCCTATTCAAAATTCAAAACCCTCTCATCGGCAAAGGCAAACACTAGGAAATTAGGCAAAACTTCTGCTCTAAAAAGCGAAAAGTGGGGTGCCCATTTGCAATGGGGCGATGTGTGAAGGTGTCACAACAATACCCCGTTGGATCGGCAGAGAGATATTGTTAGGATCCTTGATGTATAAGCGGGAAACTTACTAGGTAGATTCTTGGGTACTCCTCTCTTTGGGGGAATAAGTAGTGTGGAGCTGTGGCATAGGTTGGTGGATTGTTGTGTAAACAAGTTGGAAGGATGGAAGAGTAATGGCTTAAGGCTGAAATCGGTGCTGTCTGCCATCCTAGTTTACTCTATGATGTGTTTGAAAATTCCTAAGAAAGTAGTAAGAGTAATTAATCAACGTATGCAAAAGTTTTTTTGGAATGGGAAAAGTGACCAAGATAAAATCCCACTTTTGGCTTGGGACAAGCTTTGTCAACCTAAAGAGTCTAGAGGTGCGGGCTTGAGAAATTGGAGCCTCTTGAACGAAGCAATGGGAGCGAAACTCATTTGGCAGATGTATCTCAAGCTTGATCAGAAGTGGATTCAAATTTTGACGCATAAATACTTGGAATCCAACCAAAGAGAACGGATCTTGACTATTCGTGATCCTTCCAGAGGCTCCGCTATATGGAATTTTCTTGTTTCTTGTAGGAAAGTGATTACACAACATCTAACATGGCAGTTGGGGAGTGGGGATAAAGCTGATTTTTGGAAAGATTCTTGGGAAGGAAGGCCAACACTCTTTTTGTGAGCTAATGTGGAGACAATCAAGCAAGTGGCGGAGTTGCATTGGGGGTCCAAGGTTAGTGACTACATGGAGAGATCGAGAAGGAATGGAGTGGATGAGTGGAGATGGAAGGATATCAGGACACTTCCTTTGTCACCCCCCCGCAACTAGCTATGTTTGATGGCATTCTAAAAGAATACAGACCCTATCTCTCACCCAAGGAGGATGTTTTGAGATGGTGTGTCTCAAAGACATGGATGTACTTAGTTAAAATAGGATATAAGGTGGTTGAGGAAGCAATGGTAATAGAGGACTGGCCGATCAAACTCTGTTGGAATTCTCATTGTCTACCAAAGGCTGGTGTTTTTGCTTGGTTTGTTATGAAAGAGAGAATTCTATCAGGAGATAGACTTAGTCGACTGGGGTTTAATGGCCCTTTCCAGTGTGTAATGTGCAAAGATGATAATGAATCTTTAGACCATTTGCTGTTGAACTGCAAGGTGGCTCAAAGTGTCTGGAAATCTTTGCTGCAAAAGCTTTCGTGGGAGATCCCGTTATCGTTGAAGGTGGTAGATCTTTTTAAGAGTTGGTTTGAGGAGCATAGGAAATTGATTTATTCATGTATCTAGACTGTCATGCCCTCAATTGCAGTATGGGAGATTTGGAAAGAGAGGAACAAACGTATTTTTCAGGAAAAGGAGGAATCAAGTGAGATGCTATTGATAGAGTTGAAAGGGCAATCTCAAAAGTAGTGTTTGCTTTGACAATTAGTCACAACTTCTCAAAATATCCGTTCAGCATGGCTGACAAGTTAATTCAGGCCAAATGGTCCTTGCTGAAGTTCAGGCCTACTCATGGGCTTTTTAGGGTTAATCCTAGTGGTGGAGGGGCTTCAGACAGTGTTTTAATTAAAGGAGCTCAAAGATTGCAGGATGGTACTAACAATGAGGCGGAGGCACAAGCAGCATTGCTTGCGGTCGAATTGGCTTGTAACCTAAAAATTCCAAAGTTACATTTAGAAGGAGACTCCAAAATTATAGTTGATGCAATTTCGAAGGGTTCCTCTCCATGTTGGTGAATAAGTAAATTCATTTCAATTATCTGTTCAAAGTTACTCTCCTTTCAAGATTTGCGAATTTCACATATTAAGAGGGCAGGGAATGGGGTGGCAGATTTTTGTCCAATGTGGCATGTGAATTGGACCCTTTTGTTACCCGGTGGTGGGGTAGTGTTGATGAGGAAGTACTTTGGCCGACTCAGTTGGCAACTGACATTATTGTTTTAAATGCTCATGGTACTGATGAGGGTGTACTTTGCATCGAATTAAATGCAATGTGCTTGGAGAATGGTTTCTCAGGAAGGGTGACGGTGCAACATTAGTACTATGCATTTATGGGAGGGATTGATTGTGCGATGGTAGGTTGGAGTAATCCTTTTCTTTCCTTTTCTCGATGCTTCTATGGAGAAAGCTGCGAAAGGAAAGAGACTGAGAGAAAAGGCGTGAGGTGGTGCCACTGTAGTTGTAGAGAGATGGAAGCGAATTTCATGCTTAAGTCGAGAAAACAATTATGCCCGTTTCTCGACTTTGTTTCAGAACGAAGATTGAATGGAATGTTCTTGTTCAAGGATGAGAGGTTCGTTAAATGTGTGCAATTGATTCTGGGAGATTCGTTTGGCGACTTAAGACACAGGTAGGACAAATATGGATGTCTACTCCTTTATTATGGCGTGGGGGCTGGATTTGGGAGATTCAGTGGAGGTTGTGAGAGGGCTTATGACAACAATAGTGCACCAAGATAACTTGGAAGGCATGGAGTCAATCTTTGAATGGGCAGTCCTTGGTGTTGGGTTCAATGTTCGGGAGGGCATTGTAAATTTGAATCATGAGGTGTTTGAGAAATGCATTGCCTTTATGAGGTGGCCGGAAGGTCCTTTCAAAGCCCGTTGCAGAGAGGAGGCTTGTCGGGGATGGGAGGCACTGAAGGTCTTTGTGCGGCTGATGGAGATTGAGGCTGAATTGCAAACGGCGAAGGAGGAAGCGGGTCTTGCAGAACCTAGAGCTAGATGACAAAGAAAGAGGAAGGTGGTGGCCTTTAAAGTTGGAGAAAGGCACGGGTAGCCGTGCTTAGAAATGTTGTTTCTTCTACTGTGTGTAATGCTTTCTGGGGTTAAACTCTGGTTTTCCATCTTTTATCGCAGACTGTTAAGTTGTATGGCAGGCTGTTTAGATGTCTTTCGTAGTTTAGATGGACAGAAAATTGGTTTTTTGAGCATTTTTTTGGAGCTCAGAACAGTGGCTTAGGTGGTTTTGGTAGGGTGGTTTGTCAAGTGGTTTTTGTCAATTGCTTGGCTGGTTTTGAGGATGGGTGGTATGTGTTTTTTTTGGATGGACTTTAAGCTTGCAAGGATGTAAATCTTTTATCTTTAATAATATAATAAACTCTTATTATCGATAAAAAAATAAATATAATATTGTTTTATTTTTGATGTATCCGTACCCAAGGAAATTTTTTCGCCATACCTGTGAATTCGTACTGTTGACGTGTATTTTATACACAATCATACACAGAATAAAATACCAATAGGCATCTTATCCTCTCTTGAGAAAATAGTCTCTAACTGCTGAAGATCTGCAAAAAGGATCAGTTAGGTAGACTCCAAGGTTCTTTTAGTAGGGTCTCTACGTGTGGACAAGCTTTTTTAGTGGTATGATGTGATTTGCTGTTTCCTCCAAGGGGTCTTACGCTTTCGAAGCTCGAAGATTTTACTAAACTAAAGGAACTTTCAAAAAAAGCAAAAGGATAGGGTTTAAGAGGTCTAATCTAGCCTAACCCTATGAATGACTTAGCATGGACGAGATTTGGCAAGACTCAACCAACTTCAATTTTGCCATAAGATAACAACTCAATTGAAATTAGTGCGATCTTCTAAGGTAATATAATGGTATTCAATGCATCAAAGACCAAGGACACTACTACGAAGGTACATATCCAAGACACAATGATAATTGAAGATTAAGGACTCAAAGTGTTCTCCAGTCGACCACGCAAGGCATTCCTACAATCAGCAAGAAGCTAGTGGTTTGGATTGCGAATCCTACCAAATATCAAATCTCACACTTAGTCTTTCAAATTAACAAACTACTTCGATTGAGCACGATTCAAGTGTATCAAACAACCATGAAGATAACTCAAGAAATTTGTAACAAAACACCATAACTTCAATATTTTATTGATTTCCAAGTCATCATGTACAACAATTGCTTGAAGTTCTCTCTTCAAGACTCAATCTTGCTACAAAATAAAATTGCTTCTAGCTTTAATCTCTCTTCTCTATTACATCAACTATTACTCCCTTTTTTCATGAAATGAAAAATGGGGGTATATATAGCATCCCCAGTTACAATGAAAGGTCCAGATTGAAAGTAAATCAACGGACAAGATCATGACACCTAAACCCTAATTAGGGTTTGTTACAAATGACCTCCTTTTTACTGAACAATATTAAATGTATAGCCAAATATTAAATTCGGCACAAAAACCTAGGAGGTATCAACCAATGAGAAATAAGATGTCATGTCATCTGTAACAACCTTTCATCTAGAATCTTATTCCCTTTCCAATTCTCTTTCTTAGCATATGCAATGAATTTTGTCACGATTCCTTCGATTTCTGTGATTGGAATCTCGGGAAGATTCTTGATACTCTCTTCTAAGTGGATGACCTGATCGAATGCATCTAGAAGAGCTGCGTCCCAAGTAGATTCAAGTTCCTTCGTTCTATCAATCAGGAGCATGGTGGCATACATCTGATCATACTGCTCATCTGTAACATCTGCGTCCTTGCAAAAGATGATCTTGATTCTATCCTCAAATTCTTGCATATCCACATCTGTCTCGACCTCGATCCTTCTGCCAAGAATGGTACGAAGTACCTCAAATACTCTGTCCTGGATCGGATTGATCACCTCCTCAACTTGACCACATCTAACACTGATGTCTTCGAAGAGAACACTCTTTATATGGAGTAAGGTTGACCACTGGAACAAACTGTGAGAATCACCTTCCAAGATCCTCTCCTGCGCTAAAATTCTTTTGGATGTATGTCTTATTACTTTCAAGACAGGGATGACAACGTCCTTGGTATGGGCAAATGCAGCTACTGTTGCCATCAATCTGTGGATAATCTCAAGAACTTGGATAGCCTGATGAATGATCTTCGTCATCCTTGTAACAAACTCTATGGCCACTGTATGAGATCTATCCATCCAACTACATGTACGCTGGACCAGGTTCCTGAATCTTTCTGCTTCATTGATCGATTGAAGGGGCAATGCCTGCACTGGTGATCTAACTGGATCCTGACGTCCCAAAGGCTCGTTGATGTGACTGAAATATGTCCTCCATGCACCGACCTCTCTCTCAAGCTTTCTATTCTTTTCCACTTCTTCTCTAAGCTTGTCCTTCAATGCCTCAAATGTGTCGGTGGCATCCTCTAAAGTCTGCTCTGCTGTGGATGGTCCTAACTCAATAGTCTGTATATCATAATCCTCTGCTAGGATCTCACCCTCGTATTTATCTGCTGCCGGTGTAGCTATCTGCAGTTTTCTAGATCTTGTCTCATCTCGAATCATCTTGGACATCTTTGTAGCCTTCTTCTTCTCTGTTATCACATGTGAACGTCCAACAAGGCTCTCTAAATCAATTGCATTGTCCTCGTCCTCTACTACGATCACCTTGGTCAATCTTTCCTTCAACCAATCTGGGATATTCGATCTTGTCTCTTGAACTTGAATTTCTTTATGTACTATTTCTTCTTGTCTGGGAGGAGATGTTATTTCATTATCTTCTTCTAAATCATAGTCTTGGAGAGATCCATCTGATGAAACATGCTGTGCCTGTCCTTCCTCCTGCCTGTCATTCTGTACGATCGACTCCATGGACTCTTCCACTCGAATTGTTCTATCCTCTGGTATGGAAGAAGTACCTGGTGTTTGATCTTTGTTGGCACCTTGCTTTTTCTTGGAAGGCTCTTTCTTTTCTGATCTTTCCTTTCTCTTCGAACCTCTCGAATGGAGATTGCCCTCACTAGCACATCGAAGGTTACCTTCACCTGAATTCCTAGGATTAGGATTGCCTTCACTCACGCTTGCTCCACCTTCGGCTGGTTTCTCTTCCAAAGTAAAAGACATAGCTATGCCTTGTTCTCTCAACTTCTGATGCTGAACGTCTACCCATCTGCGAGTACAAGACAAAACTGGTGCCATCAAATCATCTAAATCCACGGCCTCGGGCTCATTCCAATCCAACCTTATTGTTTTGCTTTCTCTATCATAGGAAGACTGGATGTGCCTGCCATTGTCCTGAGCTTGGTCGGCCACTCTGTAAATCCTGCATTTCCTGATGAAATCCAAAGGCAATCTAGAATGTATCTTTCGTTTCACTTCAAGATCATCTAGGAGGTTCATCATAAAATCTTCAATTTGGTGCTCATGTTTAAATCTTCTACCGACTGTCTCCTCTAAATGTCCATGTGGATCAAAACTATTTCTCCAAGCAAAAGATGAAAAAGAATACAAGGCTAACTCCTTCTCTGCGTCATCCATGGCTAAGACATTAGGACATACCTCAACTGAATTACCCAAAATAATAGGTACCTGAACTCCATTCTGATGTCTGTGTCTGAATGCCTTCACATACGCTGCCAACTGCCTTGTTACCTCAAGTAACACAATTCTGTCTGTCGGATACCTCGGCAACATGTATGGAGGTAAAGGACATCCATGCACTCTAATATAAGTGAACTTGGGAAACTGAATGAACCAAGCACCGTACCTCTTGATGAATTCCTGGGCATCCTGAGATAACCTGTTGTGAATCCCTCCTTGCAACGACCTTGTGATGTTCATCGTGAAGGTATCATTAACTAACTTGTAGTTTTTCCCTGGCGGATGATGCAAGTAGGTATAGGAATCACAAGCTCTGACCTCGCCGGGTCCTCTTCCAATCATTCCTCTGTGAGGTAGTCCTGCGTACTCAACACTCCTGATCAAAGCATAGATGACGTATGAACTCATGTGGAAGGACTTAGTAGCCCTGAGTCTCCTCAACTGTACCTCTAAGCAATAGCTAATTATCCTAGCCCAATGTATTGTACCCTTTCCTTGAACAATCACCTGGATGAAGTAAAACATCCACTTCTCAAAATAGAAGGCATGAGGTGCTCCTGTAACTCTGTTGAGCATAGTAATCAAATCTCTGTACTCCTCCTGGAAATCAATCCTGTGTGGTGTGTTCGGTACCTTGCTTAGACGGGGACGACTCTTGAGTAGCCAGTTCTTATTGATTATGCTTAAGCAAGCATCTGGATCATCATCGTACACTGATCTGGCTCCTTCAATGCTCTTATATATCATGTCCCTGTGCTCTGGAAGATGGAAAGCTTCACTTATAGCTTCCTCTGAAAGGTACGCCAAAGTGTTTCCCTCATTGGACACAATTGTCCTGGACTGTGGATTGTAGTGACGGGCACACTCGATCATCAACTCGTGGCACTGAATAGCTGGAGGAAAACCGGCCGCCTTAATGATGCCACTCTCTATTATTCTCCGGGCGACAGGTGATGGCTTGCCAATGTAAGGGACCTCTCGAAACTTCTTCGTGCTAAAGTTCCCCAAGTTTGTATCTCCAATGTTGCTCCACTTCGACACGATCTTGGTCTCCACCTCTTCGGTCTTCTGATCTTCTTTCATGAGAGCTGAGCGGCTGGTGGATGCTCCCGCCTTCGGGGTCGCCATACCTACACAACATTTCAATATAAGGACTAGATTTTGCAATGAATAACGTTGATTAGAGAGAGAATTTTTTTAGGAAACGTCATGATAAGTCTCTAGAGTTATCATTTCCTAAAAAGCAACGATTGAGCTAAGAGAATCAAAATTCAAAATTCCAAAACTTAAAATATGACGATGATTGAATAAAACAATAAAATCAAATCGCCATATTGTTGACGTGTATTTTATACACAATCATACACAGAATAAAATACCAATAGGTATCTTATCCTCTCTTGAGAAAATAGTCTCTAACTGCTGAAGATCTGCAAAAAGGATCAGTTAGATGGACTCCAAGGTTCTTTTAGTGGGGTCTCCACGTGTGGACAAGCTTTTTAATGGTATGATGTGATTTGCTGTTTCCTCCAAGGCGTCTTACGGATTCCAAAGGCTCGAAGATTTTACTAATCTAAAAGGAACTTTCAAAAAATAGCAAAAGGATAGGGTTTAAGGAAGTCTAATCTAGCCTAACCCTATGAACGACTTAGCATGAATGAGATTTGGCAAGACTCAACCAACTTCAATTTTGCCATAAGATAACAACTCAATTGAAATTAGTGCGATCTTCTAAGGTAATAATGATGTTCAATGCATCAAAGACCAAGGACACTACTACGAAGGTACATATCCTAGATACGAAAATGCTTGAAGGTTAAGGACTCAAAATGTTTTCCAGTCGACCACGCAAGGCGTTCCTACAATCAGCAAGAAGCTAGTGGTTTGGATTGCGAATCCTACCAAATATCAAATCTCACACTTAGTCTTTCAAATTAACAAACTACTTTGATTGAGCGTGATTCAAGTACATCCAACAACCATGAAGATAACTTAAGAAATTTGCAACAAAACACCACAACTTCAATATTTTATTGATTTCCAAGTCATCATATACAACAATTGCTTGAATTTCTCTCTTCAAGACTCAATCTTGCTACAAAATAAAAATTGCTTCTAACTCTAATCTCTCTATTTCACTCTTATCTGACTATTCGACTATTATCTATTACACTATTATTAAATGAAATGAAAAAATGGGGGTATAAATAGCATCCCCAGTTACAATGAAAGGTCCAGATTGAAAGTAAATCAACGGACAAGATCATGACACCTAAACCCTAATTAGGGTTTGTTACAAATGACCTCCTTTTTACTGAACAATATTAAATGCATAGCCAAATATTAAATTTGGCACAAAAATCTAGGAGGTATCAACCAATGAGAAATAAGATGTCATGTCATCTGTAACAACCTTTCATCTAGAATCTTATTCCCTTTCCAATTCTCTTTCTTAGCATATGCAATGAATTTTGTCACGATTCCTTCGATTTCTGTGATTGGAATCTCGGGAAGATTCTTGATACTCTCTTCTAAGTGGATGACCTGATCGAATGCATCTAGAAGAGCTGCGTCCCAAGTAGGTTCAAGTTCCTTCGTTCTATCAATCAGGAGCATGGTGGCATACATCTGATCATACTGCTCATCTGTAACATCTGCGTCTTTGCGAAAGATGATCTTGATTCTATCCTCAAATTCTTGTATATCCACATCTGTCTCTACCTCGATCCTTCTGCCAAGAATGGTACGAAGTACCTCAAATACTCTGTCCTGGATCGGATTGATCACCTCCTCAACTTGACCACATCTAACACCGATGTCCTCGAAGAGAACACTCTTTATATGGAGTAAGGTTGACCACTGAAACAAACTGTGAGAATCACCTTCCAAGATCCTCTCCTGCGCTAAAATTCTTCTGGATGTATGTCTTATTACTTTCAAGACAGGGATGACAACGTCCTTGGTATGGGCAAATGCAGCTACTGTTGCCATCAATCTTTGAATTATCTCAAGAACTTGGATAGCCTGATGAATGATCTTCGACATCCTTGTAACAAACTCTATGGCCATTGTATGAGATCTACCCATCCAACTACATGTACGCTGGACCAGGTTCCTGAATCTTTTTGCTTCATTGATCGATTGAAGGGGCAATGCCTGCATTGGTGACCTAACTGGATCCTGACGTCCCAAAGGTTCATTGATGTGACTGAAATATGTCCTCCATGCACCGACCTCTCTCTCAAGCTTTCTATTCTTTTCCACTTCTTCTCTAAGCTTGTCCTTTAATGCCTCAAATGTGTCGGTAGCATCATCCATTGTCTGCTCTGCAATGGATGGTCCTAACTCAATAGTTTGTATATGATAGTCTTCTGCTAGGATCTCACCCTCGTATTTATCTGCTGCCGGTGTAGCTATCTGCAGTTTTCTGGATCCAGTCTCATCTCGAATCATCTTGGACATCTTTGTAGCCTTCTTCTTCTCTGTTATCACATGTGAACGTCCAACAAGGCTCTCTAAATCAATTGCATTGTCCTCGTCCTCTATGACGATCACCTTGGTCAATCTTTCCTTCAACCAATCTGGAATATTTGATCTTGTCTCTTGAACTTGAATTTCTTTATGTACTATTTCTTCTTGTCTGAGAGGAGATGTCATTTCATTATCATTATCTAAATCATAGTCTTGGAGAGATCCATCTGACGAAACATGCTGTGCCTGTCCTTCCTCCTGCCTGTCATTCTGTACCATCGACTCCATGGACTCTTCCACTCGAACTGTTCTATCCTCTGGTCTGGAAGAAGTACCTGGTGTTTGATCTTTGTTGGCACCTTGTTTTTTCTTGGAAGACTCTTTCTTCTCTGATCTTTCTTTTCTCTTCGAACCTCTCGAATGGAGATTGCCCTCACTGGCACATCGAAGGTTACCTTCACCTGAATTCCTAGGATTAGAATTGCCTTCACTAGCACTGGCTCCACCCTCGGCTGGTTTCTCTTCCAAAGTAAAAGACATAGCTATGCCTTGTTCTCTCAACTTCTGATGCTGAACGTCTACCCATCTGCGAGTACAAGACAAAACTGGTGCCATCAAATCATCTAAATCCACGACCTCGGGCTCATTCCAATTCAAACTAATTGTTTTGCTTTCTCTATCATATGAAGATTGGATGTGCCTGCCGTTGTCCTGAGCTTGGTCGGCCACTCTGTAAATCCTGCATTTCCTGATGAAATCCAAAGGCAATCTAGAATGTATCTTACGTTTCACTTCAAGATCATCTAGGAGGTTCATCATAAAATCTTCAATTTGCTGCTCATGTTTAAATCTTCTACCGACCGTCTCCTCTAAATGTCCATGGGGATCAAAGCTCTCTCTCCAAGCAAAAGATGAAAAAGAATACAAGGCTAACTCCTTCTCTGCGTCATCCATGGCTAAGACATTAGGACATACCTCAACTGAATTACCCAAAATAATAGGTACCTGGACTCCATTCTGATGTCTGTGTCTGAATGCCTTCACATATGCTGCCAACTGCCTTGTTACTTCAAGTAACACAATTCTGTCTGTCGGGTACCTCGGCAACATGTATGGAGGTAAAGGACATCCATGCACTCTAATGTAAGTGAACTTGGGAAACTGAATGAACCAAGCACCGTACCTCTTGATGAATTCCTGGGCATCCTGAGATAATCTGTTGTGAATCCCACCTTGCAACGTCCTTGTGATGTTCATCGTGAAAGTATCATTGACTAACTTGTAGTTTTTCCCTGGTGGATGATGCAAGTAGGTATAGGATTCACAAGCTCTGACCTCGCCGGGTCCTCTTCCAATCATTCCTCTGTGAGGTAGTCCTGCGTACTCAACGCTCTTGATTAAGGCATAGATGACGTATGAACTCATGTGGAAGGACTTAGTAGCCCTGAGTCTCCTCAACTGTACGTCCAAGCAATGGCTAATTATCCTAGCCCAATGTATCGTACCCTTTCCTTGAACAATCACCTGGATGAAGTAAAACATCCACTTCTCAAAATAGAAGGCATGAGGTGCTCCTGTAACTCTGTTGAGCATGGTAATCAAATCTCTGTACTCCTCCTAGAAATCAATCCTGTGCGGTGTGTTCGGTACTTTGCTTAGACGGGGACGACTCTTAAGTAGCCAGTTCTTATTGATTATGCTTAAGCAAGCATCTGGATCATCATCGTACACCGATCTGGCTCCTTCAATGCTCTTGTATATCATGTCCCTGTGCTCTGGAAGATGGAAAGCTTCACTTATGGCCTCTTCTGAGAGGTACGCCAAAGTGTTTCCCTCATTGGACACAATTGTCCTGGACTGTGGATTGTAGTGACGGGCACACTCGATCATCAACTCGTGGCACTGAATAGCTGGAGGAAAACCGGCCGCCTTGATAATGCCACTCTCTATTATTCTCCGGGCGACAGGTGATGGCTTGCCAATGTAAGGGACCTCTCGAAACTTCTTCGTGCTAAAGTTCCCTAAGTTTGTATCTCCAATGTTGCTCCACTTCGACATGATCTTGGTCTCCACTTCTTCGGTCTTCTGATCTTCTTTCATGAGAGCTGAGCGGCTGGTGGATGCTCCCGCCTTTGGGGTCGCCATACCTACACAACATTTCATTATAAGAAATAGATTTTGCAATAAATAGCGTAAATAAGAGAGATAAATTTTTAGGAAACGTCATGATAAGTCTCTAGAGTTATCATTTCGTAAAAAAAAAACAACAATTGAGCTAAGAGATTCAAAATTCAAAATTTCAAAATTTGAAATACGACGATGAATGAATAAAGCAATAATAATTAAAATCGCCATACCTCGATAGAGAGCTAACTCTAGAATGCAAAAACAAAATTCGCCTAGGCAAAATTGAGGTATAAAATAATCTTCAATATGATCTCCTCAAAATTGACTTTGCCACCTTTGGAGTGAACGTGATCTTCAAGTATCGCCTTAGACGTGGTCTCGTCTTAAATGATCTTCAAATTTGCCCTTGACAAGAGTCTTCAAACAAATCCTCCAAGTCCTTAGCAAATTCGCCTTAATGTATCCTCAAGTTCGCATTTGGTGTGGTCTTCAAATTCGCACCACCCTTTGATAACTAAGCGCCACCCTTGGTTTGAATTCGCACCACCTTTCAATCACACTTCGTACCACCCTTGGAGTGTCTACGCCACCTTCGATAATATTCGCACTATCTTCACTTCTCCTCAATTCGCATGAAGAAAGGTAAAAATGATTATGTGAAAATGAAAATCTCTCACCCTTCATATATAGCGCGCTCATCCTTTCACCCCTTAGGCCGACTTGATAAATAAAACCATTTTTTAAATGATTTGCAATAAAATAACAAGGCCGACTTGCTTAATTGGGCGCTTCAAATCGAATTTTATATTAATTAAATAATTAATTATTAATGCCTTGCGTTTTTTAAATGAGAATTTCGATTTTTAATAAAGGCAAAAAATAATTAATAAAAGATAACGCCATATTAAATGCTAAATAAAAATGGATTTTCAATTTTTAAATCGATTTAGCATTTAAGGAAATTTGAATTTGTTTGCTTGGCGCCAAAAATATGAAAATGGAAGGGACGTACCTCATCGCTCTGGTCCCTTGGAGAGGGACAGGAGCGATCCATGATTTTGTCTTGATTTTTGCATTTTCTACGTCCAACTCCTTCATCTCTACGTTCAAAATCGATCATTTTGATGGTCCTTCGAATTTGATTGCCTTGCATGTGTTCATGGGTCCCTTTTTGATGCTCATCGCCCTGGTCCTTGTTCAAAGGACAGGAGCGATCTTCATTTTTTCCACGTTCAATATGCATCTTTGTTCCTCGATCTTTCATTGTTGGCGAATAACATCCTTTGTTCGTGTCTTTTGCGCTTATTCCATTTGCTCGCATGAAGTGTTTGGGCGTATTAAAGGGATCATCGCCCTTGTCCCTTGGAGAGGGACAGGAGCGATCCATGTTTTCTCCTTGACCTTGTCAACTTTAAACCTTGATCTTCGTTGTGATGTCCTTCAAACGTCGTCCCTTACCTCGCTTAACCTCGCCTTGCTTCGTTTTTGAAAGAATATGAGCACTTTTGGTGATATCGCCCTGGTCCTTGTCCAAAGGACAGGAGCGATGGGAGCTTTTCACCTTGATTGGCAATGTTTGGACGTTCAACAATCTTGCGAATTATCTTCAAACGATGCCTTGGACCATATGCTATCTTATGAAATCTTGACTTAGCTTGAACTTGAAGCAAAACGAGGAATCCAAAGCAAATCGCCCTGGTCCCTTGGAGAGGGACAGGAGCGATATAGTCTCCATGCTCAAAATGATGATCATTTTACGTTCAAAACCCTTGTATATCATCCTTTTATCATACCATGGACCTTCTAAAACATTGCAACGTCTTGTCCCTACGTAAATTTTGCATGAAATGGCCAATGCATTCAACATCGCCCTGGTCCCTTCCTGAGGGACAGGAGCGATCTAGGCTATAGGGTGCGAATTTCATCATTGCGACGACCTTTGAATGTTTGTGCTTGCTAAAAAAAAGTCTTGAAGTGTCCCTCGCCACCTTGACTTAACTTGGATCGACCTTGAACTTTGGAGGAACGACCTTGAACTTGCGTAGGAAGTATCATCACCATTGTATCGCCCTGGTCCCTTGGAGAGGGACAGGAGCGATCCTCCCTTTATGGCCTTTATTTTCACTTTGCCAGGTTCCAAGTTTATATTCAACGGACTCGTCCTTCTTCACTCTATTCGTTCATGCCTTGACATTGTTTGTAACTTCGCAAGAAAATCAATTATATCAAAAATCGCTCTGGTCCCTTCCTGAGGGACAGGAGCGAACTAGGCATTTAGAACCTTTGTGGACGTCCCAAAAATCTTCAATTTATATTCAACGCATTTATCTCATGTTTTTCCTTGTTTTTGAACGTAAACTTGCCTTGACCTTTGTCTGGATTTTGCATAATGAAGGAAATCGCTCTGGTCCCTGGGAGAGGGACGGGAGCTATAAGGTATTTCGCCCTGGTCCCTTGGAGAGGGACAGGAGCGATTTGGTCAATATAGGTCTTTCTCCTTCGTTTTTGCATCTCAAATTATATTCATTTGGCAAAGCATCTTCCTTTGGACCCTTTCAAATTGCTAAGTCATCAAAATCTTGCAAGGACAAGGCGAAATTTGTTTTGTAGCTCCGGTCCTTCACTGAGGGACAGGAGCGATTTTCCTCTTGGAGGCATTTCTGTGCTCATGAAAATCTTCAATTTATATTCAATGGAAAGATATCGCCGTTCTCCATCACTTCCAACTTGAAATTTGTCTGGACTCTGCAGGGATGATGAGATATTTGAAAATGAGCTCCCGTCCTTCACTGAGGGACAGGAGCGATTTTGCTCCTACAGGCCAAAATAACATGATTTTTCACATTTTAACACTTCACGAGGTGAAAACAAATCAATTCCAATGCCCAAGATCAAAAATCAAAAAAGTCAAAATTTGGTCAAAATATTCAATCGGACAAAAATTCACATTTCACTTTCAATACTTAGACAAATTTAAGCTCTGCATCAACATTTCAATTGAAAATTAGACCATTTTGGCGAACTCATTGCATTCAAAATTTGCATCCTAGAAAAGGAAGCTCAAAAGCTCTCAAAAACCACTGGATTTTGGCTTGAAAAGACAAAATTTAAAACCCTAAGGCTTGGCCCTAAATCCAGACGACTAACTAACTAACAAAACCCTAAAAACGGAAGCAAAAACGAGCGAAAAACAAGCAAAAAGAGGGGGTCCCCATTTGCTATGGGGCGATGTGTGAAATGGTCACAACACATACCTCAATAGAGAGCTAACTCTAGAATGCAAAAAGGAAAAGATCGCCTAGGCAAAATTGAGGTATAAATAGTCTTCAATGTTATCTCCTCAAGAAAATCCACTTCGCCACCCTTGGATTAAACGCGATCCTCAATTGCACCTCTGACAATTCGCTCAAATGGACCTTCAAGTTCGCCCAAACAAATCTTCCAAGTCTCGCCCTTTTGACGTGGTCTTCGATCCTTGGCAAATTCGCTCCAATGAAGTCTTCAAATATCGCACCACCCTTTGATAGACTAGCGCCACCTTTGGATTAAATTCGCACCACACATGAAATACTTCGCACTATCTTCGCTTCTCCTTAATTCGCATGAAGGATAAAAATAATGATATGACAATAATAGTTCTCACCCTCCATATATAGCGCTTGCATTGCATTCATCCCTTAGGCCGACTTGAGGATATAAAACAATTTTTTAATGATTTTAAATGAAATAACAAGGCCGACCTCCCTTAAATGAGCGCTCCATGCGATTTTTATTAATTAATTAATTAATTATTAAATGCCTTACGTTTTTTAATTTGCAAATTTCGATTCTAATAAAGGCAAAATAATTAATAAATGTTCAACGCCGTATTAAATGCCAAATTAAATAGGATTTTCAATTTTTTATCGATTTTAGCATTTAAGGAAATTCGAATTGTCTATTTGGCGCCAAAATTATGAAAATGAAAGGGACGTACCTCATCGCCCTGGTCCCTTGGAGAGGGACAGGAGCGATCCATGATTTGGTCGTGATTTTTGCATTTTTTACGTTCAACTCCTTCATCTCCACGTTCAATATCGATCATTTTAACGGGTCCTCCGAATTAGATCATCTTGCATGCGTTCATGGGTGCCTTTTGGATGTTTATCGCCCTGGTCCCTTGGAGAGGGACAGGAGCGATCTCCATATTTTCACGTTCAATATGCATCTTTGATCTTTGATCTTTCATTGTAGAGTGAATAACATCCTTGCTCGTTCCTTCTAAGCTTGTTCCATTCGTTTTCATGACGTGTTTGGACGTTTAAAGGGATCATCGCCCTTGTCCCTTGGAGAGGGACAGGAGCGATCCATGTTTTCTCCTTGACCTTGGCAACTTCTAACTTAGATCCTTGTTGAGATGTCTTCCAAACGCCGTCCCTTGCCTTGCTTATCCTCGCCTTGCCTCGTTTTGAAGGAACATGAGTGCCCTTGATGAGATCGCCTTGGTCCTTGTCCAAAGGACAGGAGTGATGTGAGTCTTTTAGCCTGACTAGCAACGTTTGGACGTTCAAAACTCTTGCATATTATCTTCAAAGAACGCCTTGGACCTTGTATAACCTTGTGAAGTCTTAACTTAGTTTGAACTTGAAGCAAAATAAAGAGTCCAAAGCAAATCGCCCTGGTCCCTTGGAGAGGGACAGGAGCGATATGGTCTCCATGTTCAAAATGATGATCATTTTACGTTCAAAATCTCTACATACCATCTTCAAAAGGCACCATGGACCTTCTAAGACCCTGCAAAATCTTGTCCTTACGTAAAACTTGCATGAAGTGGCCAATATATCCAACATCGCTCTGGTCCCTTCCTGAGGGACAGGAGCGATCTAGGTCTTAGAGTGCAAATCTCTCCATTATAACGACCTTCGAGTGCCTGTGCTTGATGAAGACGCCTTGAAATGTCCTTTGCCACCTTGTCTTGACTTGGATCGGCTTCAAACTTGAGTGAAAAGCAATATATTCACTATATCGCCCTGGTCCCTTGGAGAGGGACAGGAGCGATCCTCCTTTTGTGGCTCTTATTTCACTTTGTCAGGTTCTAAATTTATATTCAACGGACTCGTCATACTCCACTCCATTCGTCCATGCCTTAACATTGCTTGTAACTTAGCCAGAAAATCATTTATACCAAAAATCGCTCTGGTCCCTTCCTGAGGGACAGGAGCGAACTAGGCCTTTTGGGACCCCTGTGGACGTTTTAAAATCTTCAATTTGTATTCAATGAGTTCATCTCATGCTTTCTCTTGCTTTTGAACGTAAACTTGCCTTGGTTTTTGCCTGGATTTTGCCTAATGAAGGACATCGCTCTGGTCCCTGGGAGAGGGACAGGAGCTATAAGGTACTTCGCCCTGGTCCCTTCCTTAGGGACAGGAGCGAACTTTGCATTGTGGACCATTCTCCTCCATTTTTGCATCTCAAATTATATTCATTTGGTAAAGCATCTCCCTTTGGACGTCTTCAAATCATCGAGTCGTCGAAATCTCGCAAGGACAAGGCAAAATTTGATTTGTAGCTCCGGTCCTTCACTGAGGGACAGGAGCGATTTTCCTCCTGGAGGCATTTCTGTGCTCATGAAAATCTTCAATTTATATTCAATGGAAAGATCTCGTTGTTCTCCATCACTTCCAACTTGAAATTCGTCTTGACTCTGCAGGAATAGTGAGATATTTGAAAACGAGCTCCCGTCCTTCACTGAGGGACAGGAGCGATTTTGCTCCTACAGGCCAAAATAACATGATTTTTCACATTTTAACACTTCACAAGGCAAAAACAAATCATTTCCAATGCCCAGGATCAAAAATCAAAAAGGTCAAAATTTGGTCAAAATTAGTCAATTGGACAAAAATTCACATTTCACATCAACACTTAGACAAATTTAAGCTCTGCACTCAAAATTCCAATTGAAAATTAGACCATTCTGGCGAATTCATTGCATTCAAAATTTGCATCCTAGGAAAGGAAGCTCAAAAGATCTCAAAAACGACTGGATTTTGGCCTGAAAAGACAAAAATAAAAACCTTAAGGCTTGACCCTAAATCCAGATAACTAACTGACTAACAAAATCCTAAAAACGAAAGCAAAAACGAACGAAAACAAGCGAAAAGAGGGGGTCCCCATTTGCGATGGGGCGATGTGTGAAATGGTCACAACACATACCCATAGTCAAATAGGCAATGTAGACTTTTTACAGTCAAAATTTTAAAGAACACTATACTAAATTGAATTGCATGTGGTTGCTAGCAGCTGAGAAGAAAATAAAAATTAAGATTGTATATTGAAATCAGAGCTAAACAAATGCAAAATCCCACTTTCAGGGTCTAGGGATGTCGATACTTTAAAAAGTTGGTGACATTAATTTCATTGGATATTCGTCTATAGAAAATATATGATATAAAAGTAGCTCTAGAAACCACAGGGAATGAGATGGTTTATAAATAAAAAGGGCAAGAACAAGGAAAATATTTAAAGAAAACAGTTCAGTCTCATAAATATTGTAGGATTTTATGTTTGTATCATTAAATTAAAAATATCATCTTGTAGCACAAGTATATGTAAAAGATAACGCCAATTTGGTGTATGAGACCCCATTTGTGGAAGCCGCAAGGGAATAGTTTGGCATTTTGTTTATGCCCTTGTTTATGGACCTTGCTACTAATCTTACTTTAGAAAGTTACCTCTTTTCTTTTTACTGCTTTCAAGCTTTATGTTTATGCCTTCGATAAATGATTTGGCATCTAATTGAGCAAATTTTTATTGATATTTTAGTTATTGATAATGTTTTTGAGTTCCTGGGATTTAACTCGCACACAATTAGCTTTGACTATAATGTATCGTCTAGTTCTGTACCTTAACATTGATCTGTTCTAATGTTAATGTTACAATTAGCCTTGTTCTTGGTACTGCTAGATGATCTTACCTTACAATTTTATATTGCATTATGTTGTAGATTGTGATTGACAATCAAGTGCTTCCTTACATTTTACCTATCCTGTCAAATAATCTTAAGAAGAATATCAAGAAGGAAGCATGTTGGATGATATCCAACATCGTGGCAGGCCATAAAGAGCAAATACAGGTCAGCTGTGTACATTATTCACTGCGAGGAGCTTATTCTGCTTGAATTTTAACTGCTACACAGGTCTTATGAAATATTTCCCTGGCTTCAATGCTCTTTGATTGCTTTTCCTTCTGGTCTGCAGGCTGTCATAGATGCAAACATTATTCCACCACTTATGAGTTTGCTTCAAAATGCTGAATTTGACATCAAGAAAGAGGCGGCTTGGGCAATCTCCAATGCCACATCAGGTGGTTCGCATGAGCAAATCATGTATGTAACTATATATTATATATTAAAAACAAAAACCACCTGTATTGTGATTTTTTGTGTACATAAGAAAAGCAGCAACGTGAAAAACTGTAAAGGTAGTTAACAGCTATGCAAATTTATATTTAGAGCTATACGTACCTTCTTTAACATGACATATATTGTGTCCTCCAAAGCTTGAAGACATTAATTCATAACCCTGTTCCTCATATATGTAGATAAGTAAATCTTGCAGTTTTAGAAACTAGAAAGTCAGCTGTCTCCTAGATTAATAATTATACAACAATTTTACTGTTTTAAAGCTAGTCCGCAGAAAGCTTCCCAGAAAATTTAACTCAATTAAAAGTTCTTGTTTGGAAACATGCGGTAAATATCTCAAATTCGATACATAAACTTTTACAGTATTCAAAATATTCCCAAGTAATAATACTAGACATGTTTCAAATAAACTGTGGCACACTCAACAGACACTGTTCAAAGCATTAGCTTTTTTCCCTAACAATGAGCCCATTAACAAGGTTCAGAATGTTGGACTTAAATAATTCTACACAGTTGAATCCATCTGTGCTGCAATCACAACCTACACACTACAATTAGTAATCATTAACATCAAGTAAATGTGAATAAGAAGCATTGTTAGTTGGCTGCTTAGATACATCTAAATGAACTGTTGTAAAAGATTCATTTACCAGGCCTTGTCTATCATCTGCTGCAAGGGAACCAATTCTCAAGTGCTTCAATTTAGTCTAAAAGCTGGTGCAATCAAGACCACTTCTTTCAAAGGGTATAATTCTAAAACTTGTGATTGTTGACTATAAAAACTTAAGGTCAAATCAATTTCCCTTGGGCGTGCTCTTTTCACTTGACTTTATATATTTAACCTTTTATTCTTTGGATTGCATTTACCCCATTCCTTTAGTATTTCTAGCTGTAGGCCTAGTCACTTCTTCAGCTTCTAGGGTCGTTTTCATGGAAGCGAAAATTGCCAAAAATGCCTGATTAATCAGCAAAATCATGAAATGCCACTACTAGCGACTTGCCTTGGACAAAATTGTTTTGTAAAAATATAACGATCAATGTTTGTTGACCGATTTCTTCTTGTCTACATACATTAAAATTGTGTGCTGCAATTTACAACATTTTTTCAAACGAGTTCCACAATTTTTTTTTGTGCCCTTGTCTTGGCTCAATGGTTGGCTATTGGCACGGATGCAAAGCCCTCGCTCTATGCAGTGAGTGGACAAAGAAAGAGAGATACCCTTCACGGTTTTGCATGCACTATTATCCTTGTAATGAAGAGTGGTGGGGGGCATGGTGCCTTCAAATTGCAAAGAATGGAATTGAGGCGACTGGCCTAAGTCTAGTAGGGGGGCTGACAAAAGAAGTGTGAGGGGGCCTCTTGACCCACTTTTCAATATTGTTTTTTATTTCACACAATAAATTAAGCATCAATTTTAGCATAGTCAATGAGGCAGCCATTATAGATTGTACACCATTAATTTGATGAGCATACAGTTATACTAAGAGGGCTGGGGGTGAATTACTATAACAACAATCTTTTACGTTTTAAAATTTATTCAATCACTTCTAGACTTAATCAATATTAGCACATATGAAAGATCTAATACTAAGAAACACAATTAGAACACAATTTACATGGAAACCCTTGTGGGAGAGAACCACAACAATAATTTTGCTTTATATAAACTTGTCTCTACAAACTTTGTAGGCATCAACCTACAGGAGACACCAATCTCCTATACTTGAGAACGAACTCAATAGGACACACACAAATGTCTTTCAATATGATACACTGTTGATGTGTCTTTTATACATGATCAAACACAGAATAAAATACCCAAAGGTACCTCATCCTCTCTTTAACAAAGCTTCCCCGGATGCTGAAGATTTCGCCTAAGGATCAATCGAGGCAACTCCAAGGTTTTAATATGTAGGTTTTCTACGTGTGGATAAGCACCAGTGTTCTTTTTGTTTGCTGTTTCATCAAAGGGCCTTACGTACTTTCTATGAAAGCTGGTTCTTGTAACTACTAACCAATGTATCAAAAAAGACAAAAGATAAGGGATTAGAGAGGGCTATGCTAAACTAAGCCTATGAATGACTAAATGAAGGGCAATCTTAGTGAAACTCTACCAATCTTAGTATTGCCATAAAACAACAACTCTACTGGAATCGGTGCGATCTTCTAAGGGAATTCAAAGATTTTCGAATCATTAATAAATATAGATACTATCAATAGGATACATATCAGTATTCAAGTAATGATTGAACCCTAAACAGTTTCAATATCTCCAGTTGACCACATAGGGCACACTTACAATCAGTAAGGGGCTAGTGGTTTGGACTATGAGCTTCACTAAAAGATCAGGTACAACATTTATCACTCAATCTAACTCTAACATCTAAATACTATCTTCAATAAGAGTGATTCAAGAAGATAAACAACCTCGTAAGAAGTCACAAAAATTGCAATAAAACACCATAACTTCAATATTTCATTGATCTCGTAGCAAAATATAACAACAATTGTTCAACTTTCTCTCTTCACCAAATTTGTATTCTCTATGAATAACTACTCTTCTTCTCTGCTGCTAATAAACTTATTCTTCTTGACCTTACAAATGAATTGAGTGAGAGCTTATATAGCATTCTCAAATACAATGAATGGCCCAAATTTAAAGAAGATCAAGGGCTGAGATTTTGACACCTAAACCCTAATTAGGGTTTGCTACAAAAATAACCCTACTTAGATAAGCATTATCATAACATAGCCAATAGAAATTGGCACAAATAGCGAGGAGGCATCCTCCAATAGGGATTGAATCGCCACATCATCTCATAAGAACTTTTCATCTAGAATTTTGTTCCCTTTTCCTTGTTCCTTTCTGGCATATTCAATGAATCTGGACGTGATCCCTTCAATATCTGCAATGGGAATCTCAGGCAGGTTCTTCATTCACTCCTCCAAGTGAAGGACCTCATCAAAGGCCACAAAAAGAGGTATCTCCCATCCGTGCTCCAGCTCTTTTGTTTTCTCAATTAGGAACATAGTAGTATAGATTTGATCTCGCTGCTCTTCTGTGATCTTGTCTTCCTCTCTACAAAAGATGACCTTGATCTTGTCTTCTAACTCTTGGATATCCACATCTGTTTCAATCTCTATCCTTCTATCAAGGATTTCACATAGTACATCAAACACCTTATCCTGAATAGGATGGATAGTGTCCTCAACTCGGTTGCACCTACTATTGATGTCCTTGAATAGAACCTCCTTCATTTGGAGCAAGGTTGACCATTGTAGGAGATTACGGGTTCCACCATCAACCATCTTTTCTTGTGCCAAAACCTGTCTTGATGTCTTCCTTAACACTTGCAATACTAGGATGGTAATGTCTCTAGTGTGAGTGAATGCATCGACAGTTACCACTGGATTATGAATGATCTCAAGGACTTGGATGGCCCTGTGGACTTTTTTCATCATTCTTTCGACGAATTCCTTGGCTACCATGTAAGATCTATCAATCCATGCATCCATGAGTCGGGCTGAGTTCTTCATCTTTTCTGCTTGATTTATTGACTCAAGAGGGAGTGCCTGCAAGGGTGAGACTACTGGATCTTGTCACCCTAATGGCTCATTAAGCTGGCTAAAATAATTCCTCCAAGCATTAATCTCTTTCTCTAACCTTTTATTCTTTTCCATTTCTTCTTTTAGCTTATCGTTGACTGCCCTCACTGAATCAGTTGCATCTTCCATGGCTTGCTCGGAGGTAAGTGGACCAAGATCAAATGTCTCCAAATCGTATTCCTCTGCCATGATCTCATCATCATACTTGTCCACTGCTGGTGTAGCTATCTGTATCTTTTTGGAGCCTGTATCATCTTTGATCACCTAGGATATCTTTGTAGCTTTCTTCTTTTCAATTTCCTCTTGAGACTTGCCTAGAAGACTTTCCAAATCAAATACTTACTCCTCTTCTTCAACCACAACTACCCTTGTAAGTATTTCTTTAAGCCAATTTGTAATAGAAGACTTTCCCTCTCTTACTTACACTTCCTCAGGCAATGGCCGCTCGCCTCTAAAAGGAGATGTCTCTTCATCATCATTTCTTTCTCCTTGTTGCTCATTAACCCCAACTTGGAGAGGGAAGAGATTGACTTGATGAGTGCTGTGGTGTCTTTCCTTTGTCTTGTTTATCATTTTGTACTGTGGACTTCATGGACTCATCTATCTCATACACCTTCTCTCTTTGATCCTCTCCTTGACTTATCTCCTTTTCATGTCTAGAAGAAGCACTAGAGGGATGATCAAGATTCACCTTTTGTTTCTTCTTGGACAATTCTCTCTTTTCAGGTCCTTTTCTCTTCGACCCCTTAGAATGAGAAGTGTTCTCACTTGCACTTGCCTCTCCTTCTTTTGTTCTTGTTTCTAAGCTAAATGTCATAGCTATGTTTTGTTCCTTCAACTTTTGATGCTGGACATCTACCCATCTGGAGTACAACTCAAGACTGGATCCATCAATTCTCTCAAGTCCGCAACCTCTTGCTCATCCCAATCAATCTTCACTTCTTTGTCTTCTTTCTCATAGGAAGATTAAAGATATCTGCCACTGTCTTGTGCTTGATCCGCTACTCTATAAACTTTGCATCTCCTGATAAGATCCAAGGGCAATCGAGAGTGCATCCTCTTCTGTATTTCCAAATCATCTTGAGCATTTATCCAAAATCCTTCTACTCGGGACACATGCTTGTGTTTCTTCTCGACTATTTCTTCCATATGACCACTAGGATCAAAATTATATCTCGAAGCGAAAGATGTGAATGAGTGGAGAGATAGCTCCTTTTCTGCATCTTCAGCTGCTTGAGAATTAGGACAAACTTCAATTGAATTTCCAAGTGAAATAGGTATAGGGATACCATTCCCATGCTTATGTCTTGATGCCTTAGCACAAGCTGCCAACTGTCTAGTCACCTCAAGTAGTACTATCCTATCCATAGGATACCTCGGCAACATATAAGGAGGTGAAGGGCATCCATGGATCCTGATGTAGGTGAATTTATGAAATTGAATGAACCACGCACCATGTTTCTTCACGAGCTCTTGTGCTTCTGGAGACAATCTTTGGTGAATTCCTCCTTGTAGTGTTCTGGTGATATGCATTGTGAAAGTATCGTTGACTAGCCTGTAGTAATTCTTAGGCGGATGATGCAATTGAGCATAAGAATCACATACTCTTATCTCCTCGGGCCCTCTCCCAACAACTCCTCTGTGTGGTAGTTCCGCATACTCAAAATATCTGGCTAAAGAATATATAACATATGAACTCATGTGGAATGACTTAGTAGGGACTAGCCTCCTCAATTGCACATCCTGGTTGTTACTGATAATCCTGGTCCAATTGAACATTCCCTTTCCTTGAAAAATCACTTGTATAAAGAAGAACATCCACTTGTTGAAAAAAAAGGCTTGAGAGGCACCTACAATTCGATTAAGCATGGTTATCAAGTCTCTAAATTCTTCTTGGAAATCAATTTTGTGAGGGGTATTAGGTATCTTATTTAGGCAAGGCCTACTCTTGAGTAACCAATTCTTATTGATGAAATGTAGACAAGTATCAAGATCATCTTCGTAGATAGACTTGGCTCCTTCTAGGCTCTTGTAGATCATATCCCTCTGTTCTGGAAGATGAAAAGCTTCACTTATAGCTCCTTCTGAGAGATAGGCGAGGATATTTCCATCTTTGGCTACAATTGTCCTTGAATGCGAATCATAGTGCCTGGCACATTCGATCATTAGCTCATGACATCTGACTGCGGGAGGGAAGCCTGCGGCCTTGATGATCCCACTCTCAATTATCTTCTTGGCTATGGGTGATGGTTTGCCGATGTAGGGTGCTTCTCAAAACTTCTTCACATTGAAGTTTCTTAAGTTGGTGTCTCCAATATTGCTCCATTTGGATACGATCCTCGTCTCCAAGTCGTCACTCCTTTGATCTTCTTTAATGAGGGCTTGCCGGGTAGAGGATCCACTTGCCTTGGGGGCCGCCATTTGTTACCTATAAAAAGGGTTTAAGTTAGGTTTTAGGTATAGTCACAAAGATAGGCATTGAAGACCTTAAAAAGAACAATTGAACTTCAATTTGAACTTAAATGAATAAGCATTGAAATTTACAAATTGAAATTACAAATGAATCAATCTAAATCATGAAGACTTAACTTCTCAAAAATAATTAATCTTGATTTTTTAGTTATCAACCTGAAAAAGATGTGTAAAAGAGTAAATTGCTGTTGGATTCGCCTTCTTTCCAAGTGATGCTTTCACAAGATAGCCTCCTGAATGATTCAGACCTGCAATCTAAATATGTGAGAATCTCCTTAGAAGGATCGGTATTCCCTTAATTCACCTCCTTAAATCTAAATTTTATTCATTGCTCCTTGAATTCGCACTTAGGAGAATTAAATCCAGGTTTGAAGATTGATAGATTCACCTTGACCAGCCTTCTTAAGTCTTGAAATTCGCCTACTATCTGCTGGAATTATTTTCTCCAAGTCTGCTCTTTAAATTCGCTAAGGAAGAATGTTTGATTGAATGATTAATGGTTTTAAGATCCATTTTCCTTTATAGGCGCTTTCACCTTTCTTCCAAAAGGCCGACCTTGCTTATATAAAAAAAAAATAAATTATAATTCCCTGTCCAAGCTGGCCGACTTTTCATTAGAGTTTTTAAAAAAATGCTTTGGCGCCAAAGGGTGAACATTTGAAGTTTTGAATTTAATAAGTGTTTAAATTAAGCGAATTTGCTTCCTTAGTTGCTCATGTTAACTTGTCCTCAATTTTGTTCAAAATGATATTCTCTCAAGCTGACCTCCTGTTGTGACCATTTCACACATCGCCCCATTTAAAATGGGGACCCCCTCTTTTTGCTCGTTTTGCTTGCTCTTCTCTTTGCTTTTTTAGGGTTTTGGTAGTTTGTCAGTTGTCTGGATTAGGGTCAAGCCTTAGGGTTTTCATTTTGACATTTTCAGGCCAGAATCCAGTCAGTCTTGAGAGCTTTTTGAGCTTCCTCTCGTAGGATGCAATTTTGAATAAAGAGAATTCGCCAGAGGCTAAGTGAGTTGGTCTAGTTTCAGTTGGAATTTTGAATGCAGAGTCCAAATTTGCCTAAGTATTGATGATGAGATTTTGATTTTTGTCCGATTGAGTAATTTTGACCAAATTTTGAAAATTTTGATAATTGATCCCGGGCATTGGAAATGACTTGTTTTTGCCTTGTGAAGTGATTAAACTCGTAAAATTTTGATATTTTGGCTTGCAGGAGCAAAATCGCTCCTGTCCCTCAGTGAAGGACCGGAGCTTGTTTCTCGAAATCTTACTGTCCTTGCAGGATCAAGACAAATTTCGAATTGGAAGTGATAAAGGGAGGCATGATCTTTCCGTTGAATATAATTTGAAGAATTTCACAAGCATGGAGATGTGCCAGGAGTAAAAATCGCTCCTGTCCCTCAGCGGAGGACCGGAGCTCAAAATCAAACATTGCCTTGTCCTTGCAGGATTTGAACAATTTGACGATTTGAAGAGATCAAAGGAGATATGTTTCATCAGTTGAATATAATTTGAAAGCGCAAACATAAGGAAAATTTGACTTAGAAGCTAAATCGCTCCTGTCCCTCAGCCAGGGACCAGGGCGAAATTCAGTGATAGCTCCCGTCCCTCTCCCAGGGACCAGAGCGAAATTCCTCATAGGGCAAAATTTGAGCAAAGATCAAGCAAGTTTTGAGTTTGAGGCAAACAAAGAAGGTGTAATGAACCTGTTGAAGACAAATTGAAGATTGCAAGACGCCTGATGAACTCCCTATTTGCCTAGGCGCTCCTGTCCCTCAGTCAGGGACCAGAGCGATTTTTGCCTTAAACGAATTTCTTGCCAAGTTAGAACGAACTCCAGGCTAAGGATGAAAGGAAGGGCACACAACGAGTCCATTGAAGATAATTTTTGAAGTTGGCAAAGTGTGATTGAGCTTACAAATCAAAGTTCGCTCCTGTCCCTCAGCCAGGGACCAGGGCGATATGTTAGTTATGTTGCCTTTCCTCCGAGTTTAAAATCACTCCAAGTCAGAATACAAGGTGGCAATGACGTTGGAGGCGTCTCGACAAAGAACGAAGTATCAAAGACCGCCAAGGATGAAGGATTTTCACTATATGCTCAAGTTCGCTCCTGTCCCTCAAGCAGGGACCAGAGCGAAATTTTCAAATGAGGCCAAATTTAAGTTGCCATTCACATTTTAAATGTTTGAAAGGGAGTAAAAGACATCGTTTTGCACTTTGAAGACAATTACAAGTTAATATGATGAAGATTTTGCACTAAATGCCCTAGTTCGCTCCTGTCCCTCAGTCAGGGACCAGAGCGAAATTTCTATGGAGGCTTAAGTTTTGGATGTTGATCACATTTCGTACGTTCAAGAAGGATCAAAGGACACCGTTTTACATTGTGAAGGCAATTGCAAGTTGACAAGAACAAAGATGAGCCGAAGACATTAAAATTCGCTCCTGTCCTTCAGGCAAGGACCAGGGCGATATTCATTATATTGGCCATTTCTTTCGAAAACTATGTCAAACCAAGGTCGTGCAAGGTTGCAAAGGGTTAAAGTGATCTTAAAGGGATGATATGCGAGAAAGTTAAACATCAAAAAGTGATCAAATTGAGCCAAGAAGCTAGATCGCTCCTATCCTTCAGGCAAGGACCAGAGCGATTTTCACTAAATCTATCATTCGTTCCACGAGATCACATCAAGCCAAGTTACACAAGGTTGAAGATATCGTTTGGGAGGCAATGAACAAGGAGCAAAGGTTGAAAGATAGCAAATTTGAGCTAGAACATAAGGTTCGCTCCTGTCCCTCACCAAGAGACCAGGGCGAAATCCATTTAAGCATCAAAATGCCTTGTTAAGGACGTATAAAGTGAACATGAAGTGAAAGGGTAATGTCATTACTTGCCACATGATAAAGATTGATGATCGAAGAAGCTAGGATCAAGGAGAAAACACCAAGTTCGCTCCTGTCCCTCACCAAGGGACCAGGGCGATAATGGTCACAAAAGGCACTCATCCACAAATCAAGTTAATCAAGTTCGAGTTTCCCAGTGAACATGCTAGTTTCAACATGAAGATGATGGTCGTGAACGTAAAAGGCAAAAGAATCAAGGCCAAAATGAAGTTCGCTCCTGTCCCTCAGCCAGGGACCAGGGCGATATGGTTCGTATTTTTCCACCTATCCAAAGTTTGGTGCTAAAACATTTTTTGAATTTTATTAAATGCTAGAAAAATCGATAAATTGGAATATTCAATTGATAGCATTTAAAAATTAATGCATGAGCATTTAATTAATTAATTTTTGCCTTTTAAAAATTGAATTAATAAACTAAGGCATTTAATTAATTAATTATTAATTTAATTAAAAATTGAATTGGAGCGCTTGATTTAAATTCTCAATTATTTGCAAAGTCGGCCTTGGTTTTTATTAAAAATTGCTTTTAATTATCTCATTTTTACCAAGTCAGCCTTGAGGTAGTTGTAAGGGTGAGCGCCTATAAAGGGGAGTGCTTTATTTCATTTTCAAATCATCATTTTATCATCTTTCATATGTGATTTTGGAGAAGACAAAGTGGTGCGAATTGTGTTTAAAGGAAGGTGCGAAGCATTATCAAAGGAGTGCGAACCTTGGTTAGATTTGAGCGAATTTGCCAAAGACTACGTCAAAGACATCCCAAGGGTGGCGAAATTGCTAAGGAGGACATTCGCTAAAGGAAGACCACGTGGGAAAGTTTCAAATTCTAAATTTTGCCTAGGCGATTCTCTTTATTTTGCATTTTAGAGTTAGCTCTCAAGCAAGGTATGGCGAAATCTTCCTTTCTTTTGAGTTTTGAATTTTGATCGTCATTGCCTTAAAGTTTGAATTTTGAAAGTTTGAATTCCAATGGCTCAATCGTTTTTTTTTAGGAAATGATAACTCAAGGACTTATTATGAAGTTTCCTAAATTTAATCTCTAATCTATTGTTATACATTGCAAAATCTGGCTACTTATTATGAAATGTTGTGTAGGTATGGCGACCCCGAAGGCGGGAGCATCCACCAGCCGTCCAGCTCTCATGAAGGAAGATCAAAAGACCGAAGAAGTGGAGACCAAGATCGTGTCTAAGTGGAGCAACATTGGAGATACTAACTTGGGCAACTTCAACACGAAGAAGTTTCGAGAGGTCCCTTACATTGGCAAGCCATCACCTGTCGCCCGGAGGATAATTGAAAGTGGCATCATTAAGGCGGCCGGCTTCCCTCCAACAGTTCAATGTCATGAGTTGATGATCGAGTGTGCTCGTCATTACGATCCACAGTCCAGAACGATCGTGTCCAACGAGGGAAACACTTTAGCTTATCTTTCAGAGGAAGCTATAAGTGAGGCTTTCCTCTTCCAGAGCACAGAGATATGGTCTACAAAAGCATAGAGGGAGCCAGGTCAATGTACGAAGATGATCCAGATGCTTGCTTAAGCATCATCAACAAGAATTGGTTACTCAAGAGTCGTCCTCGCCTGAGCAAGATCCCGAACACACCACACAGGATTGATTTCCAGGAGGAGTACAGAGATTTGATTACAATGCTCAACCGAGTCACAGGAGCCCCTCAAGCCTTCTACTTTGAGAAGTGGATGTTCTATTTTATCCAGGTGATAGTTCAAGGAAAAGGAACAATACATTGGGCTAGAATGATTAGCCATTGCTTGGACGTACAGTTGAGGAGACTTAAGGCTACCAAGTCCTTCCACGTGAGTTCGTACGTCATATATGCCTTGATTAGGAGCTTCGAGTACGCAGGACTACCTCATAGAGGAGTGATTGGAAGAGGACCCGACGAGGTCAGAGTTTGTGATTCCTATGTCCACTTGCATCATCCACCAGGAAGTAACTACAAGTTAGTTAATGATACCTTCACGATGAACATCACAAGGACGTTGCAAGGTGGGATTCACAACAGATTATCTCAGGATGCACAGGAGCTAGTAAAAAGGTATGGTGCTTGGTTTATCCAATTTCCGAAGTTTACTTATATCAGAGTTCATGGATGTCCTTCACCTCCATACATGTTGCCGAGATATCCGACGGACAGAATTGTGTTACTTGAGGTAACAAGACAGTTGGCAGCTTATGCGAAGGCATTCAGACACAGACATGGAAATGGAGTTCCGGTACCTATCATCTTGGGCAATTCGGTTGAGGTATGTCTTAATGCTTTAGCCATGGATGACGCAGAGAAGGAGTTAGCTTTGTATTCTTTTTCATTCTTTGCTTTGAGAGAAAGCTTTGATCCACATGGATATATAGAGGAGACAGTCGGTAGGAAGTTTAAGCATGAGTTTCAAATAGAGGATTTTATGATGAATCTCTTAGACGATCTTGAAGTGAAAAGAAAGGTGCATTCTAGATTGCCTTTGGATTTCATCAGGAAATGCAAGATTTACAGAGTGGTCGACCAAGCTCAGGACAGTGGCAGACATCTCCAGTCATCCTATGATAGAGAAAGCAAGTCAGTAAGGTTAGATTGGAATGAGCCCGAGGTCGTGGATCTAGATGCTTTGATGGCTCCAGTCTTGTCTTGTACTCGCAGATGGGTTGATGTGCAGCATCAGAAGTTGAGAGAGCAAGGCATAGCTATGACTTTCACTTTGGAAGAGAAACCAGCCGAAGGTGGAGCTAGTGTAAGCGAAGGCAATCCTAATCCCAAAAATACAGGTGAAGGTAACCTTCGAAGTGCAAGTGAAGGCGATCTCCGTCCAAGAGGCTCGAAAAGGAAAGAAAGACCTGAGAAGAAAGAATCTTCCAAGAAGAAGCAAGGGGCCAACCGAGATCGTTCATCCGGCACATCTTCTCGACAAGAGAAAAGGACACTTGAAGTGGAAGAGTCTATGGAGTCGATGGTACAGAATGATAGGCAGGAAGAAGGACAGGCACCTCAAGGGTCACCAAGTGGATCTCTCCAAGATTATGAGCTACATGAAGACAAGAACAATGACGAAGCAGCATCTCCTCCCAGAGAAGAAGAAACATTGCATAAGGAGATACAGGTTAAAGAGACAAGATCAGCCATCCCAGATTGGTTGAAGGAAAGATTAACTAAGGTGAGACAAGATCAGCCATCCCAGATTGGTTGAAGGAAAGATTAACTAAGGTGATCGTGATTGAGGACGAAGATAATGTAATTGATTTGGAGAGCCTTGTTGGACGTTCTCAGGAAGTGACAGAGAAGAGGAAGGCTACCAAGATGTCCAAGATGATTAGAGATGAGACTGGATCCAGAAAATTACAGATAGCTACACCGGCAGTGGACAAGTATGAAGGGGAGATTCTAGCAGAGGAATATGATGTAGAGACATTTGAGCTAGGTCCATCCACAGCCGAACAGACGATGGACGATGCCACCGATTCATTTGAGGCCTTGAAAGACAAGCTTAGAGAAGAAATGGAGAAGAATAGAAAGCTTGAGAGAGAAGTCGGTGCATGGAGAACATATTTCAGCCATCTCAATGAGCCTTTAGGACGTCAGGATCCAGCAAGATCACCCGTGCAGGCACTTCCCCTTCAATCAATTAATGAGGCAGAGAGATTCAGGAGTATGGTCCAGCGTATGAGTACTTGGATGGACAAATCTCATACAGTTGCCGTAGAATTTGCAACAAGGATGATGAAGACTATTCATAGGGCTATCCAGGTTCTTGAGATCATCCACAACTTGATGATAACAGTAGCCGCTTTTGCTCATACCAAGGATGTTATCATTCCTGTCTTGAAAGTAATCAGACAAACATCGAGGAAGGTCTTAGCGTAGGAAAAGATTATGGATGGAGGACCTCACAGTTTGCTTCAGTGGTCAACCTTACTCCAGATGAAGAGTGTTCTCTTTGAGGACATCAGTACTAGATGTAGCCATGTTGAGGAGGTGATCAACCCGATCCAGGACAGAGTATTTGAGGTACTTCGTACCATTCTTGGCAGGAGGATCGAAGTTGAGACAGATGTGGATTTGCAGGAATTGGAGGATAGAATCAAGGTCATCTTTTGGAAGGACGCTAATATCACAGATGAGCAACAGGACCAGATGTTTGCTACCATGCTCCTGATTGAAAAGACTAAGGAACTTGAACCTGAATGGGACACTGCTCTTCTCGAGGCATTTGATCAGGTCATCCACTTGGAAGAAAGAATGAAGAATCTTCCCGAAATTCCAATTGCTGAGATCGAAGGAATCGTATCAAGATTCATTGCATATGCTAAAAAGGAGCATTGGAAAGGGAATAAGATTCTAGATGAGAGGTTGTTATAGATGACATGGCACCTTAATTGTCATTGGTCTATGTCTCCTGGGTTTTTGTGCCAAATTTAATATTTGGTTATGCATTTAATATTGTTCAGTAAAAAGGAGGCTATTTGTAACAAACCCTAATTAGGGTTTAGGTGTCATAATCTTGACCGTTGATCTGCTTTTGATCTGGACCATTCATTGTAATTGAGGATGCTATTTATACCCTCATTTCATTTCATTTTGTCATTAGATTATTAGAAGAAGATTAGATATCAGCATTAGAGAGAGATTAGAGTTTAGAAGCAATTTACTTTTTGTAGCAAGATTGAGCTTTGAAGAAGGAATTCAAACAATTGTTGTATATGATGGCTTTGAGATCAATGAAATATTGAAGTTATGGTGTTTTGTTGCAATTCTCTTGGTTATCTTCATGGTTGTTCAATTTTCTCGAATCATTCTCAATCAAAGTAGTGTGTTAATTCGATGGACAAAGTGTTGGACTTTATCTTTGGTAGGATTCGCTTTCCAAACCACTAGCTTCTTGCTGATTGTAGGAACGCCTTGCGTGGTCGACTGGAGAATACTTGAATCACTTAACCTTCAATCGTTGTTGTATCTTGGATATGTACCTTCGTGGTAGTGTCTTTGATCTTTGATGTATTGAAGAATCATTTGTTACCTTAGAAGATCGCATCAATTTCAATTGAGTTGTTACTTTATGGCAATGTTGAAGTTGGTTGAATTTTGCCAAGTCTTGTCCGCATTAAGTCATTCTTAGGGTTGGACTAGATTAGACCTCTTGCAAACCCTATCCTTTTGTTATTTTTTTTTGAAAAAGCTTCTTTAGTTTAGCAAAATCTTCGGCAACGTAAGGCCCCTTGATGATACAGCAATCACAACGACCACTGGTGCTTGTCCACACGTAGAGACCCTACTTACAAGAACATTGGAGTCATCCTAACTGATCCTTCTTGCGAATCTTCAGCAGTTAGCGACTTTATTCAAGAGAGGATAAGATGCCTTTGGGTATTTTATTCTGTGTATGATTGTGTATAAAATACACGTCAACACCTCCCAATGCAAAGCACTTGTTCTTCACTTGATTTCGCTCTTGTACCTTAGAGAGGGACATGAGCGAAATTCCCTTCTTCAATGCATTTCGCTCTGGACCCTTTGGAAGGGTTAGGAGTGATTTTTGTCTTTTAGACCCAAATCTTTCACCTTTTCACCCCTCAATTGCTTCCAAGGCATGATAACATCTTAGCTAATGCTCTAAGGCATAAAATTAGTCCAAATTTGAAGCAAAAGGGAGGATTCTATGAAAATTCGCTCTGGACGCTTTGGAAGGGTTAGGAGCAATTTTGCTCTTTTAACCTCAAATCCATCATTGCCTTCACTCCAATTCACCTCTTAAGGCAAGTATACCTCAATCTTTCTTCAATTACACCATAGGGACTAAGATCTTGGATTTGAACAAGGAGGAAATATATGTTTTGAGGAGAATTCACTTTGGACCCTTTGGAAGGGTCAGGAGCGAAATTCTTCCTAGGCTCAATCCATCATTCATTCATCCTTTCTTTGCCTTGAATTTAACTTATTATACCTCCCCTTATCACTATTTAGTCAATTTGCTATCAAAACAAGGCTTCCCTTGGTGCACTAGATGAAATTGAGAGTCCATTTAAGGATTTCGCTCTGGACCCTTTGGAAGGGTCAAGAGTAGAATTTGTGATTAAGTCTCAATTTTATCACTTCTTTTGCTCCAAATCATTTCTTAAGGCAAGTATACATCACTTCTCCCTCAACCATGTCCTAGGAACAAAACTTGGTCTTCAAACAAGGAATAAAAAAGAGGTTTAAGAAATTTCGCTCTGGACCCTTTGGAAGGGTTAGGAGCAAAATTCTTCCTTAGGCTCATTTTACACTTCTTTTTCTATTAAATCACCTTAAACTTGTCTTATCAAACCTCCTCTTACCATGATCAAGTCAATTTGCCATCAAAATAAGGTTGTCTTAGTGTTGCACTAGGTGAAATTAAGAGCCCATCTAAGGATTTCGCTCTGGACCCCTTGAGAGGGTCAGGAGCTTGGATGAATTTCGCTCTAGACCCTTTGAGAGGGTCAGGAGCGAATATTTCCTTTCTAGACCCAATTTTCACTTAACTTGCCTTGGACTCGTCCCTTTGACCTTTACCTCATCATACTCAAGCCAACTTGCTCTAAGGTGATGTTCATTTCAATGTTTTTGGTGAGGAAATAAGCTATCCTAAGGATTTCGCACTGGACCCTTTGGAAGGGTCGGGAGCGAAATTCATGTTTTAGGCTCAATCCACATCCAATTTGCCTTAGCTTTGCTTTAAATTTGATCTTTGACCCTTTTCTCTCCATGATCTTGCAAATTTGCCCTCACTTTTGCTCAGAATGACAACCATTCAATGAATTTGGTGAAGAATTAGGTCTTTTAGGGAATTTCGCTCTGGACCCTTTGGAAGGGTCAGGAGCTTGGATAAATTTTGCTTTGGACCCTTTGGAAGGGTCAGGTTCGAAATTTGCAATTATGCCCAAATTATTGACCTTCTCATCACTTGACTTTATTGCACACATCAATACTCTCTCAATAATGCGCTAGGGACAAGGTTTATAATGCAAATTAGGACCAAGAAGAGAGATCCAAGGAAATTCGCTCTGGACCCTTTGGAAGGGTCCAGAGCAAAATTGAGGTTTTAGGCTCAATTTTCTCATTTTCCCCTCAACTTTGCTCTTAGACTTGGTTTTTGGGTCCTTCATCTTAATCAAGTCCATTTGCCTTCAAGGTGATGTTAATTCAATGCTTTTGATGACAAATTAGGTCTTTCTAAGGATTTCGCTCTGGACCCTTTGAAAGGGTCAGGAGCGAAATTGATGTTTTAGACTCGGTTTCCTCATCCCATTTCGTTCCAAGTGTATTTATCCTCTTCAAAGATGTCATGGGAGCAAGGTTTGTGATGTAAATTAGGACTAAGAAAGAAGGTATGAGGAAATTCGCTCTGGACCCTTTGGAAGGGTCAGGAGTGATTTTCTTCTTTGAGCTCACATCCTTAACTCTCTCTCAAATTTTCAAGTCAATCCCTCATAATTTCATACCTCCTAACTTGCCCATGCCCGCCTTCATCGTTCATGCCCACACTTCGATTACTTGCTTTATCATATCAACTCAGACTCCACAGAAGACAAGACTTTGGCCTAACAACTCACAACCTTGACTCATCTAGACTCAGACTCCCCTTAGACTTCCTCAACAAAATATACATTCTGCAACTTTCTAAGACAAGGTCTTGCTAAAATTACATCAGGGCTTTAAGGCAGAGAAAAATGACTTCCCCAAGCTTAGGTCAAACTTGGCTCTAAAAGGAACCCTAGGCAAGCTCTACGAAGGAAACCCTAACTTACCAAACCTAGGCCACCACTAACTCACTCAAAACACCTAACAAGCAGAGAAAAGCTAAGCAAAGAGAAAGCAAGACCCCAAAAAGAGAGGGGGTCCCCATTTTGAGGGGGCGATGTGTGAAATGGTCACAACAGACACCAACCTCTATATAAATTTCTCCTCAAAATTCTGTCCACAAATTTGCTATAATCGTACTCACAAATCTGCTATAAAGTTTCCCTTCAAGTTCTCTCTAATATTCCCACAATTCTTTATTCCTCATTAACCCTTCTTATATTGGTATGATGTATCCCTTTGACTCTACACTTAATTCCTTCTTCACATCAACCTGCTGGTGTATATCTGGTATGTTTTATTTATCTTGCACACACTTCTCTCTCTCTTTATATCCACATATCAATTGAAGGGACATAGCCTTTGGGATTAGATATCTCTTTTCAAAGGAGACATGTCTTTTCAATGTCTAATCGCTGCTCTAAACCATAATTATGTTTAAAAACAATCTTTAATGAAATCGCTGCTTTATGTTCTTTGTTTATACTTAATATATACACAAGCTATTATTATTTACAAGCGCTGGTGTATGAAGACCTAAAGCCGCTTCTCAAACAAATCGCTGATCTTTATAAAGTATAACCACCATTTTAAAAAATTGCTGTCCATATTAAAATCATTGCACTTAAAATCTCACCGCTGCTTCAATATGCTATCGCTGCTCATTGTCTTTAATTTTTGTGTCTCATACTGATTAAGTCGCTGCTCTTCTGAGTTGGCATTGACCCCTTACATGGCAAATATATTTATGTGTCTTCAACATGATCAGTCTTTATAACTTTTTGTCTTGGGCACTGTAGTGACCTTTTCACACATTGCCCCATTGCAAATGGGGACCCCCCTTTTTGGCTTGGGTTTCTATTTGCTTTTTAGGGTTTTGTTAATTTGGCAGTAAATTTTGATCTCCAGGAACTAGGAAGCAATTCACTTTCAGAGGTTTGCTCTTCGAGCTAGCTTAGATGAGGGATCCTTGCGATTGAAGGATAGAAGCAAGTGCAATATTGGCAATTATGTCAAATGTTGTCAATTTTGTAAATATGTTGTAAAGTTGTCAAGTTTGTCATGTTGCAAGGCTGTCAAAAGAGGTCAAGATGAGCGAATTTCCCCAAATTTCCTTCTAAAATCGTTTTTTCATACTTTGGAGAGTTGAAGAAGTGTAATGCCCCCACTTTGAAACATAATTTAATAATAAATAATAATAATAAAATTTAAAATACAAAATAATAAAAAGAAAAATTAAATTAAAATATATAAAAAAAATTAAATATAATTAGAACTTGATTAAAATTATGAATGGTCAAAAGGCATGAAATGATAAGTTGTGACTGTTGATTGTAATTAGATAGGAGGGGCAGATTCCAATTGCCTTAGGCAACATTGGAATCTGCCCAAAGGGCTGGCCCCTCTTTAACGTGTAGAGCTGGGCCCTCACCCACACGCCACTCCCTAACTTAAATCCTCACGCTACACTAAGGAAACGTGTTCCCTATAAATAGGGCCGACCCTATATTCAAAAGACAATTCGCACAAAGGAAAAGATTAATAATTAATGTCAAAGCTATATTAATAATTAATGTCAAAGCCGACCTAACTAGATCCCTCGCCTCATATAAATAAAGGTCAACTTGACTTCATTTAGACACATCACATCTACTCTCTCATATATGCAAATCTGATCTGAAGGACAGCGAACTTAGTTTTTCATCTGCTGGGCATAAAACAATTCATCTCTGCTGGTAAGGGAGTGCTATTCATCAAGCGATCTGCCAATTGAAGGACATGCTGTTCTGAAGTTGATTACAGTCATCAACTGGAGACATACATTTCATTTGAAGATCAAACCCTTGGTTGCTGGTTGATACAACAAAAGGCAGATCTGAAACTGGTTAAGGGGCAGATCTGAAACTACTTGAAGATGCCTTAGCCCTAAGGGTGAACTGAGATAAGTATTGTAATCAGATTATTATTCATAATCCATAATCAGATCTGAGGATCTTTTTTGGCTGGGTTTTTCTTCTAGGAGGTTTTCCCAGGGTATTTGTGTGTTGTGTGTTCATTCTGTTCATTTCTCTACCTTTGCTTAATTTTGGATATTCCTAAACACTAACAACAATTAATATTAATCTGAAAGTAAGATAAATTTCTATTTTCTAAGTATTATATTAATCTAAAAGACTAAAATCAACATGGTATCAGAGCTATAGGCTAGATCAACCTTCAGTTTCAGAATTTAGTACTCTTTTATTTCCAGATTGTTGTCTCATTCACAGGTCAGGTCAATGGGGCTGAAAGTTGAAGATAGGCTTGATGGAAATCTCAACTTGATGGAAATCTCAACTTTGCTGCATGGAAGGTTCGAATCATGGTTGCTTTAGAGGGAGATTTTCTTCACTTCATAGAAGCGAAAGAGCTAACTGAACCTACGGATGCAACTGAGCTAAAACAATTCAAAAGGGATGTTGTCAAAACCAGAAAGCTCCTTATTGATTCAGTTAAAGACCACCTAGTCACCTCCATTGCCTCATTCACTACTACAAGAGAAATATTCAGTCATCTACAAGGTACCTATGAAATTAACAATCTCAGTAGGGCAATTACTTTAAGGCAACAATTACTTAATATCAAAATGTCAAAAGAAGATTCTGTTATGTCTTATTTTATGAGGATTTCAGAACTAAAGAATCATCTAGGTACAATTGGACATAACATGGAAGACAAGGATCTTGTTATGATTGCCTTAAATGGTCTACCACACTTGTGGGAGTCCTTTATTCAAACCATAAGTGGTAAAACTAAGTTACTTACTTTTGATCGCCTTAAGAATGATTGCATTCAAGAAGAGTCACGTCTTATCACAAGGGGGCAACTCAAAAGTCTTCATGTAGATGATCAACATATGTTTGCAGCCCAATGCAAGAAAGGTGTAAATTGGAAGAAACATTATCCCAAGAAGAATAGAGATTTCAGACCACCTAGTTCTCAGTATTTTTGGAAGAAGCCAAGAGATATCTCTCGTGTTCGATGTTTCAGATGTGACAAATCTGGTCACTATGCTAAAAAATGTTAGAATGATCCTACGCAAAGAGAAGCCAACCTAAATGAAGTCTCAGAACAAAATGATGACTTTTTATTCATCTCTGCCCTGTCAAGCAGCATGCCCACAGACAGTAACACATGGCTGATTGACAATGGTGCTTCCAGACACATCACAGGCTACCATGATCACTTTGCAGACTTAGTAGAAAATGATACCAATCTTCATGTGATAATTGGTGACGATGCTTGATATTCGGTAAGAGGTTCTGGCACTACTTTAAATTTAGACTCTGGTATTTCACTTCACCTTAGTGACATCTTATTTGAACCTGTAATTAAAAGAAACTTAATTTCCATTTCTGTTCTAGAAGATAAAGGTTATCAAATTGCATTTTCTGAGGGAAAAGTACTTGCTTGGCCTAAGAAATCTAGTTTTAAATTTGCTCGTGTAATTGGTAATATATATGATAGTTTATATAAGCTCTCTACTAACCCTGTTCAAGCCCTCATTGATGAGGCTCCCGAATCTTGTGAGCTATGACATAGAAGACTTGGACACTTACACTATCAAGCACTTCCCTCCCTTGGAAAGTTAGTCAAAGGTATGCTTAAACTCAGTCAAATTCACAATGATACATGCAAAGGTTGTGCTATAGGTAAAAATGTTAAAAGCCCTTTTCATAAAAGTGAAAGTAGAGCTAAATATAAACTAGAACTTGTTCACTCTGATTTATGTGGTCCTATGTCTATAGCATCTCCTAGTGGATTTCTTTATTACGTAATCTTCATAGATGATTTCTCTAGGAAAACTTGGATCTACTTCTTGAAATCTAAAGAATCTGATGAAGTCTTAAGTAGATTTAAAGAGTTTAAGGCATTGGCTGAAAACTCTTCTAGTAAAAAAATTAAATGTTTAAGATTTGACAATGAAGGTGAGTATACCTCCGATAGCTTTCATGATTTTTGTGTTGAGACAGGAAATAAGAGAGAGTTTTGTGCTCCATACAATCCTCAGCAAAACGGAGTTGCTGAAAGGAAGAATAAAACTATTGTTGAGGCTGCAAAGGCTATGATTCATGATCAAGATTTGCAGACCTTTCTATGGGCTGAGGCTTCTAGAACAACATTATATATTTAGAATAGATGTCCTCACCGTGTTCTAAAGAATATGACTCTTGAAGAAGCCTTCACAGGATCCAAACCTGACATCAGTCACCTAAGAATTTTTGGAAGCCCTGTTTATGTTCATGTGCCCAAGGAAAAGCGAACCAAGTTGGAGCCCTCCCGGAAGAAAGGCACGCTAGTTGGATACAGTGAATCCTCCAAGGCCTTCATGATCTATATTCCAGGTCAAAGGTATGTTGAGGTAAGTAGGGATGTTACTTTTGAAGAAGATATTGCCTTTAAGAAATCAAAAGGTTCTTATGTTATTGATGAAGTTAATGACAATCAAGATATGAATGTTGATACTAACCCTGAGATTCAGAGGGAGCTTGTTGAACCTCCACCTCAAGAAAAGCATAATGATCCATCGGAGCCTATGAATCCCACTGATATACCTAGTGACATTGTTGTTAGCAAAAAGAGGCTACTTTGGGTAAGAAACACCATTCAAGAAGCTGAAAGATTTGCAGCTCCCAGTGGCACTTTTCGAGAAACCAAGAGACCTCAAGTATTCTCCAACTACGTTGCATTGATGTGTAATCTCATTGAGTCAAAGCCTTGCAATGTTGAAGAAGCCTTGAACCATCATGCCTGGAAGCTTGCTATGGATGAAGAGTATCAGTCAATCTTTAAGAATGATGTTTGGGACATTGTGCCTAGACCCAAAGGTAAATCTGTTGTTTCCTCTAAATGGTTATTCAAAATTAAACATAATGCTGATGGTAGTATTGAAAAATATAAGGCTAGATTTGTAGCTCGTGGTTTTTCTCAAAAGGAAGACATAAATTATGAAGCAACATTTGCTCCTGTTGCTAGATATACCTCTATTAGAACTATAATAGCTATTGCTGCAGCTAGAGGTTGGAAGCTACATCAAATGGATGTTAAGTCTGCCTTCCTTAATGGTGTCATTGAGGAAGAAGTCTATATTGAACAACTTGAGGGTTATGAGATTCAGGATAGAGAAACTCATGTGTGCAGATTGAAGAAAGCTCTATATGGCCTCAAACAGGCCCCTCGTGCTTGGTATGAAAGAATTGATAAGTACTTGTTAAGTTTAGGATTTTGTAAAAATGATGCTGACTCTAACATCTACTTTAAGATAACTAATGATGAAATGCTAATTCTAGTTCTATATGTGGATGATTTATTTCTTACAAGTAAAGATGAACTTATCATTAGATGTAAGAAAGAACTAGCTTCAGAATTTGAAATGAAGGACTTAGGTCTAATGCATTATTTTCTAGGTCTAGAAGTATGGCAAAGATCTAACGAAAATTTTCTAAGCAAGGAAAGTATACTATTGATATTTTGAAAAGATTTAGAATGATGGATTGTAAACCAATGTCTACTCCTATGGAATCTAACTTAAAGAAGTTAAGTGTTTCCGTAGCTAACTCTGATTTTGCAGATCCATCGGAGTACAGGCAGTTGATTGGATCATTGATGTATCTAGTTAACACTAGACTAGACATATGCTATGTAGTGAATGCTCTCAGCCAGTTCATGAGCATGCCCAAACATGTTCATCTTGTTGCAACCAAGCACATCCTAAGATACTTGCTAGGTACAGTTGGTTATGGGCTGAAGTATCCACTTAACACTTCAATAACCTTGGAAGGTTATTGTTGTGACGTTTTCACACATCGCCCCATTGCGAATGGGGACCCCTGCTTTTCGCTTTCTAGGATTAGTCCTCTTAGCTTAGTTCTAGGTTGGTGTTGAGTCTTTTGCTATGAACCTTTGCATTGAAGTGGTATAGTGGGTCAAGAGGTCAGAAGTTGATCAAGTTTGTCTCTTTAAAATGAACCGAGGTTCGACACTTCCTTTACCCAGCCAAGATTTTATCACTTCCACTTCTCCCAACACTACTCGTGGGTGCCCAAGCCCGCTCACTCTCATTTCCATTCCTTGCCTTCGCCATCACCATTCCACCCTTCCATCCTTTCGTCTCTCTCTTCATTCCATAACCCTCCATCTTGACGGCTTTCCACTTCCCCTTTCCTACCATCACCATTTTACCCTACCCTTTCCACTTCCATATCCCTTACCTTCTATCTCTTTTTATCTTTTATCACCTTCACCTAACATATTCATCTACTACCCTTCACGTACATTTAGTCCTACCACTACACCCTCACCTCCCTTCACTTAACTTAAACCTACCCTTCCATCTTACACCCTCACCTCCCTTCACTAACTTCCTTTCCCCCTTTATTCCCCTAAAATCACCTATTCTAACCCATATCCCATAAGTCTCACTTCCTTTATTTCCCTAAGCTTACCTCTACACCTACCCCTAACCTTCTTGCCCATCTATCCCACCTTTCCTTCCCCTAGTCTAAACCTCATCCCATTATAACCTACACCCCTCTACCCTTTCATTACCCCCTCATACCTCCCATTACATTTTACTCCCTAACCTTCCCTAACTCCATCCACTACCTCTTATACCTCCTAACTCGACGCCTCTCCTACTTCCATCATTTATATCCCCCATGTCCCCCTTTCCTCCAACATCCCATTTCCCCTCTTTCTCCACGTAGCAGCTTCCCTTACCACTTCCCTCACATTCCTTTCATCACCTTTTTGGGCCCCACTTTAAACTCAAAATGGAGAATTGAATTAACTTTTCATTGAAGACTCTTGTTGGGACCCACCAACCACTGGTTTGGGGAATTTAAATGTTTTTTTTGTCTTTGATATTAAATGGGCCCCACCAGAATTTTTGGAATGAAAGAAAAGTACTTTTTTTTAATAGAATTTTTAAAAGGGAGAGCATCCACCTCACTCTATCCTTCCACCTTATTCACCCGTGGCACTTCCTTACAACATCACCCCATCCTCTTTGACACCACATCCTCTTTGTTGTTACACCTTTCATCCCTTCTCACATTTGTGGCATGTTTTGGACTTCACTAAGATTCAGCGGTAAAAAATATAAAGCAATTCACTTCAAAGTTGATTCAAAACTTCTAGGTTTGTACCTACAGATCCACCTTGAAGGGAGATATTAATCACTGATTGGCTCCAAAGGAGAGAAGATCTTCAAGCAAAAATGTAATGTCCCCTTTTTAGCGCAACATGATATGGGGTGTCGTTAGCCTATTCTGACACGATCCCGAAGGCTAACAAGGACATTGGTGGGATCCTGAGGTATTTTGGCCTAGGTGTTTTCAGTTTCAGGCCAATCGGTGCTGCTTTGACAAGGTTTCTAGACACTTACTATTTATAGTAAGTTAGTCTCCAAGCAGTGACTTGGAATTTTTAGTGTTTCCCTGGTTGGCATAATTATCAGTAGAAAATATTTGAAGGCGACAATGATTTAAAGGGATTATCAACAAGGTTTTAATATTTAACGATAAAGTGTAAAGTTAAATTAAATATTTAACTTTATCGTTATATTATAAGGTTGGGAATATAAAGTAATGTTTAAAATATTAAAAGTTCCCTTTAATGTGTATATTGTGGGAAATAATATTTTATTCTAAAATGTATTATCCCACATTGAGAAAATGAAGTGTTTGCATTCAGGAAGAAGATATAAATGGAGGTTGAGAGCTCTCTTTTGGGATGCTGGGATGAATTAATGTGATGCTGTTGGATTTCGTAGAAATCTGATTATTGGGCTTGGAGGACGGAATCCCTCTTTGCTAGCATTCTCTTCGCTGTTGAAAGACACAGTCAGGAGGATTAATGGTGTTTTCATTCAGGAAACACATTGGGCTTCATTTGGTGCTCTCGCATGATGTTTTTACAGGGGTTTGAAAGTGCAGATTTGAAAATAGTGTTTTTGCTACAGTACCGCGTGAATAGTGTTTTTGCTACAGTACCGCGTGAATAGTGATTTGCTACAGTACCGCGTGAATAGTGATTTGCTACAGTACCGCGTGAACAGTGTTTTTGCTACAGTACCGCGTGAACAGTGTTTTGCTACAGTGCTGCGTGAATAGTAAAAATGCTACAGTGCCGTGAATAGTGCAGCTACAGTGCGTGAACAGTGTTTTCAGCAGGTTCTATACTTGTGGAGTCCAGGTTTGAATTTGTTTATTATCATATGGTCTGTAATATTCTTCAAATCTGATTTGTATGCTTGGAGTTGGAATTAAATAAATATCATCAGCATTAATCCTCTTGCTTTTGGCATTTGATATGTCTGGTTATTTTTATATTGAATAAACTTGAAAGCTTTACAATAAATACCAGTTTACCAAATTTATCCTCTAGCAAATCAAGAACCAAAAAAAATCCAGTAGTCAGCTTGCACGCCAACTGTTTGACAAAATTACACTAAGTAGAAAGGACATAAATTTAGTACCGAACAGGGGGTGTCCATTCCAGTGGTATCAGAGCAGAAGATTCTGCCATCTTGTGGGAAACTTTCACCAAAACATATTGCAGAAATAAAACAGGTCCAGAATGTATGATTGAGCATGCGACAGGGGCATTATAATTTTCGCAATACCAGGGCCAGACAAAATAGAAATCCGGATAGTCAGAGTGAGCAGTCTAGTTCATCCGTGCAGGTGGACATAGAATCCAGTCATACAGACATAGAGGAAATATTCTTTGATCAGGACAGCAGTATGGGTGACCGAGATGAGAGGAATATCGTTCCAGATCAGGGGGAGGTGATGTTCAGACAGTTGCTGGGTACGTTAGAGCAGGGGCAGCGTATGCAGCAGGAGCAGAATAGGCGAATGGACATGATGTTGCAGCTTATGGCTAGACAGATGGGCATCAATATTAATCCAGGTGATGCCAACAATGGAAACAATAACAATGGGGGAAACGATAACAATAGGGGAGATGATAATAATGGAGGTCGTGGCAACAACAATGGCCTTGAGAATAATATTAATGGTAATAATGGACATGGCAACAATGGGAATGAGGCGGATAACTTTAGACACGTTGCACGCCCAGCTCGAACAGCGAGCTCGAGACCTCTTCTACCCACCTTCCCACCTAGGGATCCGGTTCAACCAGTGAATGAACCGTAGATTACTGAGTTACAGGGTCAGTTCAGGAGGGACTGGGAGGCCAGTGGACCCGAGTTTCAGGCAGATATTTCCCTCAGAGATTATATGGACTTGAGGATGAGACATATGCCTAGAGCAGGAGGGAGGAATCAGAATTTTGAGCTAAGAAAGAAAGTTGGAAAACTTTCCTTGCCTTATTATGATGCTTCAGGGAAGATGACTGCACGAGCTTGGGTGCAGAAGATAGATACATACTTGCAGCTAAATCCTATGCCTGAGGATGAGGCTATCAAGTATGCGGCTATGCATTTGGACGGCGTTGCGCATGAATGGTGGCATCATGGCATGGTGACTCTGGGGCATAATCAGATTACATCCTATGAGGAATTCACAGAAAGATTGATCGAGAGATTTGACACTAGGGATCCCGAGTTACATTTCAAGGAGCTAGCACAGTTAAAACAGTCAGGTTCAGTGGATGCTTACATCGCCGAGTTTCAGCGTTTGTCTGTACTTGTTACTGATATCTCTCCTAGGAGATTGGTGGTGTTATTTTGTGATGGGCTTGCTGATCCGTTACGTGGTTGGGTGAAGGGACATGATCCACTCACCTTAGCAGAAGCAACTAAAAAGGCACGAGATTTAGCCCCTTCGGTATACAAAGGAAAATACCATTCAACAGATTCTCCCTATCGCAAGGACAAAGACAAAAAACCATTTCAGAAAGAGTATAACAAACCCAAAGAAGGATCAAAAGGACTAGACAGTGAAACCTTGAATGAACTACGAAAGAAGAAACTATGCTTCCAGTGTAGAGAGCCTTGGGACTTATCTCATAAATGCCCTCTCAAGGCTAAGGCAAATCAAATGGAGTATTTTTCAGCAGAAGAGTCAGAGTCAGAGGGGGAGGATCAGCACTCCGATTCAGATGAGGGTAACACGATAGAGGAGAGCAGCATTCCTAAGGATGATAGATCGTTGGCACGCTTGACAGGGGCCCAAAAGGCAATCACGTTTAAGGTCAGGGGTACTATCCAGGGGCAGAAAGTGATATCTCTCATTGACACTGGGGCTACACATAACTTTATAGATACACAGTTGGTAGCCAGGAGAGGTTTACAGACAGAGGAGCATGATGGTTTTAGAGTCATGGTGGCTAATGGCCAAAAGCTATTATGTACTCAGAAGGTTTCAAATCTTCACATTAGATTTGGAGATGGCTATGAGTTGGAGGATGATTTCTATGTTGTGGACATGGGAGATTACGACGTCATCCTCGGTATGACATGGATGGCATCGCTGGTTGAGTTCACTTTCAACCTAGCGAAGTTGGAAATGAGGTTTCAGCATGAGGGTAGGACTGTTGTACTCAGGGGACTTTCAGATGGGAGTTGCAGGGTAGTCTCTTTGAGGAGAATGGAGAAACTTTTTCGACATAATGACATAGAGTGGGCAACAGAGTGCTTAGTTATGCCAACTTCACCAGAGCCTCGAGTGAAGAGTCATCCACCAGATATACAGGAGATTCTTGACAGACATGCCAAGGTATTCAGTGATATTCCGCATGGGGTTCCTCCTGACAGGGGTGCAGAGCATGTTATTGAGCTCGAGGAGGGAGCCAAACCAGTAATGATCACTCCCTATCGTCATCCTAAGAAACATAAAGATGAGATAGAGAAGGCAATTAAGGAATTGTTGGAAATGGGGCACATCAGGCCTAGCAAAAGCCCCTTTGCTTCAGCTGTAGTTCTGGTAAAGAAGAAGGATGGGACAATGCGCATGTGCATCGATTATAGGGCATTGAATAAGAAAACAATAAAAAATAGGTATCCCATTCCTAGGATTGATGAGCTGATTGATGAGTTGCATGGGGCATGTTTCTTCACCAAAATTGATTTGCGATCCGGATACCATCAGATCAGGATGAGAGCAGAGGACATTGAGAAAACAGCCTTCCGATGCCACTATGGCCACTTTGAGTTTATGGTTATGCCGTTTGGACTAACCAATGCACCCGCTACATTTCAGAGTTGTATGAACCAGGTATTCAGGGAGCAGTTGAGGAGATTTGTTTTGATCTTCTTTGATGACATCTTGGTCTTCAGTAAGACCTGGGAGGAACATTCACAGCATCTGGAGGAGGTATTATCTATCTTAGAGAGAGAGTCTTTATATGCTAAGGAGTCTAAGTGTGAGTTTGGTATGACAGAATTACTATACCTTGGGCATATTATTAGTGCAGATGGAGTTCAAGTAGACCCTGAAAAGATTAGAGCTATAGTAGATTGGCCTACTCCCACGAACCTCACACAGCTTAAGGGGTTCTTTGGTTTATGCGGGTTTTACAGGAGGTTTGTTAAGGGGTTTTCACAGACGGCAGCACCTTTGACAGACCTCACTAAAAAGGGAGCCTTCGTATGGACAGAAGCAGCACAACGATGTTTTGACCACTTCAAACAAGTGATGTCATCTTGTCCGGTTTTAGCTCTACCAGATTTCATGAAGCCATTTGAACTTCAGTGTGATGCTTCAGGTGATGGGATAGGGGCAGTATTGATGCAGGAGAAACATCCCATTGCATTCGAGAGTAGGAAGCTCCGAGGTGTTGAGAGGAGCTATTCTATCTATGACAGGGAGATGTTGGCCATAATGCATGCATTGGCCAAATTCCGATCATATTTGGTAGGTGGGCGTTTTGTGATCAAAACTGATCACAACAGTATTAAATATTTCATGAACCAGCGCGATCTTAATGACCGACAACAGAAATGGGTTACTAAATTGCAGGCTTATGACTTTGACATAGAGTTTGTCAAAGGTAAGAAAAACGTGGTGGCTGATGCCTTATCTCGGAGACCTCACTTATGTGCCCTGGCAGAGATTTCAGGAGATTGGAGAGATCAGATTATAGCAGAGTATGTCGGAGATGCTTGGGCTTCTGGATTGATTTCAGGTACTATACAGGATGATCGCTATGAGGTGATAGATGGATTGATCAGAGTTCAGGACAGGGTTTATTTGATTCCGTCATCACATTTGAGAGAGGTGATACTTAAGGCATTTCATGATGCACCCACAGCTGGGCATCCGGGGATCTTCAAGACCTACAGGCAGATCCGAGAGCGGTTCACATGGAGAGGGCTCAAGAATGATGTTCAGAGGTATGTCAGGGAGTGTGCGGTTTGTCAACAGAATAAGGGAGAGCACACATTTCCTGCAGGTTTATTACAGCCCTTGCCCATTCCAGATAGGAAATGGGAAAGTATTTCGATGGACTTCATCACTGGTTTACCACAAGTGCAGGGAAGGGATTGCATCTATGTGGTGGTGGACCGCTTGACGAAGTTCGCTCACTTCTTTGCTATTCCATCCATTTACACAGCAGCACAGGTGGCAGATCTTTTCTTTAGAGAGATATTCAGGTTACATGGGTTGCCCAGATTCATTGTCAGTGATCGGGATAGTAAGTTTATGAGTGTTTTTTGGCAGGAGTTGTTTAGGTTGTGTGGTACAGATCTTACACCTAGTACTAGTTATCATCCGCAGACAGATGGGCAAACAGAGATTGTGAATAAATGGGTGGAGGGATATTTGAGGAACTATGTAACTGCACAACAAAAGGCTTGGGTCAGATGGTTGCATATGGGAGAGTATTGTTATAACACCACTTATCATATGTCCATCAAGATGACTCCTTTCATGGCACTCTATGGTTATGACGCACCTAGCTTCATGGATTTAGTTTTGGGGGACAGCAGAGTGCCCAAAGCCAAAAACTTATTGCAGGATAGTCAGGACATCCTGAAAGTGCTCAAGGAGAATATACAACAGGCCCAGAATCAACAGAAATTGTACGCTGATCAGCACCGAATAGAGCGCAGTTTCGAGGTAGGGGATATGGTTTACTTGAAGCTACAACCATATAGACAGTCATCACTCAAGAAGAGCGGAGCTGAAAAATTGAAGCCTAGATTTTATGGTCCCTATAGGGTGATTCGCAGAGTGGGTGAAGTCGCCTATGAGCTTGAGCTTCCAGAGGGCAGTCGGGTGCACAATGTGTTTCATGTGTCTAGGCTTAAGAAAGCCATTGGTCAAAGTGTAGTGCCTTCTGCAGATTTACCCCCTTTGGATGAGGAGGGGAAGCTTGTGTTAGTACCCGAAGCTATTCTGGATGTCAGGGAAAGGACACTCAGGAACAGAATCGTTAAGGAATACTTGGTGAAATGGAGAGACCTGCCAGATGAGGATGCTACATGGGAGAATGAACAGGTATTGCAACATTCAGGAGTGAATTTGCTTGAGGACAAGCAATTTCAAGGGGGGCGGACTGTAATGTCCCCTTTTTAGCGCAACATGATATGGGGTGTCGTTAGCCTATTCTGACACGATCCCGAAGGCTAACAAGGACATTGGTGGGATCCTGAGGTATTTTGGCCTAGGTGTTTTCAGTTTCAGGCCAATCGGTGCTGCTTTGACAAGGTTTCTAGACACTTACTATTTATAGTAAGTTAGTCTCCAAGCAGTGACTTGGAATTTTTAGTGTTTCCCTGGTTGGCATAATTATCAGTAGAAAATATTTGAAGGCGACAATGATTTAAAGGGATTATCAACAAGGTTTTAATATTTAACGATAAAGTGTAAAGTTAAATTAAATATTTAACTTTATCGTTATATTATAAGGTTGGGAATATAAAGTAATGTTTAAAATATTAAAAGTTCCCTTTAATGTGTATATTGTGGGAAATAATATTTTATTTTAAAATGTATTATCCCACATTGAGAAAATGAAGTGTTTGCATTCAGGAAGAAGATATAAATGGAGGTTGAGAGCTCTCTTTTGGGATGCTGGGATGAATTAATGTGATGCTGTTGGATTTCGTAGAAATTTGATTATTGGGCTTGGAGGACGGAATCCCTCTTTGCTAGCATTCTCTTCGCTGTTGAAAGACACAGTCAGGAGGATTAATGGTGTTTTCATTCAGGAAACACATTGGGCTTCATTTGGTGCTCTCGCATGATGTTTTTACAGGGGTTTGAAAGTGCAGATTTGAAAATAGTGTTTTTGCTACAGTACCGCGTGAATAGTGTTTTTGCTACAGTACCGCGTGAATAGTGATTTGCTACAGTACCGCGTGAATAGTGATTTGCTACAGTACCGCGTGAACAGTGTTTTTGCTACAGTACCGCGTGAACAGTGTTTTGCTACAGTGCTGCGTGAATAGTAAAAATGCTACAGTGCCGTGAATAGTGCAGCTACAGTGCGTGAACAGTGTTTTCAGCAGGTTCTATACTTGTGGAGTCCAGGTTTGAATTTGTTTATTATCATATGGTCTGTAATATTCTTCAAATCTGATTTGTATGCTTGGAGTTGGAATTAAATAAATATCATCAGCATTAATCCTCTTGCTTTTGGCATTTGATATGTCTGGTTATTTTTATATTGAATAAACTTGAAAGCTTTACAATAAATACCAGTTTACCAAATTTATCCTCTAGCAAATCAAGAACCAAAAAAAATCCAGTAGTCAGCTTGCACGCCAACTGTTTGACAAAATTACACTAAGTAGAAAGGACATAAATTTAGTACCGAACAGGGGGTGTCCATTACAAAAAATGAGGTGAATTATAAGGGATAAGTTGTGTAAGAAGAAATTCAAGCAGGGTGGTTCCTAATCACGGGAAAATTTGTCAGATCTTCAGGAAGAGGTCAGGCCTCATTCACTCTTGGTTTAAATGCAATTTCCAGTGGATTAATTTCTCTGAGTTTAGACCACAATCAGATCTAAGTATTATTTCATACTCAGAAATATGATTAATGTACATGATAATTAATTCCAGTTTTGTGTCTTTGTAGGTATGGTTGTAAACAAATAATGGAGCACAAGGAATATAAGATGATGATAAACCAAAAATGGGGAATCCTCCACATGAGGGAAGAGATCTGATCTGTGCATCTCCACATGAAGAATGCACTCAGATAGAATTAATCTTGCAAATGCAGAAAGTCCTAAAATCAGACCAAAGCTTATGAAAATCAGGCCTGATTCAATTGTGCAAGCAAGTGAATTTGATTGATCAATCATCTGCTACAAAAGAACCTCTGATGGCCGATTCAGTGAAGAAGGTTTTGACAACGAAAGATGAAGTTTTGACTGATGTAATGACCGATTTGCCTTAGGGATTAAAATTCGATGAACTTAGTTTCTAAATCTGGATGAAGCTTTGGAAAGCAAATGGATTTCAAAGGTCTTCTTGAGGTTAATCTGATATGGATGACTAAGACTTAGGATCTGAGTTGATGGAATGAGTTTCGTCAAGTGAAGAAACTGTCCAGTATTCCCAATTTGAAGCGAAATCCCTCCTAAGGCCTTCTTTAAAAGGTTGATTTGATATTTTTCACATTGGAGTGACAGAGACTTGTTTGAACGAGTTATTGATCATGAACAATGAGGAAAGTGAGCAAAGAGAGAAATTTCGCTCTTGACCCTTCCAAAGGTATAGGAGCGAATTTTCTTAGAACACCACCTTGCTCCTTACTTGGATCCAAACTCACGCTTTCGAGGCTTGATTGAAAGAAGCTTGAGTTATGTGTGCCTTTAGAAGTGAATTCAAACCAAGCTGAATGATGAAGTCTAGAGAATTTGAACAATATCGTCAATTTCGCTCCTGACCCTTCCAAAGGTACAGGAGCGAATTTTTCTTAGAGCCCTCCATTGCTTCTAAGTTGGACCAAAATCCTTGCTCCTATGGCGTGATTGAAGAGGAAATGATGTATGCATGCCTTGAAATTGAATTGAAACAAGTTTGAATAGGAAAACATGAGGAATCTGAGCCAAGAAGCATATTTCGCTCCTGACCCTTCCAAAGATACAGGAGCGAAATCCTTGAAAGGTCCTAATTTCTCACTCAAGCAATTGAACAGATCTTATTAGGGAGCAAACCGACTTGATCATGATGGAAGAAGGATTCAAAAGCTAAGTTCAAGGTGAAGTATTGAGGAATGGTGAAGGAATTGAATCAAAAGAAGAATTTCGCTCATGTCCCTCTCTGAGGGTCCAGAGCGAAATCTCTTGGAAGGACCTCCTATCTCACCTAAAGCACTAAGAGGATCTTGTTTTAAGCAAAGTTGGGAGTAGATTGACTTGAGCACGATGAGAAGAGAATTTCAAAAATCAAGTCTAAGGCAAAGTGATAGGAATGAAGCGTGAATTGAGTCAAGAGGAAGAAATTCGCTCATGTACCTTCCGAAGGTACAAGAGCAAAATCTCTTGAAGAGGAATGTTTTGTTAATCAAGATATCAAGACAAGCCTTCTTGAAGGTAATTTAAGTCTTTGTTGCAGCATGAGCCTTCTAATGACAATGAAAATTGAGTATGTGAGTGAGAAAACTAAGATTAGCCCTTAGTTTGCTCAGGTACCTTCCAAAGGTATAGGAGCGAAATGCATTGACGATGAGTAATATGCTAATGATAGCGTGTTGTAAGTCTTCTTCATGGTGGTTTCAAGTGTTCAAGCATCCTAAACTTCATGCAGATCGTAAGAACTAAGCTTGCCTTCATCAAATATTGATGAAAATTTGACTTATATCCTAGCTCGCTCATGTCCCTCTCTAAGGTACCAAGGCTAAATTCTATTAAAGGCAATTGCATTATGGTAAAAAACCGAAAAGATCAAGAGAAGACTAAGTGCAAGTCAACCTAGAAACATTTGATGCATTAATAAACCAATCTCACTTTGGCGGCAAAAGCAAATTCGAATTTTTTTAAGAGAAGTCGGCCAGCTAAAGGGAAATAAAATTTATTTATTCATCCAAACAAAGTCGGCTTTCATCAAAGAAGTGCATTCTCCCATAAAGGCGCCTATATAAGGGAGGTTGATTCTTAAATTATTCATCATTCATTTCAAACATTCTTCTTCAAAGAGCGAAATCCTTCAGCAGTTAAGAAGCAAATTCCAGATTTGTCAACAATCTTCACAAGCTGAATTCGACAAGAGCAAATTTGAGGAGCAACTGAATTCATCAAGGCGAATTTCAAAAGCAGATTTCATCAGACAGATTGGTGATTGAGGAGGCAAATTTCAGGTCTTATAGAGATCAGTCACTTTAAGGCGCAGAGTACATCCTAACAACGGCAAAATTCAATAAAGGAAGGACTGAATTCATCATAGCAAGAGCAAATTTGCTCAAGAAAAGGACAATCTACCCTAAACCTGCACCTATTAGACCTGCAAATCACATAAAATCAGAGATTGTAGAAGCTATATATCATGTGTTTGATGTTCATTTGTTTGTTTTGCAGCAGGAAAAGAAAGAAATCAGAAAGACCAGGTTGGAGGAAGATCGGAATGAAGATCTCAAGAAGAATATTTCAACATCAAGGTCAAAGGAAGACCTCTTCAAGAGGATCTCATAGGCAAACACAAGAGAGTCAAGGAAGGGTACATAGTTCATCAAGTATATCAAGGACGATGGAGGATCGACAAAAGTCATCACAAAGGAAGTACCAGACATGGTGGCATCCCAGTCACTGTTCCTCCAGTCGGGTTGGTCCACTTTAGCATGTCCAGATTCAATGTACCGGACTCATCAAAGATGGCACTAACTTCGATGTACCTACCTCGACTATCCATTGGTCGAATATTCCAGAGAAGACGTGTCCAAATAATGCAATTATTTCAATGGCTAGAATTGAGTTTGTTATAACAAACACTAATTAGGGTTTTCATTGTAAAATCTCGGCCATTGATCTCAAATTGATCTGAGCCATTGAATTGTATTGAGAGCATTATAAAAGGCTCAAGCTCTTCATTTTGTAAAGGTTAATAGTTAGTCAATAGTTGATAGTAGGTGAATAGTAGCTATTAGTGAATAGTCACTTGATAGAATAGCAATTAAAGTAGAATAGCAAGAGAAGGCAAAGATTGTTGCCAAGATGTTGTTGTAAAAGACTTGTAAAACTTCATTGAAGAAATGGTGAAATCAATGGGTTGATTCAACAATTTGCATGGTCTTTATACTTCTCAGATTTGATTTCATGTTATTAGATGAGTGGAAGAAATGTGTTTGATTGATGGTGAAATTTGTATATCCATACTACTAGCAGTTTGTTGATTGCAGACTTGCCTTGTGTAGTCAACTGGAATCATTTAGCTTAAGCTTAACTTCAATTGTCGCTTTTTCATTGACATGCATCAGCCTGATGGTGTCTATGCCTGTAACAATGATCTGAACATCATAAAACTTTCCTCCGAAGATCGCACTAACCTTGTGGAGATGGTCCTGGGATGTCAAAACAAGACTTAGTTAGAATTTCATCAAGGATCATTCATTGCTCCTACATTCTTAGTGTCAAAATTAGATCCTTTCCTCGCCCTCATCCTTTTTTCCTTTTTTTTTCAAAGTCTAGACTAGTGAAATCTTGTGTTCCAGTAATATTCAAAGCGAATCAGACGTTTAGGTCGTCAAGTGTAAGTCCCCTTGTGATTCGAGCAAAAATCACATCATACCACAAAGAGCTTATCCACGAGTAGAGATCCTACATACAAAACCTTGGAGTTACTCCGACTAATCCTTCGGTGAGATCTTCAGCAGTAGGAAGCTTTGTTCAAGAGAGGATAAGGTACCTTTAGGTATTTTATTCTGTGTTTGGTCGTGTACAAAAGACACGTCAACAGTTATTCAGATGTAGATTGGGCTGGAAGTGTCAAAGATAGGAAAAACACTTCTGGCATTTGTTTCAGCTTAGGATCCGTAGTGATCTCTTGTGCTTGCAGAAAACAATCCTCAGTTGCACTAATTACTGCTGAAGCTGAGTATATTGCTCCAAGTGTTGCTCCTAGAGAAGCAGTGTGGCTTCGTAAGCTTCTTGCTGGGCTGTTTGGACAAACTTGGGAACCTACAGTTATTCATTGTGATAATCAGAGTTGTATCAAAATGTCTGTCAATCCAGTGTTTCATGACAGGTCAAAACATGTGGAAACTCATTATCACTTCATTCGAGATATGGTACATAGAGGTGCCATTCAGCTGAAGTATGTCAACATTGATGAGCAGGTTGCAGATATTCTTACCAAGCCTCTATCCAAAGTGAAGTTTGTGTACTTTAGAGACAGACTCGGTGTTTTGGAAAATGAAACCCTGATTGAGAGGGAGTCTCAACCTCAGTGATACATTGTGTTGTATCAAACCACCCTCTGCGGGCAATGTAAGGTGGTATTGTAATCTTCTCAGGGGGAAGAGTAATTGTTAACCATCCTCAGCGGGCAATGTAAGATGGTAGAAAAGATCCTCTCCACCCTCTGTGGGCAATGTAAGGTGGATCTAGTCTATGTTTGTGTGTGAGCTGGAAGATTATATTATGTAGTTCCATTATATGCTTGTGTGCAAGATGGAAGACTACAATATTCTGATTATGTAATCCATTCTTTGCTTGTGTGCAAGATGGAAGATTATGATATTCTGATTATGTTTTCTCCCTAATTAAGAGGGAGTGTTGATTGTAATTAGGTAGGAGGGGCGGATTCCAATTGCCTTAGGCAACATTGGAATCCGCCCAAAGGGCTGGCCCCTCTTTCACGTGTAGGGTTGGGCCCTCACCCACACGCCACTCCCTAACTTAAATCCTCACGCCACACTAAGGAAACGTGTTCCCTATAAATAGGGCCGACCCTATATTCAAAAGACAATTCGCACAAAGGAAAAGATTAATAATTAATGTCAAAGCTATATTAATAATTAATGTCAAAGCCGACCTAACTAGATCCCTCGCCTCATATAAATAAAGGTCAACTTGACTTCATTTAGACACATCACATCTACTCTCTCATATATGCGAATCTGATCTGCAGGACAACAAACTTAGTTTTTCATCTGCTGGGCATAAAGCGATTCATCTCTGTTGGTAAGGGAGTGCTATTCATCAAGTGATCTGCCAATTGAAGGACATGCTGTTCTGAAGTTGATTACAGTCATCAGCTGGAGACATACATTTCATTTGAAGATCAAACCCTTGGTTGCTGGTTGATACAACAAAAGGCAGATCCGAAACTGGTTAAGGGGCAGATCTGAAACTACTTGAAGATGCCCTTAGCCCTAAGGGTGAACTGAGATAAGTATTGTAATCAGATTATTATTCATAATCCATAATCAGATTTGAGGATCTTTTCTGGCTGGGTTTTTCCTCCTAGGAGGTTTTCCCAGGGTATTTGTGTGTTGTGCGTTCATTTTGTTCATTTCTCTACCTTTGCTTAATTTACCTTTGCTTAATTCTGGATATTCCTAAACACTAACAACAATTAATATTAATCTGAAAGTAAGATAAATTTCTATTTTCTGAGTATTATATTAATCTAAAAGACTAAAATCAACAGTGACTCCCCCAAATACGAGGTATAAAAGGGAGAAGAGAACTCATTTGAAGGGGGGATAATTTTGGGAATCGGAAGTGCAGATCTGATTTAATTCATTTAAATAAGAAGTGCAGATCTGATTGTGAAAGGCTGTGTCCCTTTCAAAGGGCAGAAATAATGAAGAGTTGCACTCTTTCAAAGGGTGCTAATGTTGAAATCGGCATGTCTCTTGCCAAAGGGCATACATGATGAAGAGGTGTGACCTCTCCCTCACATTGAGAGATATAAAGGAAAGGAATCAAAAGCCTCTAATGATATCATCATCGATCAGATCAGATCAGAACTGTTATTAAGTTACAGGGAGTAACATCCTTGTTCTTGGTGGTATGCATGGGGATGCACTTAATATGTTTGCTTAATATATGAAGTCTGATAATGTTATTATGCAGAATTTAATAGTAATATTAATATAGACAGCAATATGTATGACAGTCATACTTAATTTCATATACTTTCATAGTACATGAAATACTATTATATTAACTGCCTGGACTTTAATTCATTTGCTAATGCCTATAAGAGGATAGGTTGGTGTGTGTAGGGAAAGGCGAGTAAACCCGTCACAAGTGATGGTGAGCCCAAGATGGGTAGGGACGTAATCCTGGGCCTTGGGGGAGCCTCTTCGTAGTTGGTGTCAGCACCCTATGACAGTAAATCCCCATCTCTCATTAGGATTAGGAAAGAGGCTAAGATAGGACTTAGTATAATGAATGTTGAATCTGTTATAAATACTAATTCATTTAATAGTTTAAGAAATATGAATTGAAGCATAATAATGTATAGTAATGTGTGTTAAATCATTTGGAAACAGGCAGCCTCCTAGTAGGGGACATTACATGAAGTCAAGTGTTAAGCAATGGAGTTATTTCATGACAATTTAATTTTTTTGGAAATTTCCTTCTACATGTCGAATTTCCACTACTGAAAATTGAGAGCTAAGTTAAAGAGAAGTTGGAAATCTTCCCCATGGAAATTGATTTTCCACTCTAAGGGAAATTTGCAAGGCAAAATATTGATGAAAGAACAAAATCTTCCTTGTGGAATGCAAATTTCCACTCCTTGTGCTAGTTGATTTTCCACCCTTGGCAATTGAACAAGTTATCAAGAAGAAAGGAAATGAAGGTGGCAATCTTCCTTCTAGAGGTTGATTTTTTACTCAAGGCAAAATTTCCTAGTAATTTGGAACAAGGAAGGTTAAAAAACAAGTCAAATCTTCCTTTTACACATCGATTTTCCACCCTTGCTCTATGTTGAACGATGAATAAAGGTGGTGAAATTTTAAGGGATGAAAAACAAAATCTTCCTAGTAGAGTTCAAATTTCTACTCTTCTATTTAAATCAAGCCTTGAGCAAATTTTTGAGAAGGAAAACCTTCCTCCTTCCTAGTGAAATTCTGCACCTTCCTAGTGCATGGTGATTTTCCACTCCAAGTTTAATGAATTTCCAAGGCAAAATCTTCCCTGTGCACCTCAAAATTCTGCACCTTCCTTCTAGGTTGCGTTTTCCACTCTTCATTTTGAGTGATTGAAGGTGATTGAAATCGAATTTGAACAAAAAACAAAGTCTTCCTTTTTAGTATCGAATTTTCACCCTTCATGTGCAATTCAAACTTAAGCGCTTCACATTAATGATTATTTAATTGTAAGATCGCATGAGGAAAAGGAGAATGCTGACTTGACAAGGGATGTGAATTTTAATTAGATGCAAAAACAAAATGTTTTTTTTTTTTTGAAAAGGCAAAGTCGGCCTTGTTAGAGAGTGAAAGGGTGCGATTATTAGTTTCAAGTCAAATAAAATAAAGGAGACATGTGCTATTCCTTCAAATCAAATTCAAATCTGCTTAAGAGGAACATTTCAAATTCGCATTAAGGAGATCTTCTCAAAATTGCAGCCAGCGAAAGAGAATTCAAAATTCAATCAAGCTTTGTCAAGCATTGAAGGGTGAAGTGAAAGCAAAAATCGAATTTTGAGAGAAGGGAAGAAGGCTGATTGAAGATCAAAGTCCAAATCGCTTCTTGCTATGGAGAGCAATCAGATTATAAAGCCTAATTCAAGCATTCAGATTTATAATCAGATCTTTGTCAAGTATACATGCTTGATTTTAACATAATTTGTGAGGAGTTTCATATTCAATTAATGATTCGATTCCTAGAATTATCATTTAAAGTCATTCAATTCTGATTTTAGGACTTAAATTCAAGATTTACAAGTAGAAATCAGAACTTAGCGATTCTGGAATTGGTAACTTGAAGCATTTTCTTAGTCATTATTCATTTTCAAACCAAGATTGTAGTTTGCCAATATGCCAGCCAAAACAAAGGCACCCAGTAACTTAGTTGGCAACCTGAAAATTCATTCCAACAGGTTCAAGCATTCATAGAAAATGAAATATTTAATATCCTGGATAATGTTAGTACTATCCCTTGTCCATCCTTCCATCAGCTTAGTTGGTGTCAAGTTCTGTCAGAATTTGTGGAGAAAAGTGGTTCTGCTATGGACAGGCAGCCATATGAACGGACACTTCCGTCCATCGACAGTGAATATTCATGGATCCTCAATGATTTGTGCTCAAGATGGCCTGTAAGAGATTGACAGGACAACTGCTCTGCTTGGCAGGACAACAAATGTAATGTTTGCACAGTATTTGGGACATGTTGTTATGTCATAATCCTTTGCGGAATGTTTCCAGGATATGCTCTTCATTAAGAGCATCTCCAAAAAACACAGAGAAAAAGTGATGTGGTGGAGATGTACTGTCCCCGTCCTCCCACTCAGAAATGTCACAAAACTGCAGGGATGCATCACTAGGACACTACAAAATTAACTTGTTTTTAATTAATTATGGAAATTAATATAATTTTTTCCTTGCAATGTAGGTATGCTTCTCAATTTTTTTTCATTTTCAAAATTTTGCCTTAAATTTCATTTGCCATTAGATTCTGGATTGATTCTCTTCATGCTCTATACCCTAAAAATCCCATCATTGTTGTCATTTTTTAAGGAGCTGGGGTGGTGATTGCAGATAGCTTCTCCACCTTGGGCTGGCTTATATTAAAAGAGATTTTTGGTTGACCATCAGCATATTCTGTTAGACTTAGGTTTATATCATTGTCAATAACTGGATAATCACTATGCAAATTTAATTTGTGAAACCAGATGGTGATGTGATCTGTGGGTTTCATGAGTATTTAGAGTTTCCTTGTTCAGATGGCTCATCAATGGGATGTGACCCCATGCTAAACTTTATAGATTAGAAAACTAGTTAGGCAATGGTGGCAAGCCTTGCTTAGGGTACGTGTAATGGTTTCCTGTGTTTATTAGTGACATTCTACTAGATGCATGCAGTGTTGTTCTGGGTGAAGCCTATGCAGTTTTCCCGGTTCTCTTATTTCTTTAACATCATTTGATAAACTCAGATGATGTTTGCAGTTTTGAATGTATGGTGATTTGAGGTATTACACTGTATGTTAGAAATTTGAACCCATCTGTTGTATGGTTCACTTCTTCTCTTATTGTAGTTTCAGTCGTAGTTATGTTGTCTGATCAACACTGAGAAAAAGAAGACATGAATTATTTCATCTCAGCTTGCTGCTGTCTTTTCAGGATCATAGAAAATTGTTTTAAATAGTTTTTAACGTCAACTTTGTACAGGAAATTAACATAATGAAGACTGATATATGCTTAATTTGGCAGGTTTTTGGTTGATCAAGGATGCATTAAGCCTCTGTGTGATCTGTTAGACTGTAAAGACCCAGAACTTGTGAACCTTTGCCTTGAGGGCCTTGAGAATATCATGAAAGTAGGAGAAGCAGAAAAGGAACTAGGGAACACTGCAGGCATAAATCTATATGCTCAATACGTTAATGATGCTGGAGGAATTGAAAAGATAGAGAATTTGCAGATTTACAATAATGATGAGAACTATGTGAAGGCTGTACAGATTCTTGAAACCTATTGGGAAAAAGATGATGAGAACTACTATGTAATAGAAGATGATGGGAAGAATGACCTATGCATAGTTGCTAATGGCACTGATGATCAGCCAACTTTCAATATTGGTGCAAATCAAGCAGAAAAACTTCCCAGCGGTTTCACTTTTGGTTAAGGAGGTCTTCTTTTGATGCCTTCTATGTTCTAAAATGTGATTGCTACTTGTTCTTGTGCGTAAAATTTTGCTAAATTTTGTGGCAGCTGAAATTTTGGGCGTGCAGTGTATTTGTGAGACTTTTAAAGATAAATCTGTGATATATCTTTTTCAAAGAAATAAATTTACTGTGGATATCCCCATTTCTTGGGAATTGTTTGCACCTTTGTATTGTTTTCATTGAGGGATTTAAATGTTAGAGACATATTTAAGCCGACAATAAAGTTTCCCAGCTGTCTATATTGGCTATCTTTGTCTCTGTGTTCGTTCAAAGTGATAATAAATATTGACAGGCTGTATGATGGTATTTTTTGTCAGCCCAATTTTGTCATGGTGAATTTCGATCACATGGTTAGTACATTTAAATGTCTTAAGATGATTGTCTAGTTAGATCTGTATAATCTTACTGAAAAGAAGAATTCTGCACGGGTGGAATATTTTCCCAGTATTGATGATTCTAGTTTTCTTGGGATTTAAATCTACATAAAACTACAGAATGAGTTAGGGACTGTGAAAAGTTCGTGTCTTCTAAAGTACTGTACTTGGTAAGCTGTATTCTGTTGTGCTTCTTCTTTTGACCAATCAAGTTCATGTAGTCTAATTCTTTTTTGTTAGTGTGCAAATCTGCAGTCGTATGCACGTGCTGAAGATTGGGGACTGGATGGCTCAACATTTCCAACATCAATGCATCAGGCACTTGGCTGATCAGATCAAAGCCATACAAGATGAGACCTAAAACTTGATGGAGTTGTGTGATATTTTGTGTGCCTTTGTTGAACATCACAAAGCCATCTTCACCTCCCAAGATCACCCCTACTTAAGATCTCACTCCTCAGGCGTGCCTCAGGGTGATAATGCAGTCATGGATGGTCAGTCTGATGGCTATCCAATCATGCAGCCTTATCACAAACACTCCACAAACATGCACAACAGAATTCAGTTAGCACCAACAAAACAACATGACATTGAGCTGAAAAATAATATTTTATAACTTCACAATCTGGAATACATCAATAGTTACTGGCTTACTGCCACTAGGGCTTACAATCAGATCGATGACTTTGCCTTCAATTACAACACAAATTACGCACTTCACAAGAGTGTGACCCAATAACATGAACTACCTTGGCCAATCTTCTATATTTGCTTTTCTTTGAACTCTTGGATTACCACTCAATGATTCGACCACCTTTATAGTGAAGGTTGATGTAGAAGCTTGCTACTACAAAAAATGCAGTATAACCCCCCATGGACTCAGGATACGCATTATGGGTTCGATATTAGAAGATTTCACTTTTTAAGTTTGCATCAGAATTGGATGCAATGCTATGAAACGTGTAAATGCCATCTTCTGTTATGTTGGCAATATGTGACTCTAAACTTTGCGGCTCTAAATACAAACCACCTTGGGACCAATAATGCTACCAATGACATTAGCCATTTGCACAAAGCTCAAAATCATGGCTAACACCTTATATACCTCCTTGCAAGCCACCTTTACAATGTAACATGAGATATAAAACTAGACATGTGGACATGCTCTAAATGCTCATATGATGCTTTGGATATAATCTCATGGCGATCTGAAGTAAATGTGTTACCACATGGTTGATTCTATCTATTGGTTTGAGTGTGATATTTGATGGTCATGGATAGAAAACTCAAGTGTGACTTGGAAAAATGACTAAAAACAACTGACTACAAAACACAACCAAATATAAAGCAAGTGTTTTGGTTGACGCAAGACTTCTTGCAGCCCTAAGATTCTCCTCCATCAAATGATGCCATGCAAATTCATTCATGCACAATGTGTCATGTGGCCTGCTTCTACATGCCAATGAATTTGCATGATGCGACTCTCCAAATGGCTAGTGATAAGTTCACCATCGTAGATGGTATCCCTTGTGAATTGCACAAAGCTAGGTGATACAATTAGGCCTAACCTTTAGAAATTATATGAATGCTTCTCATAGTAGCTCTTTAGGCCAAGTCATTAACAAAGGCGATATCAAATTTGCTTTCAAACTACATGATCTTGGAGCTAATCACAAATTGGAGACTCGTTACTTTGTTGAACGTCTAGTATTAGATTATTGCCAAGGTCTTTTGCTCTCTAGTTGAAGGATCTTTTCCCAATTGTTGTACACTTGTAGCAGATTGAATTCATTAAAAGCAAGCACATCCATGACAATACTTGAGCAATTTGGAGGGAATGAACTGTTGGAAAAGTGTGTTTTACATCTTGCATGATGACATTGGAATGTTTGTTAGGGAAGGTGTGTTGTATGCCTTTTGTAATAGCATAAAATGCTGTTCTAAGTTGTGGTCCTCGTGGAATGGGACACCACACTTGGTTATTAGGCTGATTTGTCCTAGTCTATTGTTGTAGGAGACATTAAAATTGTAAACATTATGGGGAGACACAAAAGGACAAACATAGAGACATTTGAAGGTGAAAGGTTGCATCAAAGGGTAAACAAATGAGATGCCTTGGAATGTGGAGAGACTTGTGGGTGATGTAACATGAGGAGACGTGGATTATTAAGGGGATCCATAGTTTTGTACCCATTATATTGTAAAATCACTTGGTGGTTTGTTACAAGCTTTGTGCTTATACAAACAAACTCATGGCATTGTAAAACCACACAAGAAGGTTATGTGTTGCATGTAGGTTATGTGCTTATACAAACAAGCTCATGGCATTGTGGGTTATGTGTTGCATGTTGTATTGAGATCATCTTACATGAAAGTACATATTGGATTGAATAGAGAGTAGAGATTCTCTTCTTGACATCCTCATCTATCATTGACTTAGAAGTTGTAGTAGGAATGGCATTCTCACTAAAATACATAATAGGTTTGACCCTTGAATCTTCCAACCTTAGTGCACCCTTCCTCCACTACACTTGTTGACTTTGTAATCTTAACATTATTCCTATGGACTAATGGGTTGACTTTGGGAATATTAAGTCACCTCTAGTTGATCATTATTCCCATTTCTTTCTATAGAAAGTGGTTTATTGGGCAATGGTGTAATGGAGAACACACAAAAATGTAAGTTATTGCACCATGATTAACATAGATAATAACATAAATATAGTATTATTTCATATGTTATCGATTGATTGCAAATATGCTTATAAATTCATTGCCTTCAATTTCATTCTTAACCACTTGCCAACCATTTGTCTAATTTATTACTACCTATGATGCAATATTCTGACTTGCCATCCTCCCACCCTTTATTTCATCACTTTGAACAAAGGTGGGAACACTAGTAACTAGATTCAGACAAAACCAATGGCCCAAAATTCACATCATCAAGGACATATCTAATTGAACACGTAAGTGGAATGCTTTTGGTGCAAGAACATCTAAGGCATAAGATCAATTTTGCATCACCTAGAAATATTTTTTTCACATTTGTTTGCTTGTTTATGGGTTTACAATACTTTTCTAGTCATCACATGATCACCACAACTTGTGGTTCCTACAAAGACATATTAGAGTTCTCAATTTAGTCATGCATATCAAAGATCCTTTTTCAACCATGTTGCAACCAAACGAGCTTTGTAGTAACATCTATTTACATTTTTTAAGATTGTTGGTCCTAGGAAGGTTCATGGTACAAAATACATCAAGATAAAATGGACATTCTTTACTATATTCATTATAGAAGGTTTCCACCTATGTGCAGTGAGGATACATGTTTCATGTAGGATCCATAATTTAAATCATTAATAAATCCACTTAATTGAATTAATTAAATATATCTTATTATTCATTTTATGTAAATATTTCATTATTCGCAAAATAAAAAATTAATAAATAAAATCTAAATAATCATTATTAGAATCGAATCAATAAAATCATAATAAAATCCAGCAAATTGAATGCATGAGTTAAAACAAATTAGTTAATAGTTTGAAAAAAATAAAATAAAAAAATTAAGAAATCAATAAATTATATAATTAAATAATAATAGCAAGCTTATCCTTATCCACTTCACCAATCCTCATTGACATCCTAAAAAATATATAAATTTAGATTGAATTCTCATCTTTCACAATGAACAATTTAGATTGAGCAAGTAGATATTCCCACAATGAAAAACACACATTATCTAACATAGAGCTTATCTAGAATGCTCCATTTGATGTTTATGTAGGTTAGTGTGAATGTTATGTGTAATTGGACTTGAAGTTTGTCTTAAATTCTACTTGTGATGTTTTAATATTATATGCTTACAATTGCAATATAGTTCTATTTGTCTTTCTTTGTTTATGTTGTTTAATTATCCTTTGCATATTCTTGAATGCCTATCATAACTCAAACCTTTACACTTATAACCTAATTGAATTTCTTTGATCAAAGGGTCAATACCAAGCTTTACACCTATGCCCTACATCAATGTGCCCCATGATAGTCTCCCTTGTTAGGGACAAACCTCACACAAAATATTAAGAGTTAGTCAACATGTTAGTTGGCATGATATAAGTATAAAATCAAAATCATATGCAATATAAATATTCAAATATTTTTCAAATGATGATATGTCACTTCCGAATGTCTAACAACTATTTATCATATCCAACCATCATAAAATCAAAATATACATGAAATGATGATAATTCTTAATAATTGTTTAATACTACACAAAACCTGAGTACAACAAATCTCAATAGGTGTATAAGATAAATTAAAATTATATAGTAAATTTTTAAATAGTCCAAAATTGTGGCATCACATCATTTCGTCAAACTTTAAGGATATGATTTAATGATTTAACAAAAGTATCAAAGACAACAAGCAACCATGCAAGATTCTTAATTTGTCATTAAGTGCAAATGTTGATGTAAGTTGATGAATTAATGATGCATTGTAGTCCTTCAATGATAATACAAATCGGAATTCAAGCTAGTGGATCTTTATAAATGTCATAAAGTGAATTAGGTTTTGTCCTCTTATAAAATGAACTGACATATAATTTGAAAATTTTCAAACTTAAGTTGACAACAAACACCTAAGTAGGAAGGGGTTGGCTTTGGCCCAATTTAGTATTGAGTATTTTACATCATATAAATAAACCAAGTTTATATTCATGGTTGTGGATTCAAATTTAATAAAATAATGGATCAACTAAGGATTAGTACTAGGCCTTAGATGTGTGCACATAGAATTACGCTAGGTCTAGGATCTTTGGGAACCTTGTGCAAAAAACACATTTGTAGATTAGTCATTGCATCAAAGGCTCTAATCGACATGACCACAAAATAAATGGAAAAATCCTATTTTTGCCAATATAATCAAAGTAGGTTCAGTTTATTTGCTTGAAAGAAAATTCAAAACCATAATAAACTATTTCCATATAATGTTTCCAAGAGAGAAGAATATAAAAATAGTTATTCATAATCCACAATGTAAATAACAGACAAACATGCCATTAAGATGATGCATATGTATCCTAGAAAAAACCCCATGAGGAAAAAAACCTAGCCTCCAAAAAAAACTCACAAACTCAATGTATTATCTCATGAACAAAAATTATAATACACTTTTAGATTCTCCATCAATTGCTATAATTGCAATCCATGTGAATAAGAAAATGAAAATCATGTAACCACACATACTGATCCACATTTCCTCTCCTCACATATGCAAATTGCAATAGATTCTTAATCCAAACTTATCCAACAAGCCAAAGGTTAAACAAGCCAACCTCAACAACTAGTCATGTGCTTAATTTATAGAAAAGGCTTGCATATAACCAATAATTGGTACTACATAGGGTTAATCCCATAGCGCAACGATAATGTTGTGAGCTACGTTCATGAGGAATCTTGTGTTCGACTCTCTGCAGATCCTCCTAGTATGAGGTGAATGAAAGGTCAATTGCATTGTGTGGCATGCGTAGCAAAGGAGGGTGATGCAGTCCATAGGGGTACCCACATTGGCGTCCCTATAGTCCAGCGATGACCCTACTTGACGTACGGAAGGAGTTGGTGATAGTTAAAGGCAGAGATCAAGGAAGGAATAGAGGTGCCTCATGGAGCAATAAGGGGTGGTAGAAGGAGGCATTAGAAGTACAAAGAGATAAGGTGGTAAGCTCGGTGCAACGAAGAGATAATGTTGGAGCATGAACAGGAGATGTAAGGAGATCGAAGGGATAAGGAGTATGGAGAGATAAGGGGTAAGGTGTATGGTTAATTTTGCATGAGTCAAAAACTTGGAGGTGTTAATACCTCGACAATCTAACTGTGGGGATGAGATCCCCCAATGTGATCCCACTGGTTCAAAGTTCCAGTCAAAAGCGTAAGAGTTACCGATGAAAAAAATTTGGTACTACATAAAATATATAGCTCTAAATTCCGCCCTTACAAAACTATATCCATTTCATTTATTTTTTGGTACTATATTTTCCCAATAATAAACATTTTCCTAATGTACAAACTACATTAAATATTTGTCTCAAATTATCACATACAACATACAAAGTCCTCCTAAGAATTTCTAACCCATGTGACACATGCATCCCTAGATTCTATAAATTAACCATAATAAAACTTTACTTTTACATTATAAATATTATAAAAGGTAAATAACACACCTTTTCTCAAAATTGTTCCACTTGTTGTATGCATTACATAAGGGGTTGAAAGTAAACTCAAACATCAAGTGGACATTCTCTAAATCCAACATGTATAATTGAGACATCCAAATTCTCCATGTGTTCCATCAATATAACTACAACAATAACCAAGGTGACCACCATCTCAAACAAGAACTCTCACATTCTCCATCATGCCATACACAACATAAGATCCAATCCAAAAGAGATGACACAAAATTTTCACATAGAAGTATGAATCCTTCCTCAGTTCAACATCCAAACAAAAATACCAAATATAATGATAACAAATAGGTGCAAGTAGCTACAAATAACTAACCAACACAACTAGAATAGAAACCAGAAGAAGTTGCTAACTCATCCAACTAGCCAAACCTTAAAACATCCAACTAGCCAACCTTTAAAACCAAGATAGAATAATCATAATAAATAGATAACATGCCATCAATATATCCAACCCAATACAAATATTGATTACAACTTCTCGTCTATACATTATTTGACATAAAGAAGTCCTTCAATATAACAACACATAAACATGAGATAAAAAACTTCAAGACCAATCCAATAGTATAATAAAACATCCAACAAAAGACATATATACAACATGAAAATTAAAATCAATATTAGGAAACCAGGAGAAAAGGTAATACTGAGAAAGTGGGTTTGATAAGTGCACAAACTAACAAGGCTTAAGATATCACTTAAACAATAAAAAACAGGCTAGAGCTAGTCAATACAAAAATATAACAAAAGTAACTAGGTCATGGACAACTTTAGGGTTTTTGGACTTAGAGAAATATTGTAACCTTAATAGGTAAGCTCAAACCCTATGAACATTGTAAAAATTATTCTAGAGGTCAATCTAAAGATGTCAACCCTAATTGTTTGTTCAACTTGCTCTTGTAGCGTCGTAAATTGTCACTCGACCAATTTACACCTCATGTTTGTGCCCCTACTTTAGCATGTCTTTCTCTCATCTCCTATCTAGGTCTATTCAGTGCCTTAATTCCATTTCTGATGCCATGTACACTTGCTAGTTGATTTCTTGGAGGGATATCCTTCTCCCTAGGGCTTATTGAGGTCCCTAATTGAGGAGGACTAGGGCGCTAGTAGGCCCTATGTTAAAGTGTGAGATGGGCCATGTCTCTCCAGTGTAAAATGAAATTGGTGGCTCAACATGACCGTTGGAGGTCGACCTATTCAATAAATTGACCTATGATCTCATATATAAAGACATCAATCAATTCATTTCAAACCTAGGTCTCTATCTCTAAGCAATCAAGTGTTCTTGCATCCGTGAAGTGTTCATCAAGCATTTTCAAAGATCTTCAAGGCTGCATATTCTTCATTCAACCATTGTCAAGCAAAATTAAATCATTCATATGAAAGCATGTGTGTGTGTGTGTGATTAGGGTTTTATTAGGTTCATTCCATTTCATACAACATATGCGATTACATTCAAGAAACAAAGCATCATCATCAACAATTACATATTTGAGGTATACCTTTCCATTATTTATTTTAGTATTTGCAATATTTCATTCAAGGTTAATTCCTAAACCGGGTTTTGACTTAGGCAAACCCCTATTCCCAACCTATTTCCCTTCTCTAATGTGCGTAGGAATAGATACAAAGCTACGATCTTCAGATTAGCTTTATTAAAAGAGACGAACAAGTTCCCCTTTGGACAACGAAAAGTGGGGTGGACTAGAGTGACGGGTATTTTGGTATTGACAAATCAGAAGTTGCTTCTAGGAATAGGTCAGAACATTCTTATATTGCTCAGATCTAGGTTCGTGGCTTGATTCAACACCTATAGCTCACTGTTTCTGCATAATTACTTCAATTCCAACATATTCACCCTAATTTCAGCATTTCAACAACTCAACTTAAAAGAGGATTCAGTCAACCTGTGACCCAGGGAATCCGATAGAATTCTCAACCCTATCCTTGCTAATTTGTGGCCAGATCTATTAGGTCCACTCCTCTTTCAATGTAGTGGCACCTAAGCTTAAAATTAATGGTTTTTACCTTAATCAGGTGAAAGCCCTAATTTTTCACCATTACAGGTCCTTTGACATTGATGACAATATTTTCAACTGAAAAAGACAATACCAACCTTTGACACCAATGACAACATTTGCAATAATCTCTCCCCTTGTCATTGGTAGCAACTTCTAAATAAATCACAACTCACTAATACATTTGGACTAGATTTCCGACTGAGGTTTCTGACAGAGAAGGTATATTGCGGCCAAATTTGATTTTTTTTTTGAAAAAATACCCGCATTCGTCGTAATTCCGATGAAAATTTCCCATTTGGTTTCAATGAAGAAGGCATTAGCAATGAGAATTTTCCTTTTCCCAAAAAAGTGCTCGAGTTCATCATAATTCCGACGACAACGACCATTACTTAAAAAAGAAGAAGAGGGGAATTCATTTGTGAATTGCAAATTTCCCGCATAGGCGTCCGTGGTGACTTCAACCCCCAAGAACATTAAACCCGCGTCGAAGGCATTTTTGGCATTGCTTGCAATCTCGCGCAGGAGGTAGATTCAAATTGCCCTAGTTTTTAATTTCATTTTGCAAAAAATATACATGTGGTGGTTAATTGCCCTAGTTTAATCTCGTAAAATCATAGAACTGTGATTGAGGAGTGAGCGTTCAATTTTGTAGCAGCAATCCCTTCCTCCTGTATATGCGCGTGTTGATTGTTCACATGAGATCACATCTCTTTGTGACATCGTATCAAACAATTCACGAGCCTTGTCCATGTTTCCACATTTTGCATTCATGTCAAGCAGGGCATTTGCAATTACAACACCTAACAAAATTCCTCTATCCGTTATGCTTTGATGGATGTCCATACCCTATTCCAAAGCTCCCATTTTTGCACAGGCATGGAGGATGTTGGCAAAGGTTGTGGAATTTGGCTTTATGCCTTCCAATTTCATTTGCTTGAAAGTGTCTGAAGCCTTTTTGACAAATCCATTTTGTGCATATCCAGCAATCATTGCAGTCCATGAGACAACATTTCTTTTAGGCATTCTATCAAACAGTTCACGTGCCTTGTCTATGCTTCCACATTTTGCATACATGTCTACTAGGGCAGTTGCAACTACAACATCTGACAAAATTCCTCTATCCTTTATGCTTCGATGAATGTCCATACACTGTTCCAAATCTCCCATTTTGGCACAGGTAGGGAGGATGGTAGCAATGGTCATGGAATTTGGCTTTACACCTGCCGATTGCATTTGCTTGAAAGTTTCTAAAGCCGTCTCAACAAATCCATTTTGTGCATATCTGACAATCATTGCAGTCCAGGAAACCACATTTCTTTGAGGCAATTCGTCAAACAGTTCCCGTGCCTTGTCTATGATTCCATATTTTGCATACATGCTAACAGAGTAGTTGCAACTACATCTGACAAAATTCCTCTATCTTTTATGCTTTGATGGATGTCCATACCCTGTTCCAAAGCTCCCATTTTGGCACAGGCTGGGAGTACGCTGGCAAACGTAACTAAAGAAATGCAATGATCAGCTCCAAAGACATCAAACCACTACTAACAAAACCAAGAGTCTAAAATATGATAGGGAATAGTGTGAGCTGTCCTGAAATAAAATATTTTATTTTCAATTTCAACTAAAACATAATTACTTAGCCATTTAATGTTATTAATTAGTGTTTAATTTATGAAAGAGATAAATGGTTGGCCACAAGTACATGAGTTACTAAATGCACACAAATAAGTGAATTTGATATTCAAAACTATCTACAATGAATTCAATTCTTGTCCATTAGTCATTTATGTTTGCAATAAGCATCTTTCTTTGTTTTTCTTAATCTTTATTCATAGTTATGTGCATATTTCACATTCTATAATTAGGATATCAATTGCTATGGCTGAACACTAGCATGATGTTTGTGTTGTGGTATAGATGCATGGAAACATAATTATGGGATTGTTATATTATAGAGATCATAAATCTAGATATCACATATTAGTTCTAGCTCTTCTTGGATTGAGTCTAAAGTTGACATACAATCGTAAAGCCATTATTAGCAGATCTATCCATTTCTAGTAAAAACAATTGAGAAAGTCATTTTGATATTGAGAGTTTCTTATCTGTTTACCTATTGATCATTATTAAGCAATAATATTTAGGTCTATTTATCTCTCTTGCAAAACCTCTGTAAGTGTCCTAGATTGTCCCTACTACTCCCTCTTCAATGAAATAGTGGAGTTCTAAAGATTTGTTGCACAAGATGGTGTTGAACGTATCAACAAGGCTAGCATGGAAGGCATGTTCAAGCTTCCACTTGTACAACTTACAACAAATGATTTGTTGATAGAAGAAATTCTTGAAATAGGGATACAATCGAAAGACAAGTAAGTACATACAAACCTCCTCAGTTGAAAGTAAAATCTGTTTATAAAAAGAGTACATTGAATCCCAATCCATAAACAAAATAGAGATACCGATGGAGACTTAATTGGATGTAGCATGTCGCACCAAAGTTGTTAGAGTATGCTAAGCTAGTACATAATGTTTCCTAAAGCCACATTAGTATTTTACCCAGATCATTATCTACCAAAACTAACTATAGTAATCCTTTTGAGGATTCATTTCATGGTGCTAGATCTTCATTTAGTTCCACTTCTTGGTGGAGAAAAGAACAATTATTTCTTGAGGTAGATGAATATCCCATCAACAAAGGACAAGACCCTTTCTAGAATATAACAAATTCTACTCCAACAAAAGATCATGGGGGTTTCACTAGAGATATTGAATAAGAGATAGACTTATACTGCTGCATTAAAAGCATTGGCATGTTCTTCATTTATTGATGTAAACTCTCTGTGATGCCACCACAACCAACAAAGGTGTAAAAAGTTGTTTGCAATGCATGGATTTTTAGGATTGTCCTTTGAGAAAACAACATTAAAGTATGGAAGCAGGATCTGCCAGCTCCTGAGGGAATCTTGATGAGAAATAATTGTAAAATATTTGGACGAGCTTATATGCAAAAACTCATGCTTCCTGATGGGTTTATGTACAGAAATAAGCACGAATTAAGTGGTAAAGGGGCTTCTGGAAACAAGAGGGACAGAGAGGCAGTGGAAGTGAAAACTTCTCGTGTTGTGTCTGCTCCATCTCAAAATGGGAATGGCGAAGGTGTTGTAAGAGGAGTTGAGAAGGGTGTTGGAAGAAGTGGGGGTGTTTACATTCCCCCATTTAAGCTGGCTCAAATGATGAAATATGTGGAAGACAAGAGCAATGTGGAATACCAGCGCATGACATGGGATGCCCTTCGGAAGAGTATCAATGGGTTAGTAAACAAGGTAAATGCATCTAACATCAAGAATATCATTCCAGAGTTGTTTGCAGAGAATCTCATCTGTGGGAGGGGTCTATTTTGTAGGTCTTGTATGAAATCCCAAATGGCATCCCCTGGATTTACAGATGTTTTTGCTGTGTTGGTTGTTGTGGTAAATACAAAATTTCCTAAAGTTGGCAATCTGCTTTTGCGAAGAATTATTTTGCAGCTTAAGAGGGCATACAAACGCAATGACAAGCACATGTTGATAGCAGCAGCCAAATTCATAGCTCATTTAGTGAATCAACAAGTTGCACATGAGATCATTGCCTTGGAACTTCTCACCCTTTTACTAGATAACCCCACAGATGACAGTGTAGAGGTTGTTGTTGGGTTCGTGAAAGAATGTGGTTCTTTGTTGCAAGACCTTTCACCCAAAGGTCTCTATGGGATTTTTGAAAGATTTAGAGGTAATCTCCATGAGGGGGAAATTGACAAACGAGTACAGTTTTTAATTGAAGGCCTTTTTGCAATTCGCAAAGCTAAGTTCGAGGGTCATCCAACTGTGCGTCCAGATCAATTAACACATGAAGTTTTCCTAGAAGATGAACTTGATCAAGAAGCTAGTTTGGATGTTTTCAAGCCAGATCCTGATTTCTTAGAGCATGAGGCAACCTATGAAAAACTGAAGAAAGATATCCTTGGAGATGCTTCTTCAGATGAAGCAGAAGGGGAGAATGATTCAGGTGATGATGATGGTGATGATGATGATGATGATGATGATGATGATGATGATGATGATGATGATGATGATGATGATGATGATGATGATGATGATGATGAAGAGGAAGGTGAGGAAGCACTGAGAATACAGGATGAGACAAAGACAAACTTGGTCAATTTAAGACATACAATTTATTTGACAATCGTGTCAAGTGTCGATTTTGAGGAAGCTGGTCATAAGCTACTAAAGATCAAGCTTGAACCTGGTCAAGAGATGGAATTATGCATCATGTTGTTAGAATGCTGCAGTCAAGAGAGAACATACCTTCGTTATTATGGTCTTCTTGGGCAAAGATTCTGTATGATCAATAAAATTTATCAGGAATTTTTTGATAAGTGTTTTGTACAACAATATTCTATGATACACAGACTGGAAACAAATAAAATGTGTAATGTTGCAAAGTTTTTTGCCCACTTACTTGGCACAAATGCTCTTCCATGGCATTGTCTTGCTTATATACGTCTGACAGAGGAAGATACTACTTCCTCTTCTTGTATTTTTATAAAGATTCTCTTCCAGGAGCTGGTAGAGCAGCTCGGTATATTGTTTCTTAATGAAAGGTTCAACGATCCAACAATGCAGGAGTCTTTTGATTCAATTTTTCCAAAGGACAATCCCAAAAATTCACGGTTTGCTATCAATTTCTTTACTTCTATTGGTCTTGGTGGTATCACTGAGAGTTTACGTGAGTATTTGAAGAATATGCCAAGGCTTGTAATGTAGCAACAAAAGTCTATTCCCGAGTCAGATGAATCTTCCTCTAATGACGATTCTTCTAGTTCATCAGGTTCGTCAGATTCTGATACATTAGACTCAGATTCTGAGAGTGAAACTGACAGTGAGAGTAGTAAGGAGTCACCAAGAAAGAAAAATAATTCAAAGCATGACAATGAGTATGAAAAAACAAGAAGAAAGAAAAGGGCGAGGGCATCTGACTCGGAGGATGGAAGTGACAGTGAAAAAATCAGAAGGAAAAAGAAAAGGAATTAAAAATCTTTCTAGTCAGTTATTCAAGTCTCTAGTAGACACCGTTTTCCTGGACTGTGACAAACAAAAGAATCACTCCCAAGTGCTTTGGTTTTATAGCAGATGATTATAAGATGCTACAATGTTGTCTTATGTATTTTAATAGCCACGGGTTTTAGAGTTCTGTACTTGACAGGTAATGGATAAACAGTGTTAGGAGGAGAAAATATTGAAGGCCAAGTGCAGATTGTGATAATACTAGATCAATGAATCCTGTTATTTATTGAGTATTTCTTGTTTTCCATGTTGTGTGATGTACCATAAGCAAACTAGAAATTTAGATTCAATAAGATGCTTTGTTCAATGATGATAATTTCTATTTTATTGCTTGTGAAGAAAGACCATGTCAGACAATATCAAGGAGCAATAAAATAAGGAGACAATTGCTAGATTGTGGTCTAACTTGAAAAGGAAAGGTGATGGAAAATGTTATTGTCTATGCAAAATTTGTAAGGGGTTAAAGACTAGAAGACTTCTAATTAAAACAATGAAGAAACATTGTAGGCTACATGGTCACATTGAAGGTGGACATGATTATCATCCATTGGTAATTTTTTCGTTATATTGTTTTGACAATTTATATACATAATAAATCACGTGATGATGAGATCATGATCACGGTTTATTTATGTTTATCAATTTTATATAGGTCGAGCACCCCGGAGCACATGGTATGGATCAACACAAAAGCTGAGAATATGGTTTTCGAAGTGGACGAACATGGAGGTGTGAATATCGAAGCTGAAGATAATGATCCCATGGAAGATGACAATCATGAGCCAAAAAACACAATTGAAGATGATGGTACAAATACATTGATCCATGACTCATTTAGTACTCGCGCAGCTGATCATGATGATGAAGATGACCTTGATGTTGTTCATGATGTCCCTCTACTTGAGAAGGCATCTGAGGCCCTTTACAAAGGCTCACAGGCAACTCTTCTCTCCGTTGTATTGTTGTTGATGAACTTGAAGGTTATGAATGGTTTATCCAACATAACAATGTCACTTATGTTAAGGTATGTCATATATGTCATAATAAACTGTGAATCATGATGTACCATTAATATTCTTTATTATAACAAATTATATTTTTTCGCTGTAGATTGATAGGTGAGTTTTTGTTACCACCGTCAAATATTCTACCTCGCTCATACTGAGAATTATCTGCCGTTATGAAAGATATTGGAATGGAGTATCAAGCAATAGATGCTTGTCCCAATGATCATATTATATATCACAAACAACATGAATTTTGAACTGAATGCCCTGAATGTCATATCAGTAGATATCGAATAGATCAAATAACAAAAAGGGTTCCTCGCAAGGTTCTTCGCTATATTCCCATTATTCCACGTATGCAACGATTATTCAAGTGCACTAGCTTGGTACAATTTATGGATTACCATGCACGCAATAGAAGTCGAGATGACATTATTCGAATGCCTGCAGATGGTTCAACATTTATGGACATAGAGGAAAAGTGGCCACACTTTAAAGAACCTCGTAATCTCAGGCTTTCATTGGCAGCGAACGGTGTCAATCCATTTGGAGAGATGAGATTTGTTTACTCAGTGTGGCCTGTTTTTGTTATCAACAATAACATTCCTCCATGGATGTCAATAAAGAGGGAGCACATAATGTTGACAATGATTGTTCCAGGTATTTTATCATTTAAATATAGTCGTCTAAATTTAATTATAAATATTGCAGTAAAATGATCATAATAATTATGTAATGTTTTTGTTCATTCGATTAGGTAAGTACCAAGTTAAAGATATGAATGCATATATTGAGCCTCTTATCGACAAGTTCCTGGAGTTATGGAATGGTGTCACTATGTATGACGTCTCTAGACCAATAGGACAAAGACAATTTCAATTCCATGTGATGCTTCTATGGACAATACATGATGCCCCGAGGGTAACACATTTTTGTGGTACGTTATAGTGTTTAAGTTGTGCATGAACATTATAAATCAAAAAATTATCATATTTAATCCAATTATACATTATCTTGTAGGTCTTCGAACAAAGGGAAAATTTGCATGTCTTGTTTGTGGTCCAAAGATGAAATCTCGTCATTCAAAAAGTTTAGGAAAGCAGGTGTTTGATGAGTATAGGCACTTTCTCCACAAAAATCATAAGTATCGAAATACTGAAAAACATCTTTTCAATGGGAAAGAAGAGAATACATCAAAGCCACGAAGAATGACACCTCACCTGTGGAAGTTGGAATATAATAGAATTAATCGTCAAGGTAATGCCATTCCATCTATTGGTTTGTCATAAAACATCTTTTCTATTTTGTTTTGTTTATTGATGATGTGATTGATGATCATGAAGGCCCTGAAGGCATAAATGACCACCTTCCTAAGGGAATAAAAAGTTATCCCTGACAATTTAGTAGGTTGCCCTACTATGAGCAATTATAAATTGTTCATTTGTTTGATAGCATGCATATTGGAAAGAATATAACAAAGACAATATGGAAAATATTGGATGGAAGGCGTGACAAAGAAAAAATTGTCAAAATATGTAGTGACATTCAAGATTCCAATCATGCAATGATAAATGTCATTCAATCAAATAGCCATGGAGACCAGATTAATATAAGTGAGCTTCCTTGGTTATTAACGGACCAGCAAAGCAATGCTATAAAAGAAGTCATACGAAAAATTTGATTTCCCACAGGATTTGCTGCGAACATAAACAATCTCATATCAAAGAAAAGTGAATTTGGGCTAGGGATGAAAACGCATGATTGGCATACCTTCATTAAGGTAATTCACGTTCTTGTGTTTTTAGTATGTATTTAAGTACTGCACGTACGTGTACTTTTCATTATGTTACAAAAAAATGAAAAGATAATTTTATAATTGTTGCAGTACGTTCTACCTCTATCTCTCCTAGACAACTTCGATAATAATGTCAAGCAAGTCATATATGATCTTGGCAAATACATGAGGTAAGTAGTGATATTTGTTTAGTTCATTGTATAGATATTATATTTGTGATTTGTTTTACTTCTTATGTAATATATTTTTTGGTGTCTTGAATACCTTGTAGGTGGTTGTCATGTAAAGAAATCCATAAAGACGATATGAAATATTGGAAGAGAAAAATTCCTCATTTAATGTGTGAAATGCAAAAGTGTCTACCTTCGGCTTTTTTCAATGCACAAGAACACTACCTCATACACCAAGTTGAGGAGATTGAATTGTGTGGACCTGTACATACTAGGTCAATGTGGATGGTTGAGAGGCACTTGAAATTTTTGAAGGCTTTGGTTCGACAAAGAGCACATCCTGAGGGTTCTATGGTGGAGGGATATATGGTATACCAAACTATGGTGTACATTTCTGAATATCTTCCTAAGTTTGCAGCAAAGATCCACGTGGATTGCATTTGGGATCCCAACACCATTAACAAATTCGAAGGGGAGTACTTGACGGGGAAAGGTAGATTGAGGAAAGTGAGAGGTAATTATAAGATGTTATTGTAGTTAATTAATTCTTAATCTTCAAAATAAATCGATTGTAAGATGTCTATTTATTTTTTGTACAGTTGGTCGAGAGTGGGATGCACTACATTTGTATATTGCAAACAATCTTGATTGGATGACGGTATGGATTGAACGTTGTCAACATTTTGGATGCACGTTAACATGGGAAGATGTGGCTTCATTGGTTAAAGAAGCACATCGTAATGGAGATTCCAATGTTACGCAAAGGGAAATTGATTTAGCATATGGTTTAAGAGATAAACAGGTACATATAAATTTATTAATCACCCATATGTTTATCAACTCACAATGCAATAAATTTTACATGTTTGACATATCACAGGTCAAACACCACAACGCTATGTGTTGCAATGGTCATAAATTTTGCTTAAAAAAGTTGGATGACACAAAGAAAACTTGTGATTCTAGCATCACTGCAGTCTTTGAGGTGACAAATATTTCATCGAGAAATGACATTCATCCTCAATAGTCTCAAAATCGATACTATGGCATTTTGGATGATATACTTGAGTGTGACTTTAATTCCTTCAAATTAGTTTTGTTCGTCGTCAAATGGTACAGGCTACGATTGAATAAAAATGATCCTGATAGAACTGTTATTGAACATGATAATGGTTTTATAATGCTAAATACAAGGTCAGTTGAACTAGTTGGGGATGAGCCCTATGTTCTTCCAAGCCAATGTGAGCAAGTATTTTACTAAGAGGTTCCACATAAACCGGGTTGGTCATTTGTTGTTAGACATGATCCAAGAGGAAGGCCGATAAAGTATAATGTGATGGAAGAAGAAGATACCGAAGAAGAAGATATCGAAGAAGTATAAGATGAAGTGGATGATGATCACGATCGATAGTTTCTCAATGACGATGAAGAAGAACAAGAAGAAGAAGAAGAAGAAGATGATGATGATGATGGTGATGGTGATGGTGATGGTGATGGTGATGGTGATGGTGATGATGGTGATGGTGATGGTGATGGTGATGGTGATGGTGATGGTGGTGGTGGTGATGGTGATGCTGACGATGGTGATGATGGTGATGATGGTGATGATGATGGCGAAGACATTGATGATGATGATGACGACGACGACGACGACAATGATGATGATGATGATGATGATGATGTTGATGTTGGTGATGATGACCTTGATGTTCATGATGATGAAGAATGAAATGTATGAGGTATGTGATTAGTATATTATCTATTTAATATTGACTTCTTGATAGAATTGTTTTTACATAATTAATTCATTATGTTTTGAATTCTAATGCCATTACATAATTAATTCATGATGCACCTTTTAATATAGAGATGGAGATAGGGAGAGTGACTGTTTATGTGACAATTTTTAAACTGTGTTTATTTATGGAAATTGGATTTTTATTAGCTATGTGATGGATGTTGATTTAAAATACATATGTGATGGATCACATGTTTATGATGATGCATGTGACATTTTTTGAACTTTGTGTTTATTTATAGAACGTGGATTGTTTATTACCTATGTGATGGATGGTGATTTATGATACATATGTGATGGATTACATGTTTATGATGACACATGATATGTGATGCTAATTGTGATGCCTAATTACATATATGATGACACATCATGTGATGCTTTTGATGCTTATGATACATATGTATTTATTGTTTATCAACTTACAAATGTAGTAATGCTTATGATGCTCAATTGATGGTGTTGATTTTAGGTATAGTCCCTGTGTGATGCTGTCACCCTTGGTGGGAACAGGTCGTTGACTACAGACATCGTCAACCATTTAGTTGAGGATCCTGCATAGTCTACATAAAGTAAAGGTAAGGAATTAAAAAAATTACAATGATTTTGATGACAACATCTTTTTATTATTTAATACTCTTTTTGTCTACAAAGTTCATGTTGATCATGTTGTGTACTATGTAATTTCGCTAATGTTTTTTATATTTTTTCTTTGTCACGGGCCAACATGGATCCATCACATATCACAGACAGAGATGTAGCTTGCGACACTTCTACCGAGCAGGTAAACCTCATTGTAATTGTACAAATTAGATAGAAGCAAACTGTTACATTATTATGTTCTTTTTTTAGCGATTTATAATAATTTTGTAATTGTTAATGATATTCTTGACATAGACGGATGTTCAGGGAAAGGGAAAGGGAGTTGCAATACCTGAGCACCTTTCTAGGGATGTGGAATCATTAGGGTTAAGCAATGATGACCCTGAAGATCCCACAGATCTTGTGAAATTCTTTAAAATGCCTCTTATAAAAATTAGAAAAGAGATTGTTGCTTTGGTAGCCATGCATCCTACCATTGATGAGATACGACAGAGGGTGGAATTATTGTTTAAGACAGCAAAAAACTTGCAAGTAAGTAGTAATGAAAGCTTTAATTATAACAAAAGTTCAATAATGGTTTATATTTTATTCTCTTTTATGTCATTAACTTAAATATGAACGTATTGTTTTTACAACAATTTATCCACCCTCATGAAAGTCGTTCCCACTATCAAGGCGTTGCAGGATCTTCAGGTGATGCCGATTTTCTTGTATTATCACTTGCTTGGCTTATCACTCCGAGTACCCAAAACACATCATACTTGATATTGTCAATTTTCAAAATAAAGGTTCATCCTTGTTTACAATTCTTGCACTTTTCATATATTTAATGTTTGATATATTTAATGTATTATTCTTTAGGTGCTGTCAATGTTACTGTGCAAATGCTGCCACCGCCTCATCAGAGGTCACCCACACCTGTATTGCTGACTGCAATGTCGGCAACACATAGCATGCAGACATCCTCTAGTGCACGTCATATTGGCCCGCCCACTGTTGGTAGATCCCTCTTTTTCTCTATCTTCAGTCATGTGTTTATTTCCCTTCAAGTGTTCTTTCTTGAATTCTAATGCCATTTCATAGTGGATTCATTTTTTGTAGGAGACGATACACATGAGGATGTGCCAGAGGCGACTGCTGCTGATAACATACCATCATTTCCTGGATCTTCTCGTATTGCTAGTACGAGAATGTTGCAGGCCACATTGGTGGTGAGCGACGAAGAAATGCTTCCCTTAAAGATACAAAAGGTTCCGGGTACTTTAAAATTATTATTATATATACTCTAATTGTAATTTACTTTATGATCACTCGTTTTGGACTAATGATCCCATGAATTTTTTGTAGGCAATGATATTTTCTATAAACATCTTAGTGACATTGCATTGCAAATATTTGGGCCCACCATATGTAAAAGGTGGTACATCATATGTGAACTAACCCTAATCCACTTTTGATTTCATATCATTGCTAGAATAGTTTTCCTTTGATCCATTTCTTGAAGTGTAATAAATGTAGCTTCAGTTCATTTCTGAATCTAACAGGTTTGTTTTTGCTTTAAAAGGTAGAATGACCAAGAAAAAAGGTTAAAAGATGAATTGACAAACCAAATGGTTGAGTGGTTTGGAAATGCCACCTTTGACAAAACCAAGCTCCTTGAAAAAGCTGGCACATATCTAAAGTATGTGAGGGACCAATACAGGACCCATTTGGAGAGGAACCTAAAGTACGAGTGTCCCCCCATGATTCCAGAGAGGGAGTGGAAGGACCTAATTTTGGATGCCAAGGAGAGAATTGAAAGGAAAAAAGGAAATACACCACTAGACGCCAGAAGAAGGTATGAGATACTATTAAGAATGTAATTATGTACTAATTAATTACTCTTTATATTTATATAATATAACATATTTCAAACTTTTTATAGACTGAGTGACACGTCAAAGGCAACCAAGGCAAGGCAAGAAAAGCATAGGCAACACAAACTCGGCTCTGGTGGTTACACGAAACTTGTTGCACAAATTGTAAGTATCTCATGTAAACGAAATATTGCATCAAAATATTAATAAATTGTAAACTTTTTTTTTTAATCAAACAATGCAAGCAAAATTTACGATACTAAGAAAAAATGCAGGGCTCTGAATTCAATAGAGCACCCACAGAAGATGACAAGAGAATTGCCTACTAGCAAGGCTATTCAGCCATGGCTGATCAGCTACAAGAATTGAGTGGGCATACACAACATTCGAGTGCATCCGTCACACAGGTAAATATACTAAATGGAAGTTGTTTCAAATTGAATACTTTACCAATAATCTAATTGATGTTGAGTTCCAACATAAAGTGACTATATTTGTTTTAAATAAGCAAGCAATGATAAAAATGTGCATGTCATTGGAATGCAACCTGCTAATTGTGAAACACCACCTGCACATGAAGGTCCGAATGTGCATCACAGTAGTAGAGGTATTCATTTGCTATTCAAATTTATTTATTTAGCTATTAATACATTTAAACATCTTAATTTGTAATTAGAGTAGTAATTAATGTAACCTTTTTTGTTAATACTTTAGAGCATGTAGTTGGTGGTGAGCAAGTGGAGCATGATCTGGGTACACAACCTCAAGAACGTGATGTTACCCACTCAGGTAAAGAGGACCATTGCTATTACTTTAAACAAATATAATTGCAATTGGTGTTTAGCATTAATGTAACCTTTAGTATTTCAACTCCAGATGATCTAGAGGGTGTTCAACATGTTGAGGTTGAGGCTACACAAAATGATGTGGCCCCATCAGGTAAAGAGCACAACAATTATGTTCTCTAAATTAATGAAATACTTGTAACAATAATAATTTTTTTTTTGAATTTAACCCATTTCTTTGTTATTGCAGAGGACCCCCCTTCGCTTCAGTGTCCTCATCCTCAGTATAGGGCTAGGCATACATTGAGATCACGAGTAGTTGGCATAACATATGTAGAGGGGGGAAATGATGAAGAAACCGATGTTCCACTTAGTCTTTTCATAGCTTCAAAGAAAAAACAAAGAAAGAAATGATTGTAATCTAACTTATTTGATAATGACTGATTTTTATGTGTTAGTGAATGTAATTATGTGCTAATTAATGGTTATGGATGATATGTGTTGATTAATATTGATGAGTGTTGCGTGTTAATTAATGTTAATCAATGTTATGTGTTAATGAACGTTATATGATATTAATGAATGCATGCTATATTTTATTAATGGTAGAAAGAATTAGTGAATGAATGTTATAAGATGTTAACGGGGAATTTAGAATGATGTTAGGGGGGGGGGGGGGAGGGGCCAAATGAGCTTCCACCTTCACGTGGTTGGCCCTGTTAAGTAGAGAATATTAAACTATTCTCGAAACCAAGCGAAGCTCAACAAGGTAACACACTTTTCAATATTTCATTATGTTGCATAGTTAATCTTATTGAATAATGTATATTGAATCTTAATTGCAGGGTCCAACAGAGCCAACACGAACAACAACACCACAAGTTGCTGGGTATAATGAACTCCCATATTGTCTTGTCTATACACGAATAATATGAGTTGCTTCTAGTGTTGATATCCAAGGTAGGACTGCAAAATTTATGAATATGCCTCATCCTTGTAAGTTTTTTTATTACTTGTAAGTAATGAATATGCCTCATCCTTGTAAGTTTTTTTATTACTTGTAAGTCATGAATATTGCTCTTTAGTTGATTAAAATTAAATGAAAATATTTAATGAATACACAAAACTATATACATATGTAGGCACACCATGGTTGAGATGGTCCAACTTCCTAGTCTCACTCTACGACTAAGCTCATGCCATATCTAAATCAAAGACATCTCAAATACATGGTCGGTGGAAAGCTGCAAAATGACATTTTCATACATAAGCAAGACATACACAATTGGGCACAATCACCAAGAGAATGGTAAAAAGTGTGTTTGAGATTGTATCATGGATGCTTTTAAGGATTGTTCATGGATGCAAAAAATCTCTTCATTAATCCTTGACTCATGACTGCTATAATACTTCTTTAGACTTCTCATGTCATTTGTTGCACTTCACTATTTTGGATTGAGTTTCAACTATGAATTTGCCTTGACTTATGACTGTACCTAGCTTTGTCCTATCTTTGTAAGCTTCCTCTTTGAATTGTGGTTGTAGCTTTGATAATACCTTTTTAATTTTGCACTATTTGTAAGGAGGACAACTCCTAATGCATGTTGCAAATTGTGTGCTAGTGACTGAGACTAACCTAATGCATCTCAGAATGGCATAAATTGCCAAGATGAAGATATAGCAGATGACTTCAAGATTGTTGTTGTAGAAATTATTCGATTTCTGTGCTTGAAATTTATGTATATACACTATTTATAGTCTACTCTATATTTCCTACTCAGCTACTCCTATTGCTTTAAAATGAAATCTGAACTGATGAATTGTATTCTATAGATGACCAGTGCCTTTCTTCGTTGTTTGGGCTATAGAGTCTTTATATTTCTTTAGGACTTATTATGTAAACTTATGAGACAATTTTTAAACCCACCACCTCTTGATGAGTCTGTTAGTTACTATTTCTTATGAGCTCTACTTCAATATCTATATTGTAAACTGCTTGAATGAATTTAACCCTAGCTTTTAAGAGACCATCCAAGGAAGAAATACCAGGAACAATTACAATTTGCTAGTAAATATTTTTGATCCAAATCTATAATATGAAACATAGAATTTCACTGGAAGAACACGAATAACCTTATCTCCTTTAGATAATATCATAAGTAACTTCCTGTAGGAAATGCAATAATCCACAACATAAACGCAAAGGAAAATGACTGATTCTATTATGTATATTTGTCAAAATAGTACAATGGTAAGCCTGAGGCTATAATCTATTCCTTCTCTAATTCTCTTTCATGTTACAAAAGCTCCCCCCTTTATATGAGAGTATACATTATTACCAAGCGTTGTGGCTTTTCGGCATATAACCGGTAACCAACATTTTTTGTTTAACAAACTAGAAGATAAACAAATTGAGTATTGCCGTCTCCTCACCGATACCTATCTGGTATCCATTGGTCCTTTTTTATGTCGAAGAAACCCAAGGCTTCGGTGACTTCCTTTAGTTTTCCATCAAAATGCTTTTTCCATCGATATCACTATGCTCCTTCGATGAATGGGTCTGTTGTCTCACCGAAGCCCCTTTTATCCTCTCTTTGTCGTCTTCCACCAATAAAGTTGTATTGATGAAACCATGTGTATTGGAGACATGCCTTTTAGTCTCCTCAAAACTCATATTCTCATCGAAATCTTTTTGTTGTCCGACGGGTTTCATGTCAAAGAGACTTTGGACTTCGATGACTTCTTTTGTCCTCCCATCGAAACTCATATCCTTATCGATATCATTCATCGATGTAGTTTTCTTCTGTTTTATCAATATCACTTTTTCGATGAGAATGCTTCTTTCGATGAATCTTCTTTATCTTGCATCGATGATATTGTTTCTTCGAAAGCCTTTTCTCATCGGTGAGGGCCACCTCTGGTTTCTTCAATACCTTTTGTTGGTGGGACCATCTCTTTTGGTGAGTCTTTTTGCACCGATAGTGTTATATCCTCTAAGACCTTTTCTTGTCAATGAGAACCATCTCCACTTTCCTCGATATCTTTTATCGATGGAGTTACTGTCTTCGATGAGTCCTTTCTGAAGTTGATCGATGTTTTCTTTCTTCGATGCCCCTTTTATATCAATGAGATATTGTTGGGTCTCATCAATATTGTTTGAATCTTAGATACTTCGATAGAATGCTTTTAGACTTGTTCGATAACTTATGGGTTATTACAGTATCAATGAAAATGATGATTTCTTCCAAAGAGAGATGGCTTCTATGATTTAATTTCTCAAATCAAGATATTTTACTTAATTCAGATTTGATGCTCAACAGAATGACTGCACTATCACCAATATATCTTGAAGATTTGACTACTCTTTAGATTATGATTATGACTATCATGATATTTCATGAGACTGCTCTATCCCCATATGAAACCCTTTGTTCCCACAAATCAATGCTTTGAACTTGACTGCAACTTTATAGTGATCACTGTCTTTGTACAGTAAGCTTGCTACTTTCTCAACTTTTGATATATTGGAGGCTCCTAGGATAGTTTCTATCTTATAGTCACAATACCTTGCTATAATTTGTAGCTATTCTATGTTTATTTGTTTTCTATGTTTATTTGTTTCTCACTCTTAACTCATAGTTCAACCGAATATGGTTCATCTTGGAATCAATGCACATCGGTTATAATCAGATTATAACGAGTCTCCATGGTTGCAAGACCTGAAGAAGGATTCTTATCATCAATTAGATGCATACTTTTGGGAATATAGAAAGACAAAAAAATATATTAGAACCGTATTTTTTGTCGAGTCATAATATGATGTGTTAATTTAGCTAAATAAGGGAACCAATGTTGTATTAGGTTTAATTCCATGATGACAGTTGAAGCTTGTTAGAGATAGGGGATTTGTAGTAGTTGGCTTGTTAGGTTATGTCACAATCCCATGAAGGTCCTTGTAAACCGTTAATGTCAGTAGACATGAGACTGTTATGTAACGAATTGGATCAGCTAAACTTAGAAGTTTTGTAACTAATGAATCAACTGACTCAAGTGTATGTTAATTATCTTATGATGGTCATTTATGACCATTATTCTTAGTAGACATTAAGTAGTTCGCTAGATAGTTGGTTAGTAAACCAGTGAGTTAGTTGGATCAAGTGTATGCTATTTATCATATGATGGTTGTTAATAACCATTATTGTTAGTACACATTAAGCAGATGTCTTGTTTAGATGGTTGGTAACTAGTGAGTTTGTTGAGCTCAAGAATTGGATGTACAAGTCGAGCAAGGGAGGTGAACACTAACAACACATTGGTGCTTGCAATGTTAAAACCTTGGCCAAGATGGTGATGCTTTATCTAAGTGATGAAACTAGCCATTTGAATTCCTTTCTCAGATTGATTAGCTTAATAATATTTGTTCAATTTTTTTTATCGTTAAAATATTACCTTCCTTTTAGATAAATTAGTTAGATTCTTATTATGTTGAAGAACATTTAGTTAGTTTTCTCCTTCAACTGAAGTAGTTATGTTTTATTTTGAAATGCTCAATTTTTTATCTTAATATAGATCACAATTTATTTTCTTTAAGTATAGAATTAATGGAATATTACATATGGTATCAGAGCAACCAAGTTCGACATTGAACCTCAGGCTTTCCACCTATAAACAAAACTATATACATATGTAGGCGCACCATGGTTGAGATAATATGCAGGCGCACTATATACAAAACTATATTCGCAAGTAAATCTTTTATTCAAATCCACAATATGAAACACAGAGTTTTACTGGAAGAACACAAGTAACCTTATCTCCTTTAGATAATATCACAAGCAACTACCTACAAAAAGATGCAGTAATCCACAACATATACACAAAGGAAAGACGACTAATTATATTATGTATGGTCGCAAAATGGTACAATAGTAAGCCTGAGGCTATATTCTACTTCTTCTCTAATTATCCTTATTGTTACAAAAGTTCCCTCATTTATACGAGGGTATACATTGTCACCAAGCATCGTGGCTTTTCAACACATAACTATTAATTAGCACTTTTGTTAACAAACTGGAAGATAAACAAGCTTAGCATTCCTATGTGTTGAATGTACTTATCATCTTTATACAATAGAACACCATTGTTTAGTGTCCTCATGTCGCTTTCTGTCTAGAAATGATTGGATAGAATATGGTTAACACAAAGTGACAATTCTTTGTCTTGATCCAACTCTGCTATTGCTCGATTCTTCTCATCAATGAACTCTTGTTTCCACTGTTCAAACAATGTTAACTCACTATTACTATAAAAAGAGGGCACCCTAGGGGAATTCCCATTGTCCAGCCTTTGAAGCTCTTTCCTTAATTGATTTACCAATTCATCATGGGACTTCAAGTAAGCCTCGACTTCAATTTTCTCACCTGGATTAATCAAACTGTTGTCATTCATCATGTCTTCCAACCAAGACCTGAGCCTTTCATGCTCTTTCAAAGCTCTGACTGTTCTAGTGTATGTTTTCCAATAGATTTGTGCAACTTGCATCATACTTCTGAACCTATGTTCAATGATCTCCAGAATCAACTTATCCATCTTTTGTTGTACCTTTTCTACTTGCCGAGATGTCTTTTCGGCCTTGTTCCTCCAATACATAGCATCTGTCAAGGCATCCATGGCATCTCTGTCAACACCATATGTCATCCCCATTTGATTGGTACCTGTATCAATCTGAAGCAATCTTGCTTGCAGCCTGTATTTTTCTTCATCGGTTTTCTCATATAGGCTTTTGTATGTAGAATTTTCTTGGACCAGAAACTCTATCTGATCTTGGCTTAGTTTAGCAACATCCAAATTTAGTTTGGTAGTTGTTCTAGGGTTAGTCTTTCCAACCTGTTGCACCATCAAATGTCCAAAAGATTCTTTTGTATCAACCAATATAGGTCTTTTATCTTTGGGATAGATAGCCTACTATAGAAGAGCCTTCTGATCTGGATCATATCCTGATCCTCTAAAGAGTTTATCAATCTCTTTTGGCATCATTTTCTTACTTGGGTCCTATTTCTTGAGGAATCCATCAAACAACAAGGCAGAGTTCATGTCCCATCCAGAGTATAATAGCACACCACCTTCCTTAAGCAACTATCTTCCCTTCTCAGGTGTCATTTCTCTCATCACAAGATCCATCTCCTCTTGTAACTTTTGAAGTTGTTTCTATTCTTCACTATTTATCATGTTATTCCTAATTTGAGATCCTTTATGTTGACAGAGGAATGCGGTGAACTCCTTGGAATCAATGAAGTCACTATCAGCAATGAAATCCTCATGCTCCAAGAATTTGATGTCAGCCACTTCTCGGACATTCAGTTGTCCTGTTGCCAAGTCTATCAGTGTATCCTCTGCATAACCAGGGGGTAATCCTCTCGAGGAGTGAATGGAACGATGCCAGATGTGGAAGCAGGAGACATATGAGCCAAAGGCTCTGTATTCCTAATAGTATCAATGTAATTCCTAAAAACATGAGGCGGGACTCCCTCAAGTATTTCCAATTCATGCTCCATAAGTTTGTTGGCCAACTCCAAGGGGTCTTCAATCTTTTGTAGCACGTTCTCATCCATTTTCCTTCTAAAAAGCTTCCATTTATAAGCTTGCATTGCTTTCTCAAACTTTATTCGCTTCACTCTGGCCTCTTCTCTGCCAATGTTCTTAATGAGGTCATCTGGTAGGTAAGATTTATGCTCTCCAGCCTTCAGCTTTTGTGATGACTGGGATATCCTTTGGTATCCTTTAGGATCAAAATTGGGCCTTGGATCCCCCATAGCCATGCCATAATAATCCAATTTTGTCCGCAGCAGGCCATAACTCTTTGAACTTTTCGCAATAAAATATGAAAATACTAACAACCCAGGTACAATTGATTGTTTCCCATGGCTTGTCAGATGTTCTGTACTCACTATTGACAGTTGCCTCACAATTTCCAGACAAGCCACTCTATTAGGGACTATAAGTGGTAGTAAGTATGGTCTCCCTTCGAACCCGTATACCCTGACTTGTGTGCAGTATGAAAAACAATACCAATCTCCCCAATTGTGTTCAATTGAGGGATCTTCAGCGAAATCTTTTGGTCTTAGGAATCTTTGAACCTTTGGTGCAAGGGCATGATCGCACAGGCATCCCAACAGTCTATATAATGGCTTGACAAAGAACTCCTCAAAATGCCAATATTGATTATTCATATACCTCTGGTCCCATGAAGAAACCCATAGTTGCACTGGTTTTCTCATCCCAGCATTTTCATATGTCCTAACACATAACTCTTCTGGCCATATCCCTTCATCTTGGCCCACATACAATAGCATATGCATAAGTAAGGAATAATGCTTGAAATGAACATTGATGACATCCCCCTTTAACTTTTCTAACCCATGATTCAAAACCTCAACCAAATAAGCAGAAAAATCAAAGAAGCAGGGGTCCTTAGACTGCAAATCGGCACAAATGACCATGGCTGCAATATCCATCAAAGGATGGGCTTTTATCCCTAGCACTTGGGCAACACAGTAATAGGTATACTTGAAATATGGATGGAAAGAGTTGACATCATAGGGAGCTTTGTCATCCTGACCTAGTGGCACTAAGGACCCTGCATTCCTAGGTCTATGTATAGGGAGTCTCCACGTTTTGTAAATGTGCTCTAGGTTAAAATATTCACTTGTTAGCTTCTTGAGGTCAATCAATTCTTCAAATCCCCAATCCAACTCGAACACGGTGTCAATAACCTCCTTTCTGATTGCAAGAATTGGCTCACCCATGTAGTTATATATGGTCCTGGTTTTAGGGTCATAATTGTTTGCCAATTCCTTCATGAGCTCCACATTCATGAATACATTAGCCACAGTTAACCTTCCTAAGTTCAATCGCCATAAATTGTTGATAGGTTGAGGGGCAGCTCTTCTGTTGTACCCATATATGAATAATTCATACCCTCTCAATTTTGTCCATATGTCTCCAAGATCCTCAAACCGGTCCTCCAGGTCTTCCTCATTAGCTCTAATCTTCTTGGACCTCAAACTGGATGATGGGCACTGGTCAATCGGGTCTTGGGCCAAAGAACGCCCTTCCCTTTTTTGTCTTTTAGGTATTTCTTCTGCAGCGACAGGTTCTTTTCCCTTTCTAGTCTTATTAGTTTTAGATGATGATTCCATTTGAATTTTAAAAAAGAGGTATGTGTGCAAACAACTTACTTGGAATTACTGAGCTTTATCTGTGAATTTGCCCAATTCCTGCTTTTAGTTCGTCGCCTGTGAATTCCTTAATGTTGTGTCCTTTGATGTTGATCCACTACTTATGGCGTATTTAATCAGTTAGTAATGGCCATTTTGGACAATGGTCACTCAGGCACACGTTTGAATTTAATGGCGATGTGACCTTTCGTGGGATTTGTTTCTGATTTTCGTGGCAGTCAATAATCATTTCGATGAGGATATGTCTTTCGATCATTTGTTTCTTTAGTCCATTGATCTCTTTGTTTCTATCGACAATGATAGTTCTGATACTAAATGTTTAGTACAGATGCCAAGCTAACAAGATGAGAGGGGGGGGTGAATCATACAAACTTAATCTTTCATAAAAACATCAGATTCAACCTCGGTAACATATACTGCAGTAAAATAACCAAAACTGCTAAACATGTAAACTCAAAAGCATATAAACATTATAAACCTCATAACACCAAATTTAACGTGGAAATCCAAATAGGGAAAAACCACTATGGGATTTTGGACCCACTAAGAAATATACTCTTCTAGAGTATGCTCGGTTAAAAGAAAATCCTATTAAAGATTACAAAACACATTGCTAGATGTGACCCAGTTAAGGGATTTCCCTCAGATCTGTTAGGATCTTCACTTTGTTAGAAGTGACCTTATTAAAGGGTTTCAAACACTCAATTAGAATGTCACCTTGATAGAGGATTTACATATAAGCCTGTTAAGTCCACTTGGTTAAGAGATTTTCTGTCACTTTCACAAAACAACAGTAATAAAATCTAGTTGCAACTTCACATCTAAAATGCTGAAGCAGATTCTTATTTGCTCAATACAATCTAGACATAGAACTAATCTTGTCCCTCTGCTGGGCTTCTATTCTCTATTATCAAAATAGGTCTTCAAGCTTCTGTGCTCGGTAATCACTCTGTAGCAACCCCTATGCTTACATTTGCTCGCATACATTGTTTATCAATAGTTCCTTTTTATAAACAATTTGCCAATCGCTTAATCTCCTTGATCACATTTCCCATGATCAATCATAGCCATCAGATCTTCAATCTTGTCCAAGTTCAATGTATCCTTCGATCTGAAAACATTTTACCCTACCTCGAAACTTGCATGCTTTCCTTGGAACTTGTGCTAGGGTATTGCAGTTCAATCTGAGCTGTAGATCTTCTTGCTGATTTTCTTATACCATAGATTCTTTAACAAACTTGATTCACGGCTTACCAATCATCTAATCATAGCCAGCTCATCAGCATCCTTCATTAAATAACGCATTCAATCATTTAATGCATTCTATTATTACTCGGTTACAACTCGGTGAATACTAAACTTCACTCGGTAGACATTCTACCTTTATTAACCGATAGCGATAACCTTAGGGTTTACCGACGGGGTTCCTTAGGGTTTATCGACTAGGTTCCTTAGGGTTTACCGACTAGGTTCCTTGCTTGGTAATCACTGTATAGTATTAACCTTACAATTTACAACATATGTAAGATATCAAAACAATCTAAAACATCATTATCTCATTATTGTCTGACTCGGTAATAGTTGCCCATTGAATACTTTATTCATCCCCTTATTCATCATATTCTTTTCTATGTCTTTTACCGACTTCTTTATACTCACCAAAACATACTTCTTAAGATATGGCAACATCATACTGAATTAGAAAATCAATCTCTTGACATCAATGACAAAATAATAATGTTAAGACAGTAAATATCCATAATCAGTTATATCCATAATCATCAACAACTTCTTAATATCCTTATTGAAATGCCAACAATCTCCCATGTCTGTTATAATGCCAACAATCTCCCCCTTTGGCATTGATGGCAAAACCAATTGATTTGACCTAATTGATTCAGATTTGGATTTCTGTAAAAAAATGTTGTAATGCTGAAATGCTCTCCCCCTGTCATTAGTCTTCTCCCTGGTTTTGAAATGCAGTCTCCTCCTTCAGACTTCTCCTGTAGTCTTCTCCCCCATTCAATAGTCTTCTCCCCCTTTGACAACAATGCCAAAAAGTAAAGAACTAAAACATGATTTCTTTTGCTGAGAAGTAGATCCCTGGCTGATATGTATCTACTCAGTCTTGGTCAGAGCATTTCTACTTAAATTCTTGTTCCCTGTTTTTGTTTCCTGTACACCTTTAGAAAACATCCTAAAGTGTGTAAATCAGCATCAACTCCTGAACAGATATTTTGTAGAGTCATCGAATTGATGCTTTCACCAAACTCGATCAGTGAATGGAAGATAGGGATAGGACCCCTAACTTGCTTCTGAGATACTCAAAAGTATCCCTTGGTAGTGGTTTGGTGAAGATATCTGCAATTTGCTTCTTTGTGCTAACATACTCCAACACCACTTTCTTCTCTTGAACTTCTTCTCTAAGATAATGATATTTGATAGAGATGTGCTTTGTCTTGGAGTGCATAATAGGATTCTTTGAAATGTTAATGACACTAGTATTGTCACAGAATATAGTTACTGACTCGGTAACTTGCTCATTTATACCTTCCAACAGTTGTTTGATCCATGCTATATTAGTGCAATTCAATGCTGCAACAACATATTCAACTTCTGATGTTGACTGTGAAACACATCCTTGTTTGTTGCTAAGCCAACTCACTAGTCTTTCTCCCAAAAAGAAAGCTCCACCACTTGTGCTTTTCCTGTCATCAATGTTGCCTGCCCAATCAGCATCAGTATAAATGTTTAAATCAAAATTATTTCCTTTCTGATATACTAAGCCATAATCTTCAGTTCCTCTCAAATATCTGAAAATTCTCTTGATTGTTGTCATGTGTGTTTCCTTGGGATTTGTAGAGAATCTTGCAACTATTCCTATTGCATGTGCTATATCTGGTCTGCTGTGAACAACATATTGCAATTTTCCAATCATAGATCGGTAGAGTGTCTCATCAACAGATGCAGATTCATCATTCTTTGATAGTTTATAGTTGGTAGTCATAGGAGTACTTATTGGTTTTGAATCCTCCATTCCAAATTTCTTCAAGATTTTCTTTATGTACTTGGACTAGGTAATGAAAATCTCATCTTTCATTTGTAGTATTTGTAAACCTATAAAATACTTTATCTCACCGATTAATGACATCTCAAATTCTTTGCTCATTTCATTTCCAAAGTTCTTGCATAGAGAGTCATTTCCACAAAATATAATGTCATCAACAAATATGGCTGAGATCAGTATTCCATTTTCATCATTCTTCATGTACATGTTACTGTTTTCACTTGTTCTTATAAAACCAATTTGAATCAAATAAGAGTGCAATCTATCATACCATGCTCTAGGTGCTTGTTTCAAACCATATAAAGCTTTGTTCAATTTACATACCTGATCTTTATTCTTATCTTCAATAAATCCTTCAGGTTGTTCAATAAAAAATTCTTCTTCTAGTATACCATTCAGAAATGTAGATTTGACATCCATTTGATATATCTTGAAATTCTTGTAAGCAGCATATGCCAACAATGTTCTTACTCCTTCAAGTCTTGCCATAGGTGCAAAAGTTCCACCATAATCAATTCCTTCTTCTCGAGCATAACCTTTGCAAACTAGTCTTGCTTTATTTCTAATGACATCACCTTTTTCATTTAACTTGTTTCTGAAGATCCACTTTGTACCGATTACATTTTTGTCCTTCGGTCTTGGGACCAGTGTCCATGTGTAATTTTTCTTGATTTGATCAATGTCTTCTGTCATAGAATTTATCTAATTTTCACTGTTAAATGCTTCTTTCACTATTCTCGGTTCAAATTCAGATATCAGACATGTGTTTTGTCTTAGTTTGTTCCTTGTCATCACTAGATCATCCTTATCTCCTATAATCTGACTTGATGCATGATGTCTTTTGACATACTTGGCTAATACAGGCTCAGTAGGCTTTGTGTGATCTTCTTCATCACTCGGTAACTAGATATTCTCTTCATTACCTTCAGCAGTCTGCTTGGTAAGACTTCTCGATTGAACATAGACAAATTCAACATAATCTTCTGGTTCTTTGGAATTTCCTTCATCATTTCTTTCTGCAAATTCATCAATTTTCACATTTGCACTTTCTACTATTTTGTTAGATGATTTGATCTGACATTTATATGCTTTGCTTCTAGAAGAATAACCTAGAAATGTTCCTTCTTCACTTTTCTGATCGAACTTACCATTTCTATCATCTTTTTGTACATAGCATCTACTTCGAAAGATTTTAAAATAACTTACATTAGGTTTCTTGTCATACCAGATTTCATATGATGTCTTCAAGGTTCCTTTCTTCAGTTGTACTCGGTTCAGGGTGTAAACTGTTGTGCTTATTGCCTCTCTCCAAAATGTTTGTGGCACATTCTTTAAAATCATCAGGGTTCTGGCACAATCCACAATAGATCTGTTTCTTCTCTCAGCAATTCCATTTTGTTGTGGAGTTCTCGGTGCAGATACTTGTCTTTTAATACCATGATCATTGCAGTATAAGTTGAATTCATCAGATGTGAACTCATCTCCTCTATCTGACCTAAGACATTTCAGTTGTCTTCCTATTTCATTTTCAACTCTTGCCTTGTACCATTTAAACATTTGAAAAGCTTCTGATTTTTCTTTTAAAAACATTACTGACATCATCCTTGAGTAATCATCCACAAATAATATGAAATATTTATCACCACAATAACTCTGAACTTCAATGGGACCACAAAGATCAGTATGCACAAGATCTAAGATTCCCTTAGAAGTGTAGGACTTACTTGTAAAGCTTGATCTTGTCATCTTACCCATCTGGCATCCTCGACATATAGCATTCTTAGGTTTCTCAAGACTCGGTAGACCTCTTGCTCGGTGCTTCTTGCTTATTTTGATCAGATTATCAAAATTTACATGACAAAACCTTTTATGCCATAACCAGGTATCATCTATCTTTGCATATAAACACTTGTTCCGAGTTGAGTCAAGGTGAAATGTGTTACCTTTGGTTTGTGTCCCGGTAGCAGCTAACTTTCCATGCTTGTCATGAACTTTGACAATTCCATTCTGAAATTCTATTTGGTAAACTGTGTTGTTTAGCTATGCTATACTCAACAAATTGTATTTCAAACCTTCAACCCAATAAACATCATTGCATTTTGCATTGTCAAGAAGTGTTATAGATCCTTTACCTCTTACCAAACATGGTGCATCATTACCAAATCTTACATAGCCTCCATCATAGTCTTCTAGCATAACAAACTTGTGTTTATCACCTGTCATGTGATGTGAACATCCACTATCTATGATCCAAGAATCATTTTTACTTATATGAGATAGTAGGGCTTTTTCTTCATACCTTTCTTCATCTGATCCATCTTTAATAGCCACATAAACAACTTCCTCTGTATCAGTTTCATCTGATTTATCATCATTAGATTCCTCATCAGCTATTAGGCATGTCTTTTTATCTCTTCTTCTAAAATCTCGGTGTCCTCTGTAATGATTATCTTTCTGTCTGTCATCTCGGTAGTCTCTCTTTTCACTAGATTCTCTATCAGGATAGTTAGAAGCCATATGTCCTATTCTGTCACAATTGAAACATTTCAAAGGTAGCTTTCCTTTGTACTTACCTTTCCCTCTTGGTAACCTTTTGGCTAATAGTGCTTCAAACTCTTCTTGTTTCTTGATTTCCTCATACAGCTTGTGTACTTTTTCCATATTCTTGTGAAATCTCTCACTTGCTCCACTGTGATCTCCTTCAATGTACTTACTCATTCTATCATTGTAATCATCAGTTTCATCAAGATGAAAAGAACTGAAAGAAAATTCTACTTTATTTACCGATGACCCACTATTATCAAAATTACTTAACTCAAAAGCATGTAGCTTACCAATAGTAGCATCTAAAAAAACTGGCATATTTGGTACAGACCTCAATTCATTGATTTCAGAGACTCGGATTGCATAAGTTGGTAGAAGGGTTCTTAACAACTTACTTGTTATATCCTTTTCTTCAATAATTCCACCCACTCCTTTGATTTGATTGACAATCTCCTTTAGTCTTGTACTATACTGAGTTATGTTCTCACCTTCATTCACCCTCATAGATTCAAGTTGTCCTCTTAGACTATCCACTTTAGCTCTTTGAACATGTTCATCACCACCATACATAGATATGAGCTTATCCCACATTGCCTTTGCATCATTGCAGCCTTCTAGATCATTAAACTCTAAGTCGGTCAATGCAGATGTTATTTCAATCATTGCTTGGATATGTTCTTGCTTTGCCTTTATTTCTTCTATTGTCAATGGATAGGTGCTCGGTGAAATGAAAACATTCTCCAGATAGTATACAACATATTCTCCAACTCCTGATAGGTGCAGCTTCATCCTTTTCTGCCATGTAGAGAAACTTGACTTGTTCAGCTTCGGTGCATCCCTCTTATACATATTTGGATCTTTGCCTCAAGTGCCTTAAAACTTTTTCTTCCAGAGTCCAAAGCTCTGATACCAATTGATAGTTCTGATACTAAATGTTTAGTACATATGCCAAGCTAACAAGATGAGAGGGGGGGGTGAATCATACAAACTTAATCTTTCATAAAAACATCAAATTCAACCTCAGTAACATATACTGCAGTAAAATAACCAAAACTGCTAAACATGTAAACTCAAAAGCATATAAACATTATAAACCTCATAACACCAGATTTAACGTGGAAACCCAAATAGGGAAAAACCACTGTGGGATTTCGGACCCACTAAGAAATATACTCTTCTAGAGTATGCTCGGTTAAAAGAAAATCCTGTTAAAGATTACAAAACACATTGCTAGATGTGACCCGATTAAGGGATTTCCCTCAGATCTGTTAGGATCTTCACTTTGTTAGAAGTGACCTTATCAAAGGGTTTCAAACGCTCAATCAGAATGTCACCTTGCTAGAGGATTTACATATAAGACTGTTAAGTCCACTCGATTAAGAGATTTTCTGTCACTTTCACAAAACAACAGTAATAAAATCTATCTGCAACTTCACATCTAAAATGCTGAAGTAGATTCTTATTTGCTCAATACAATCTAGACATAGAACTAATCTTGTCCATCTGTTGGGCTTCTATTCTCTGTTATCAAAACAGGTCTTCAAGCTTCTGTGCTCAGTAATCACTCTATAGCAACCCCTATGCTTACATTTGCTTGCATACATTGTTTATCAACAGTTCCTTTTTATAAACAATTTTCCAACCGCTTAATCTCCTTAATCACATTTCCCATGATCAATCATAGCCATCAGATCTTCAATCTTGTCCAGGTTCAGTGTATCCTTCGATCTGAAAATGTTTTACCCTACCTCGGAACTTGCATGCTTTCCTTGGAACTTGTGCTAGGGTATTGCGGTTCAATCTGAGCTATAGATCTTCTTGCCGATTTTCTTATACCATAGATTCTTTAACAAACTTGATTCACGACTTACCAATCATCTAATCATAGCCAGGTCATCAATATCCTTCATTAAATAACACATTCAATCATTTAATGCATTCTGTTATTACTCGGTTACAACTTGGTGAATACTAAACTTCACTCGGTAGACATTCCGCCTTTATTAACCAATAGCGATAACCTTAGGGTTTACCGACTGGGTTCCTTAGGGTTTACCGACTAGGTTCCTTAGGGTTTATCGACTAGGTTCCTTGCTCGATAATCACTGTATAGTATTAACCTTACAATTTACAACATATGTAAGATATCAAAACAATCTAAAACATCATGATCTCATTATTGTCTGACTCGGTAATAGTTGCCCATTGAATACCTTATTCATCCCCTTATTCATCATATTCTTTTCTGTGTCTTTTACCGACTTCTTTATACTCACCAAAACATACTTCTTAAGATATGGCAACATCATACTGAATTAGAAAATCAATCTCTTGACATCAATGACAAAATAATAATGTTAAGACAGTAAATATCCATAATCAGTTATATCCATAATCATCAACAACCTTCTTAATATCCTTATTGAAATGCCAACAATCTCCCATGTCTGTTATAATGCCAATAGACAATACTTTTGTTTCGAATATTACTTCGATCAAGTATTTTTTCCCTTCATCGAAATACTGTATTCGGTCAGTATGGTTGTCTCCTCATCGAAACATATCTGATATCCATCGGGTCTTATGTCGAAGAAACCTTGGGCTTCGGTGTCCTCCTTTATTTTTCCATCGAAATACTTCTTTCATCTATATCACTATGCCCTGTCGATGAATGAGTCTATTATCTCACCGAAGCTTTTCTTTATTTTCCCTTATCGTTCTTCACCGATAAAGTTACATCGGCAAAACCATGCATATCGAGAACATGCCTTTTAACCTCCTCGAAACCTATATCCTCATCGATATCTTTTATCGATGTAGCTTCCTTTTGTCTAATCGATATTATTCTTTTGATGAAAACGCTCCTTTTGGTGGGTCCTTTTATGTTGCATCGATAGTATTATTTCCTCGAGAACTTTTCCCATCGAAGAAGACCCTCTCTGCTTTCTTCGATATCTTTTGTCGATGAAGTTATTATCTTCGGTGAGTCCTTTCTGAAATTCATCGATGTTTCCTTCCTTTGATGGCTCTTTTATATCTATGAGACATCACTGGGTCTCATCGATACCTTTTATCGATGTAGCTTCCTTTTGTCTGATCGATATTATTCTTTCGATGATGTTACTGCATCATTTATCCTTCATGAAAAGAGTAAGTCACCCTATAAAATTTCATTTGGAGTCCTTGTCTTTCTTGTAATATCTCGGTTCAAGCCCCTAATCTATTTGTAAGTCATCTTTCAATCAAAAATGTTGAGTTGTAGTAATTGGTTGAACTCTGTGAACACTTTAAACTATCTTGAACCGGGTTCATCAGGTTCATTTAGGTTCCATGGGTTCCTATGTGTTCCGGGGATTTTTCATACTAACTTTTCCTTTAAGTGTTTTGCAGCGGCTCTTTATGGCTTTTGTGCGGTGACGTGTCATGACATCTCGCTCCAGGCGTTGAACTCATTGAACCAGGTTCAAAAGGTTCAAATGTGTTCAACATGTTCAACACAGCACAAATGGTCAACAATGCTTGACATAGTTAATACTCTCAGCAAAGATTTCCCTTGAGCACGACGTATGCCTTGAACTACCTGAACCCCAATGAAGTCTGTTCAGGATGTTCATATGTGTTCCAATTTGGTGGGTCTTGCGGGCTAAGTGATTTGATGATGCATTGATTGCCAAATATGAGGGAGGTGAACCATATCTTAAGTGACGTCAATTGTTGGCATTTTGAAGTAAGTAATTATTTCGGGAACTGGCGGTTACTTCAAAAACATCGCCATGCATTCAATGCATGTGTGCGATGTCCAATCCACAAACTTAACACACTCAAACTGACAATTGGAATTATTGCACTTAATAGTTCCATATCATTGCCCTCGCTATAAGGTATGAAGGATTATTAGTTCTCTGCATCTTGTTCATCACTGCTGCGGTTTTATTTTTCCTGGATAGGAGTCTTATTTGATGCTAGTCATCTGGTTGCTCAACTGTGAAGGAGAGTCCATTTCTTGTTCTCTCCAGTAGTTTTTACTTGCATTCTCTCTCTCATAGTAAGGTTTACTGCAACTAATTAAGGATTATTGCTTTGAATTATGAAGTCCACACTACATTTGTTCGGGAATGTTTTTAGCCTTGCATGTACCGAACCTATAGTTAGCGATACCGACCTTAAAGGGGAAAATCTTGAGGTTTTAAAAGAAAGGGTGTTCAAGGGAATTGATAGATCTTTTGGTGTGGAGATTTTGAGTAGCGGCCTCATAGAAGCGGCAGCTTTTCCCCCAGCTATCCCTTGCCCATAATTGATTAGGGAATGTATCGCTAGGTATGATCCAGTCTCTAAGACCATTAGAAAAGACAATGGTGAAACCCTTCTTGCCATAAATCATGAAGTAATTTCCTCTGTCTTCAAGATACCTGATTACCAGTTCTCTAACTTTTCCCCTGCTCAGTCAATCATCGAGTTCAACGCGGACATAACCAGACACCGTAACAATGTAGCAAAATATTGGTTGAAGGTCCCTCAAAGAGGTGGTTCCAAATTGCCCAAGAATCCCAATAATAATCACATGTTGCCTCACATTCACGATGTCATGCTTTTGTTGCATCGAGCCAGAGGGTTTGCTGAAGCTTACAACTTTCGATGACTAGATTTATTGCTATGTGCAGTTGGTTTTAGAAGGGAAGCAATATCTTGATTGGGCAAAACTGGTTGTTGATTCAATGAGGGAGTAACTGAGTATGGCTAAATAGTTTAAGCATAATTTCTTCATGTCTTCATATCTTGTATATTGTTTAGCATGTGTTAAGGAGTTAGTTGGAATACCAAAACAACTCACTGAGGAGGATGTTCTCGTATATGAGTTCTACCCCATGCTGCAAAAGGATAATGCCTTGTAGGATTTCAAAAGGGTACACAATGCTTTTCTGGCCGATTTGTGCTATGAATTGAAAAATATGAAAGCCAAAAGAATCTCCGAGGATGCGCAGACATTGATAAAGAGGTTTGGCAGTTTCTTTATCCAATTTCCACGTTTCTGCTACATAAGAATAGGTGGCTTTGAAGAGGAACCCTTCAAGCTCCCTCATTTTTGTTCAGATTGCTTTGTTTTAGCAGAGATATGTAAGTAGCTGACCTCTATGATTAAAAAGGCGCAACCTAGGGATAAATGGGAGGGTCATTTTCCGATCCAATTGGGTGTGTTGTCCTGCAGTTCAATGTCCGATGCCTTGAGTATTGGAGCGGATCTCAAAAACTTCAATTTTTTCCTGTATCCTGAAAGGAAAGGTTTTGATAATAAGGGTTTTTCCCAAAGTCTTGGTCTAATGTCATATCTCCCAATGCCACAATTAGAGGACTTCTGGAAAGATTGTAGTGATGAACTCAAGGTTTTCAAAAAGGGAAACATGAGGATGGTGTTAGAGCAAGTTATTTCATTACAGGTGAAGCTGGACATTAAGGGGCTCGAAAAGGACTATCTAGAACTGTTTGAACCAGGATACTTAGCTCATGCAGAAACCGAAGTGCCTTCAATCAACTGCAATGAGGAAGAGGAAGTTGATATACAACTAAGAACCAAAGGAGTTTTGGAGAGGATCGCGACATGGGTTGCTAGGAAGAAAGCAGTGGAATTAGGCATCAAGTCTAATTCTGCGAGAAGTAATGAGGTTCCTCTGAATTTACCAAAGCATTTTTCTAATAATGCTTCTATGCCTGTTCATGCAGGTAAAGATAAAAAGCCACCTCAGCTTAGACATAGGTCTAATTCAGCTTTGGATTTTTGTACTCCTCGACATACCCGGTCACGAAGTGCTACTTAGAGAAGGATGGATCAAGCTAAGGATATAGAGGTGAAGGATATGATTCTTGATGCCCAAATATTTGAAGTTGAAGATCTGGATAGCGATGTTGCTAATGCCTTGGATTCCCATGCGGTAACCGTAGCTATGACACCACCTTCCAAAGCGATTGAAGGAACAACCAGTTCCAGTGCAACTCCGAAGTGGTTAACCACTTTGGTAAACAAAAAATAGATTTTTCTTCCCGTGACTATTCCAATTCAAGAGATGGTCATTAAGTACATAGAGAAGGGCCCCAAGCCGAAAAAGTTCAAAACCACCGCCTGCCTGGATAATGATGAAGGAACTAGAAAATGGGTCACTGAAATTGCCTCGTACAAGCCCAAGGATGAAAATAAGGAAACTGGCATAGATGATTTTGAGATCACAAAGGTGGAGCTGGAAAATATGAGTAGGGACTCAGACAATCATTTCTTCCAGGTATCGGCAAAGAAAATGCTCACCAGATCGGAGAAAGATGGGTCAGAGAAGAGAGAGCTAAAGCAACACATAAATATTCTTGCCTAGTTCATTGACGACATTGGTTGTTTTGGGGCACTTCCTATATCTCATGCTACAGAGAACTTTGATCCGACTTCACCAGAAAATAAAAATTTGATGAGCCAGGTTCAACAGGCCAAAAGTATTGCAGAGGTCGTGGAGAGATGGATTGAAGGAATAGTCAAGGACGGAGAGAAGTATATCACTGAGTCTTGGAAGTTATGTGATGAGATACAGAGTCTCGTCGCAAAAGTTCAAAATCAGCTTTTACTGTGGGAAAAAGAGGAACACAAATGGTAGAATGTCTTGCCTTTGTTCGCCAAAATGGAAGAATATGGGGCTGCCAGGTTTATGACAGAACACTCAATCAAACTGGTATCGGATGAATGTCAGCTCTTCATGCTGAAGAAGACCATAATGTGGTGGGTGCTTACTTTCAAATCTATGATCTTTGACGCTAAGACTTCTGTGTATGAACTCCAAGATCTCCAATGCAGTATAGTTAATGACAACAAGGTGGTTAACCCTGACCATGATTGGCAATTGGGAATTTGCGGGTTGAACACGCAGGATGCAATTAGAGCTTTCCAAATATACATGGAGAAAATCAAAGCCAAGGGTAATTTCACTCCTGAGGATATAACATGGGTTGCTCGGAATGAGTCCATGACCTTTATTGGTAACGATCAGTTACCGAAACATGCGGAAAAGATGGTGAAGCACCGGTGGAATAAGGAAGCGGTGAAGGCAAAGCTCAATGCAATGAAGGTTCCGAACCAATCTATAATCCAGGAACTCACAACTGCCCATGACGCCCAGGAAAGCAGAGAAGAAGATGGTGATGGGAAAGCAGCATAATGCATTGATCCAGGCCCTATTTTTGTTTATGTGATTTTTCATGTTTATGCAAAGACTTCGGGACATCTGTCCCAATTATATCTTGTTGGTTTCATAACTGATTTGGGGGAGGTTGAGTTTTCAGGGAGACCTCCCCTGTTCTAAAAACTATAAATTAAAGGAAGATAGATGGAATAGGGGTTAGATTTTGTGAAGAATTTTAGTTAGCTTTTGGGTTTTTATTTTCCTTAGTTTTGTAAAGGTCCTGTTTTGTGGAAGGAAGGATCAAACTTTAAAATCTGGAATAGAAAAGGATTTATAGATGTATTGTTGTGCCTTTGTCGCATAATATATATATATATATATATAAGGATCATACTATTTTTGAAAGAAGAAAAATCTGTGGGTTTTGAATCTGTGTAGTCGCATATCTTTGCATATGTTGATCTAATCAAACGATAGTAATCACCTTTCTAGTGCAGAAATTTTTTTTTTTTCTGGGATTCCTTTCGTAAGTTTTATTTTTAAAAAAAAGGGTTTTGTGCTTGAGGATAGATTTGGTTTCTCTTATCTGTTCTTTTCTTATCTGAATTGTTGGAGTGGCGTTCTGAACTTTGTTTCGGTTATTTCCATTTCTTGTGTTGAAATGATTGGGAAGTTAATTCTTTTTCTCTGAAATATGTGTGAAATATCGGCCTCTCATCCAGGAATGAAGTAGGTAGCCTTACATGCTTTCAGATTAAAAGCATACTGATAAAAAATTAATTAGATTATTCCCTGAATAACTAAGATAGGGAGCTGTACCTATGGAAAATTCAGAGGGAAGTGGTTTATACAACATTTGCCTAACTGTTTAGTTGAACACTTGTCTTTGTAAAGAAGGTGACAGAGTTTGAAATTGATCATTTTTAAGAAAGGCAAAATCTGTTCACTAACAGATGAAAATGCTCCTTTCGGTGGGTCCTTTTTATGTTGCACCGATAGTATTATTTCCTCGAGAACTTTTCCTATCGATGAAGACCCTCTCTGCTTTCTTCGATATCTTTTGTCGATGAAGTTATTATCTTCGGTGAGTCCTTTCTGCAATTCATCGACGTTTCCTTCCTTCGATGGCTCTTTTATATCGATGAGACATTGCTAGGTCTCATCGATATCTTTTATCGATGTAGCTTCCTTTTGCCTGATCTATATTATTCTTTCGATGAAAACACATAATCGATGATAATAATTATCTTCGGTGATAATAATTATTATTTTTTGATAAAAATTATCATCATTGGAATTACGATGAATACCAAGCTTTCGACCGACAAGTTCTTTGACCGTCGACAGAGTCCATTGGTTGTCGAATTTCCGACAGGCATGGCATCGTCAACCAATCCGACGTCGAGTTTTTGATGGTGGATTTTGTCGACACTTCGACGAAAATTCATCCCAAATTTGACAAAATGTCATCGGAAATCAACTCCAAATGTACTAGTGACTTATGAGAATTGTACTCCTCCTCCCATGTGTAATGTTGTTATTTAGCTCTCCCCCTTAGGGCATCTCTTCCCTTAATTGCATCTCTCCTGCTACATCTCTCCCCCTTTGACATCAATGGAAAAGGGATGTTTAGTGCTACAATAATCTTTTTGTTCACCTTTTCCTCATTGCAACTACAACTCTTTAGGGATGAAAAATAGCACATTGAATTGATCCCCTTGAAACTATGCTTCTTTTTAAGGAATTAATGACTAGAGGAAGAAGAGATAATTCCCAACTTCTACCCGATATATTCAAAAATTTCTTTTGGAAGAGGTTTTGTAAAAGTGTCTACATTTTTTTTTGTGGCAATGTATTCCAACTTGAATTGTAGTTTTATGACCTCTCTCAATAAATGATACTTGATAGGAATATGTTTTATCCTTGAGTGCATAACATGATTCTATGATATGCTTATCACATGTGTTATCATATAGAATAAAAATTGGTTAATTATACTCTACTTTAATGTCCTTTAATGTTTGATTCATCTAAAGAACATTTGTGCAACAACACTATTGCTATGTACTCCACTACGTTTGTAGATAAAGAAACAAAATCTTGCTTCTTCCTTAGCGAAGACATAAGACTATTTCCAAGGAAAAATGCTTCTCCACTTGTTATTTTCTTATTATCAACACTACCTACCCAATTGAGGCATCTATATATTTTCTCAAAGTGAAATATTTATTTCTAAGATACCATATAGCAAAATCCATAGTGCCTTTAAGATATCTGAAAATTCTTCTGACTACTTGCACAAGTGTCTCTTTTCACGCTACTTAAAATCTTGCCACCATGCCTATTTCTTGCATAATGCTTGGTCATGATGTTGTTACATACAATAGGCTACCAATCATAGATCTATAGAAGGTTTTATTTCCTTTAGGATATTCATTAGATTTGCTCAGCTTACAAACTGTAACCATAGGTTTGCTCACTTGTTTGCAATCCTCCAATCTAAATTTCTTCAACATATCCCCGATATACTTGGTTTGTGAAATGAGTATACCTCTATTGGATTGAGAAATTTGTAGACCAATAAATAAGGACATCTCATCATCAAGCCTAGACATTTAAAACTCCTTTTACATATCTTCAATAGTTTTTTTGCACATTTTGTCATTGCTACCTCCAAAAATGATGTCATCAACATAGACCACAACTATCCATTGATTCTCACCTTTAGTCTAGATATAGAGATTATTAATTGATTCCTCTTTTGAAATCTTATTGTCTAGATATTTATCTATTCTAGAAAACCAATCTCTAGGGGTTTGCTTTAGTCCATAAACTGCTTTCTTCAATCTACACACATAATCTTATTTTTCTGATAATAGAAACCCTTCTAGTTGTTCACTTTATGCCCCTTCTTCCAAATTGTTAATAAGAAGAGAAGACTTGGCATCCATTTAATAAAATTTAAATTTATTGAAAACATCAAATGCTAAGAACATTTTGATAGCTTTTAATCTAGCAACAAGATCAAAAGTTTCTTCAAAATCAATACCTTCAAATTGAGCATAATGTTTACAAACCAACCTTGCCTTATTTATAATCACTTAACCATCTTCATTCAACTTATTTATGAAAACCCACTTTGTATTAATCATTTTTTTTTCTTTAGCCTTGGAACAAGTTTCCATATCTCATTTTTCTCAGTTTGATTTAATTCTTCCTCCATAGCATTAATCCAATGCTTGGCTTTACTAGCCTCTACAAAATTGTTAGGAAAATGGGGTCTCAACCTTGCAAGAATAAAAAGGTATTATTAATAAAAGATTATTGTTGATAAAATTAAGTGCAAGGGATTGCAACATGCCATGGGAGGGTTTTTTTGGGGTAATTCCCCCAAAACATAATTTTATTTATAATTCATCATTGTGAATATTAACCATTCCTCATTAGACCATAGACCTAATGATGGATATTTTGTGAAATTTTTTTGTCCTAGAAGGCAACCCTATTTATGAGGAAATTATATTACAACTGTGCATTGTGATGTGTTATGATAGTTTGATAGGTGTTGAGTTACATCTAGATCTTCGTTGGTGATACTCTTGTGAGGAGGTTTCTCTACAAGTATATTGTAATCTATTGTTGGTTTTTGAATAATATATCAGATGGCTTTGGAGTGTGGATTTTTTCTGCCAAAAGATTTTTCTACATATAAATCACTATGTTGTGTCATGCATGCTATTTATATTTATTTTTGTTAATTTTCTATAACTGTTGCAAAGATCTATAAAATTTTGCATTACCCTCATCTCAAGATTAGTGTAGAAAATTGTTTCAATACTTTAACTTCCATACAAAAATCCTTAGGATCTATCTTAAATATGAAGGAAACGTTTGCTTGTTTAGTTATACCTACTAATATTCTTCTATATAAAATCTAGCATTTTTATCACCAAGGATTTGACTCTCTGAGAGAACCCTCTAAACACACTTAGATGGTGTCTTTCTATTCTTTCTTTCTATTTATTCTATTGCTTATTCTTTTTTTGTATAGTATAATTCCTTTGAGTGATTATCCTCTTGTGATTTTTCCTTTTAATGCATTGTTTTATCCAATTTCACATTTGCAGTCTCAAATATCTTTTGCCACTTTTTGTTGTAACATCTATAGGTCTTTCTTCTTAAGGAGTATTTGAGGAAGATTCCTTCATTTGATTTGGAGTTAACTTCCCCAAATCTTTATCATTTCTTCTTATGTAGCACTTTCTTCCAAATACCTTGAAGTACTTGAATGTTGCAAGTCTTCCTTTCCAAAATTCATAAGGTTTCTTGTCGTTGTTGACTTTACTATACACATGTTCATAATGTAGACAATAATGTTATTTGATTCTCTCTTAAACATGCCTGATAACTTGAATTTATTCAACATTGTTTAGGCCATTTGTAGGATAGTCTTATTTTCCCTTTCACAACTCAACTAAGTATTTTATTTTTATTCCATGTTTCTCATAAAAAATTCAAACTCATTTAATGTAAACTTGCCTCCTCTTTCTGATCTTAGACACTTAGTCTTTGAACAAATTTCATTTTCAACCATAGCTTTGAAAACTTTAAAATTTTCAAATGCCTCAAATTTTTCTTTCAATAAGGTAACCTATGTCGTTATAGAAAAATAATCAATCAATAACATAAGACATGTGTCACCTTGTATACTTTGTGCTCGGTCCATAGAGGTTTGTGTAGAAAAGTTACAATGGTTTTGTTGTTGAGTATTCCTTTAAATTGAAACTAGCTCTTATAAGATTTCCATGTTGACACTGGTTGCAAAGAGTGTTTGAGGCTTAGTAATCTTTGACATATCTCTCACCACTTGCTTGGTATTGATCCTTACAATATTGTCAAATTTCATATGATCCACTCTTCTCTAGAAGAAATAGATCCCATCTATTTTTCCCATACACCACTTTTATCCCTTGATCTCATTGAGGATGTACAGATTGTTTGCTATCCTATATGCATCTACAACCAATTTTATTGTACTTGTTTTTTTGATTGTACAACCTTTTTCATTGAAAGTGAGGATGTGCCCTTGATCACATTGTAGTTTCATAAATTGCATACCTCTACAATTTCACATTCACTTTGGCAGTTGTTCCTTATGCTCTTGATTTATGTCTAATTGTGCTCAATTTCAAGGCAATTTATAGTCAATTAATGTAATCCCCTACTTAAAGACCTTTTTCTAGCCTAGAATGTCAAGACTAGGGTGCCTAGTGTCCCTACCCTCTTGAAATAGGGTTCCTAGCACACTTGTCCAAGCATTTTGGCCCCAAACAAGAAATCATAATGGTCACTTTTGTAAGTATAAGTATATAATACAAATCCCTTTCTCATTTGCACATCTATCATCAAGAGGTCCTTTAATATAATTCTAATTGAGCATTAAATCAAGCATCTTCAAGGCAATTGAGGATAAGTTTGCAATCACAAATTCAAGCATTAAGTTTCAGCAATCATGATCAAGTTTTATGTGTTCCTTTAAGATGAAGGCATGCATTAACATCCATTAAAAATCATCAAGATTTGTGTGAGACTTCAAGGCAAGGGTTTCTCACTAAAGGTATCATTTGTTATTTCAAATATTTCCTTTGGATTTTTCAGCCTTTTCCCTACTAGGGTAAGCTCTCTTTCATCCAACATTGATGTAGTGAAGGTGGAAACACGAATGTTGGCTTTGAATTAGGCAAGTGCATATACAAGACAACATTTTTCCATCTTCTTATGTGTGTAGGTATACATACAATAACTAGAAGTTATAAAATTGCATAAAGTAGACTAAAACAAATGGTACCTAGTTTCAAACAAGTGAAAACCCTGAGACTCTACCGATTTGCACACTTTGCACACCTATTTGACACTTTTAGGTTTAGTTTTGGAGGGAAAGATCTACAAAGCCTCCCAATTCAGAATCCAAATCTTTCTATTTATGAAGATACCTTCAGACTAGGGCACCTAGAAAATTGGTCCAACATATCCAACTCCATATTGTTAGCACATGTTCTTCGCTATCTCTTGATTTCAAATCTGTAATTTTATATTTCTTTCTAGCACTATATCTTTCAATTTATGTTGAATGTTGTCAATTTCTTATAATTTTACTTAGATATTTCATATTCATATCATAATCATGTCCATTCAAATCAAATAAAAAAGGGGAACAATTAGTAAAAGTGTTTAGATCTCCTTGAGTATTGAACTTGAACCTAGTTGGTTGTTCCCCTAGTGAAATGATCCCAAAAATTGGAAATCGAGAATGAATAAGTTCCTAGTGTGCATTTTTAGGTTTATTCTATTTATACTACATTTCTCACACATTTGACTAACATTGAGAACATTATGCTTCAAGCCTCCAACATACAAGACATATTTATGTTTGTCTTTCCATTGTCAAGACTAAGAGCACGTTTTCCAACTATTTTTTTGGATAATTTTCTTCAAACCTCACAATCCCTCTATCTATTTCCTTCAAAGATAGAAATATTATTCTATCCTTTGTCATGTAGCTTTAACATCCACTACCAATGTATCATTATTTCCCTTCATCTTGTGCATGAAATGCATCTTGCACAATCATAGAATTCTTTGTCTAACGATTTTCTAGCTTTTTCTTTAGCTTCATGCTTTTGTAAATTCTATCTTTTTCTTAGTAGAGGTATCCTCTTTCTTGCCTTGTTTAGGCGATACCACAAAAATACATCTACAAAATCTTGTTATATGACCAATATTCTTGCACTTATATAATATGCCTTGTAATTCAAAAAAGGAGCAACTGAATTGTAGTTCATATTCGAGAACACATTATTTTTGTTTTTGTTCCAATGTGAAATTACGTCTTGCATTTTCTGCACAATCTATTGCCTTATGGAGAAATTGATTATGGAAAAAGAAATAACCAGAGAAAGAAGATTTGAACTTCGTCATATGAGAATTTGGAAATGGTCTTCGAAAACCCTTGTTATGCTTGCTGAATTTCTTAATAAAATAATTATCTTTCTTCTTGTTGTCCTCACTCTTTATAGTTTTCTTGATTGCATTTTTTTTTCATTTGGAGGTTTAGAAGACTTTGAATTTTAATTTACTTTGATATTTTATTGCCCTTATTCATAGAGAAGACATGTCTTGATGAATGGTGTCCTTTGACTATTAATAATTTATCATCTAAGATCTTAGTACTCTTCTCCAACTTCAAGATTTGTTCAACTAATCATTGGCTTTCTCCAATTCCTTTTTTAAGGTAACAATTTCAGGTCCAAGCCTCTCATAGTCTTCTTTCTTTATCTTCAACTAAATTCTCACAACTTCTATGTTTTTAACCTCTTACAATTGAACCTTTAGGATGATAACCAACTTTTCAAAATCCTTAAGGATTTGAGATAGCTCAACCTTTAAATCAATCTTGTTCAAATTTTTGTAATTGCAACTTTTTCTTCATATTTTTTTTCTTAAGCATCTTGATCTTACTTAGGGAATAAATGAGTTCTTCAAGATTCACTTCTTCAATTTCATTTTTTTTAACCTTTTGTTTCTATCTTTGCTCTTCTTCTTTCACACAGTTGCCTTGATCTTCCATGACATCACTATTCATCTCTATAGCTATGAAGAGAGTTTCTATCCTTTCATTGTCTAAGATACTTTCATCACTCTTTTCAAATGAGTTGGTGTCCTCTTTGCAATAGATTTTTTTCTTGTGCTTGTAGAAGGTCTTCTTCTTTTCATGGTTGTGGCCTTTTTCATATTGTTGATGTTTACTCCCTTGCTTCTTATTATCATGATCTTTATCATCATTGTTATATTTTTCTCTAGAAGAAGACTTAGCAACAAAATACGCTATTTTACCACAATTAAAAAAATGAAATGGTAAATTACCTTTGTCTTTTCTTGATCCTTTCTTTATCTTTCTCATTAAGTGAGATCCCTTTTTATTTTTTGATTTAATGCTTGTTTCATAGTCTTCATTTTCTACTTCTTCTTTGAAACTTTGAAGGTTGCTTCTCACTTTGATGGATTTTCTTGTTTAGTCCTCATCTCATATGTAGCAATAATTACATGAAATTTATCCGCTCTCAACTTATTCAAATCTTTCACGTCTTTAATAGAAAACTTTTGCATCAAATTTGAAATGGAGGGATCTTAGCACTTTTTGCACAATCACTAGTTCATCAAATTTTCACCAAGCTCTTTAATGGAATTGACAACTTCATCTATATGAAAGACTTGGGCTCCAACATTTTCTTTATCTTTCATCTTCAAGATTTCAAATTGTTTTTTGGATCTTGGCCTTCTTTACTTTTTCATCACCTTCATAGATTCTAAAGATTATCCAACATGTCTTTTTTTGTTTGAAAATGCTTTACTCTGACAAAATTTGATCTTTTCAAACCACACACGATGACATCATGGATTGTGCATTATTTTCACTAGCCTTCTTTCCATATAGATTTGTTAGAGGGTTTGAGGAGATTAATAACCAGTAACAATAGATTACCAGATACACAACCCTAAAGCCATTTGTAATGGTGAAAAATTAGGTGGTAAAACCCTAGAATGTAGTAGAACCACTTAATTTTTTCTTAGGTACCAATACATTAAAGAGGGGTGAATCCAATAGATCTAGCCTCAAATCAACAAGGATAGGGCCAATAATTTTAATTAGATTCACTGGTTAAGATTTGATTCCCTTTCTTAATTTGAATTGTGAAAATGTTGAAATTAGGGTACATGTGTTGAGATTGAAGCAATTATGCATAAATAGTGAGGTATAGTCATCAAACAGAGCTACAAACCTAGATTTGAGAAATATGACAGTGTTTGGATGTATTCCCAAAAAGTCATCCTAAATTGTCAGGACCAGAATGCCCGACGCTCTAGTCCTCCAAAATTTTCATTGTCCAAAGGGGAACCTGTTCGCCCCTGTGAATAATGTTGATCCTAAAAATTGGAGCTCCGTAGTTATTCCTACACACAGTAAAGAAGGGAAATTTGTTGGGAATAGAGGTTTGCGTTAGGCCAAACCCCAGTTTTGGAATTAACCATGAAATAAAATTCAAATGTAAATGAATTGTTGTAATGGAAGTGATTTCCTTTTGAGGGAAATGCTGAAAAATGTTTGAAACAGTAATGATATACTTTTTTATGAAGTTTTGTTTGTCTTTACAAGGAATTAGAGTTTCATATAGTCTTCATAAAACATAAAATGTGAATTTCATCTCCAATGATTTAATCTTGACTTCACTTCTGCTCCAATGTTTGAAAAAAGACTGAATGTTTGATTAATCATATTGAATTCATGAATGTGGATATCAAAATGAGAGGGGTAGACCTCCTTTTATACATGCTTAGTTGTAAAACAAATTATTTTCTAACATGAGCCAACATGGGATGTATGTCCCTACCCATTTCATGTTATAGTTAAGAGGCCCCAAAATGGGCCTTGATATGGAGGACCAGAGCACTAGTGCTCTGGGCTCTCTGGTCCTTGAGGACCAGGGCACTAGCGCTCTAGTCCTAACCAATCAGAGACACATAAATTTAGGGGAGAAAGTGTGTAGAAAAACATGTTTGGTGCATGGTATGAGCATAATCAAGGCTCCAATCAGGCCCTGGGAGATGAATGCCAAGGTGAGGGCCAAAATGAGGACAAAATTATAAAGGAGTACAATTTAGGATGCTACATTTAACCCCCACTTTAATGGGAGTATGAGACTAAGCATACTCACAATAAAGTACAAAGGTTTGCAATTGAAAAATTTCATCAAGACATCAAAGAGGCAAGGCATGCTAAGCCCCCAATGGACTTTAGGATCTTACTACTCAAACATCAAGATAAAAGGGACATCATAAGAAAAAGAGAGAGAGAGAATCATTACTGCTATCCTAGTAAGGTTCTCTTACTATGAGCTATGAAAAAGAAAAATAGCAAATTACAAAGCAAAACGCTTAGTTTGCAAATTAACTTGAGTATCAAGATATGTGATAGTGTGTGCATAAAGTGAAAAATTGAGTGAAGTGCATACCCCATGTTAAATAAATTGCATACGCCTTATCAGGAACAATTTCTTTAAGTTAGCATGTATCCAAAAGAAAAGCACATCGCCACAATGATATGCCCCCAGGAAAGGACAAATCAAAGGATAATGGTCACAAAACACATAAATGTTCTACTAACTTTGGCATCAGTATACTCTTATGATAAATAATGAATATCATGAAATATATTTGCATTGAATTCACCTCATCCCCCAAAGGAAGTAGAGCCACAATGGAAGAAAGAAACGTGTCTTTTGAGTCAACATGGAAGAGACCAAAAGAGATCTCAACGCTTCACATTGTCCTCAAGTAGACAACACAAGGGACAAAAAATAGTAGAATTGAGATACAAATAGATTAATGACACAAGAAAGAGAGGAGAGAGAGAATCTACAACATGAATGAAGCTAATCAAGAAAGTCATCCTCCTCCCAATCTTGTTGAACATTATTTTGGGATGGTGGACAAGATGCAAGAGGATCAACTTATAGCATGGTAGATGGAGCTACTACAAGTTCGAAACAAGGACCATGCTCTAGTGATGAGTCACTTTGTCTGTCACTAGGATTAATGCTTTTGAAAATTGTTTATTTAAATCATTGTCAACATCAACAAGTTCATATTCATCATTATCATCAACATTGTTAGCATGAACATCATTTTCATCCATATCTTCATCAAGATTAATACAAATAGGATCTCTAATATGAATAGAACATGAACTATCTTCTTTCTTAAGCATTTTCAATCTTGGTGTTTTAGGTTGAACGTCCTCCCTAGGGTTAAGCAAAGGCTAGAAAAATGAGACCAAGTAAAATTTGGTGTCTTTAGGGAGGAAATGGGTTAATAAGAAAGTTCATGAGCCTTAGCACGATGTCTATATCGACATTCTCTCACACAATAGGTTCTTTTAGCTTTAGCTAAGGGTTGTGAAGGTTTAGGATCCATAGACATAGGCTTCTTATCTTCCTTTAAAGAAGGATGAATGGGAGAAGGTCTACTAAGTTAAAAAATAGGAGATGTCAGACACTTCCCTTTGTAAGATGTAGGAGGCAGGACTACAACATATATAGGAGGAATAGAAGGTATAGGAAGGAGACCGAGTCCATCATGTGGAGGAGGAATAGGTCTAGGATCTCTAGGCTTACTTAAAGATAAGATCATCTCATTCTTCCACTTTTGGTAATATAGAAAAAGAACATTACTTTGAGGCTTAATAGGCTCAAATTCTTTAGGCCAAAAGTAATCAAAGTTGACATCTCCACGCCTCATTGTGGGTCAATACATGTTATGATTAATTATTATTATTTTATCATTATGAGGGAATTTTAGACATTTATTAATAGTAGAAGGGATTATTTTCAAGAAGAGAGCCAAGGGTATCCCAATTTCACACGAAATTGATCCGATGTAGGAATGATAGCAAAAATGACATCTAAGCACTTAGTACCAATATCAACAGGAAGAGTGACGAAACCAATAGTAGGGAAATAGAAACCATCATACACCTTAACCACTACATTAGGCTTATCATATGTTACTTGATGAAATTGTAAATTATAAATATATTCTTTAATCATCACATTCAACATACATGTTGGATCAATGAGCACTCCTCGTGAGAGTTTGTCTTTGATCTTCACAATGATATATAGTGGGTCACCAGGTGCATCAATAGTCTCACTAGGATCAAAGGTAATGCATAGGTCCTTAAGAGGTGTAGGTTTATCAACAAGATTCACCACATTATTAGACTCAAGGCCAAGGTTATCAGGATAATATGCAAGAGGCTCAGACTCAACCACATTTGTAGAATGTGAAGGTAAAGGATTAGTAAAGATTTGAAGGTTTTGATTAGGAGGAGATACAAATTTGTTTCCTTTGTCATTCAAACTAGCTACAGATATGGTATTGTTATCAGTAAAGTCTTGGATTCTACTCCTTAAGGTATAACACTTGTTAATATCGGGTGATCCCATAATACTGGGTTACACTTTCTAGCCAAACTTGACACTGAAATCAACATTTTGCATCATACCTTTACTTTCTAAAATCTATAGTAGCTAAAACATTAAGAATTTGAAGATGAATTAAACTATAAATTTGTGAGATTCTTCATATAGATTTTAAATATATTTTTTAAAAAGAAATTAGAAATTAATTGTCCATATTGTTATGTAACTTCTAATAACTCAATATTTACAGTAATCAACATTTTTTAGAAGTAACATTTATTTGATAATGCATAAATTTTTTTATAGCCTTGAGAAGCAAATTCTAATTTTTGAAATATAGAATTGTCAGACCAATATCTAGTGAATGGATATTTTTTCATAATTTTTTGTTACATATATTTTTTTCGTTAATTTTTAAAGACATAGTAAGTGTAATTTGGACAGAGGTGTATTCCGTACTGCATAACTTTTTTTGTATGCATTTCAATTAATTTATTCTTTTTGTGTTGAAATTAGGATATCAATACCTAAGGAAATGATATTTTTTATAAAAAAAATTCTCTATTTTTCAAATTTTCTACGTGTGAAACACAATCCTTAATGTTCGATGAAAAACCTAAATTGATAAGAAATAAAACATAAATATATTAAAATTGTACTATTTGGAAAGCTTATAATAAGGACTAAATACTTTGAAAAATAAAACTTCTAAATGAATTCATTTGACCCCCCAAAGATAATGTTAAAGTGGTTTTTTATGAGCATTTTGATCTATGTGAAGGAGACTCCATTGCAAGTATGATTTAGAAGTAGAAAGGGTCTATCCAAGAAATTGTGATGTAAGAGCCTTTGATCTAACCCTCAATTAATTACTTCAAATGGGGCCTCTTAAAGCTTAAATTATTATATTTTCTAAAAAATGTATGATTTCAACAAAATCAAGATGTACCAAAGAGTGTAACCCAATATTTGTTGGCAAGAGACATTGTTCTGGTGAAGATTGATGCATGCGAAATGTTTAGGAGTTGTCATTGATGGCAACTCAGTTCAAAAATCATATCCTGTGTGCGTAGATTTGATTTATCAGAAGTTGTATTATCATTAGGCATAAGTCTGGAAGGTGGAATATAGTATCTGACAGAGTATGAGTACATTGTGTAGATCTTGATTTTGGTTGCATAACTTTGGTTACAGTAATAGAGGCAGATGATTCAAGGTTTGAGGCAACTTATTTTGTAATCCTAGAATCTGATGTTGATTCATGAGTGATACTGAAGGTTTAGTATCTGATAATTCAGGAAGAACAAAGCTATTTTTGATGTAACATGTGATGCAGAATCTTTGGGTTGATTTCGGTGATTTTTTTGTGTTCGAAGTGATTGAGTCGACATGTGTGTATATTTTTACTGATTCATTTAGGTCTGCATATGGATTTGTGGATGAGTTGAGCTGACTTATTAGTACATGTTTCATGTTGCGTGTTATGAGGGTTTTGGAAGTTGACATGGGAATTAGTTTATTTTGGTGGTGCAGATATATAAGATCGACTTGTATGATTATTTTGGTATGGTAGATGAATGATAGATGTGTGATGAGTGAGTGAGCATCGATATGCAAATTTTTGGTGCTCAAGTATATGACTGTGTAGTAGAACATAGCATATAAGAAGAACGGAAGAAGATAGTCAGATTGTGCTTAATCAGAACTGTTATTTGGCATTAGCAGATGTTTTTCTTTAGTTCATTAATTATTGTAATAATATGTAGGATAGTGAGTCCTCTAGGTTGTATCCTTCTTTTGTATTTGAGCAATGAGCTCTAGGCAATGTGCCTGAATGCAAGTGCATTCCCCTTTTTGTAATATTATCATACTCTTGATCAAAGTATAATAATATCATGGGTTCAAATCCCACCGTGGTTTTTCCCTTTTCGGGTTTCCACATAAAAATTTTGGTGTTATGGTTTTATGGTTGATTGGTTTATGTTTCTGCACTTTACTTTCATTCTTATGCATCTTGTGGTTTAAGAAACAATATAATAAATTTGTGAATTGCAGAACACTGATTCACCCCCCCTCCCAGTGTTCATTGATTCCAATAGTATTGTGGGATCAACATATCATGATTGGATTGACGATGAAATTAGAAAAAAACTTTGTTATCATGATAAGTTGCCAAAGGTTTGGAGGTATCTATTGGCTTGGTGGGAGTAAGTTTCAACACATTTTTTATTTATCAATTGTGTCATTATGCTATGCAAAGACTTGGAAAGAGGAGTAAATTATTTTCTAAAGTATTTGGATAAAGGAGCCACACTTGATGTCATGGCTACCACTTGAGTATTCATGTTGTCATTGAACTTGATGAATCCCTTGTTCAGTTTAAAATCACAATAGATTGTTGAGCACTTTAATTTTTATCAACGAGAGCCATTGAAGAAGATGATTCAAATTGACTCACTTGAAGCTGATAATTATGGAGCACTACACACAACTATGTAAAGGAAGTAAACTCATAAAAGATAATCTTATCCTTAATGTACTTTTGTAAATTAGAAATACAAATTATTTGAACATCTTGATCAAACATAAGATAAGAAATTTGAGAATACAAATGTTTATATCTACCAATAAAATCAGTCACTTTTTCTTTAACACCTTTCTTACAATGAATCAAATCAGTCAAAGTAATTTTAGGACCAATATTATTATGAAATTTTTGAATGAAAACATTAGCTAACCATTGAAATGATGTAATAGAGTAAAGAGACAAAGAAAAATACCATTGCAAAGCTTTATCCCTAAAGGTTTGAGTAAACAATTTAGGCATAAATCTTTGATCATGAGAAAAGTCACTACACAAAGTTTGAAATATTTTTACACAAGTCAAGGGATATGTTTTTCCATTATTAAACTCCAATTGAGGGACTTCCATATGTCTAGGAGGGACAACACAAACAATGTCATCGAATAATGGGATCACTACATCAAATGTGGGCACATTAAACTTGGATTGGGTAATGGAATCTAGTTCTCATTGTAAGGATGACACAGTTTGAGCTACGTTATTGATGGTTTCTTTTATAGATTGATTGAAATTAGACATATTGGATTGTGACGAAGGAGTAATATTATTATATCTAGGTTGAGGTTGAGAATAGGGAGGTGGAACACTATGATTGTTATCACTAATGTTTTCACCCTAGCTTAGCCTAGACTCAACTAACATGTGACATATGGGATTACTTCTAGGTTGTGGGTACCCTATAACGGAAGTAGACCTCCAGAGAGGGTTGGTTCCCTTTGAAATTTCTTAAAAACTACCGACTTTAGACAAGGAAAAGGGGAAAAGGATTCTTTGAAATAAAAATCTATACTAACTTTAGGTGATGCACCAAGATATTTTGTTTTTTGATGTTTTTGGTTTTGAAATAACTGATTATAGCTTAATCAACTGATAAAAACAACCATGCTCACAACCTATTCATGTTCATGTGGACCATAAACATTTCATATGAAGGCAACTTGTTTCATTTTACATAAATATGATATGTTCATACAATATTGCTTGTTGAAATGGAGTTTTCACACTACATACAACCTAATCAACACATAAAACTACTTGCCAGAAGATACATGAAAAATGAAATGAAACTTAAAGGATTGAAATTTTGATAATAAATCTCATAAAAATCATACAACATCACATAAATGACAAGAGAATGGCAGGAACAACATGTCTTCTCATTGATTTTGAAGAATCGTCTAGTTACATTACATGAAAATATTTTAAAAAAATCAAAAGAATTGAGCTACAAGATTGATCTCATGGCTGAGCATACAACAAAAAGTAAGAACTGATTGAAAATAGATGGAAAATGTCTTTTATTGAATGTGTTGGTTGAAAATTTTGCAAACTAGAAGAGTTTACAAAATTGTGGTTTTAACCACAACAACACGAGATTAAATCTCTCCTAATTTATGAGGGAAGGATCCCCCTGTAATTCACTACTCTATATTTATAAAATAAGATACAAGTTTCAACTCCTAATCTAGCTTGGGTTGTACATCATCCTATCCTCTTTTTCCAAGATAGATGTTATTCTTTTCCTCTCTTTTAAAGAAAAAATTTACAATATAGAGAAGCAATAATTCTTACAATTTTACCGTTACAAATTAACTTAGAATGCAAGAATGATACAATATGGATAAAGAAAGAAGCAAAGTTTCTATAAAGGCACAAAGTCTTATGTTGCTTCTCTGGGATGAGAAAGAGTGCTTAAGCTCAAAGTCTTAAAACTCACTTCTGTCCTATCAACCTTTTTACAAATACTTCCGTAACCCAATGTGTTAATTAAGAAAATCAAAGTAAAGCACAAAGTCTTAAAAATAATTCTTAATTTCACTTTTGATAATGTTTTTATGAAATGATAATATGAAGCTCAAAGTCTTCAAGTTATGATTTCCTTTTCCAAGATGAAACAATAATGCACAAAGTCTTGAAAGTATAACCTTAATATATTTCTCAGCTAACTTTAACTTGAAAATACCAATATGAAGCACAAAGTCTTCAAAATGATATCACAATCGCCAATCCCTAATTCTAATAACAAGAGTCAAAAGATGACACAAAGTTCACAATTAACAATTGCCTCTACACTATAAATATTCTCTTAACATACCCTTACTTGAGCAAAATAAGAATTTGTTAGTCCCAACCGGTGTTGGGAGGGGAGGGGTGAATCAACACTTTACTGGTTTTACCCAATTAAAAATTTTAACTCAAGTTTGCACTAACTTAACATTCATCAATATAAATAATTACTGCAAAGGAATATGCATGCATGAAAAGATACACAATGACACCAAGATTTATCTCATGGAAACCCAAATGGGAGAAAACCATGGTGTGAGTCTGAACTCACAAAATTTGTACTCTTCTCGAGTATGCCTGGTGAGGAGCCATCCCTGTTAGGAGATTATAAAGACATTGTTAGGTGCCACCCGATTAAGGGGTTTTTTTTAAGGCCTTACCCTATTAAAGGTAGCTTGGTTAAAGGACTTAAGAACATCAATTAAGATTTCACCCGGTTAAGGGATTTTACAAAGGGACCTATTAAAGTCCACCTAGTTAAGGGATTTAAGTTGTAATGGTTAGAAAGAAAAAGAAGGATGATCTGTTGGATTAGCTACTAATAGCTTGATCAAATCATAATGAGAATCATACTCTATCCACATCGGTTGTGTCTTCTTTGCACAACACTGATTTTCTACTTATACCTTCGGCTCTGCACTCTGTCAGTCCTCTAACCCTCAGCTTTGCAATTTGCCAGTCTACCTCATACGCTCTCTTCTTTGCTAAATCTTTTTAGCACTCCTCTCACTCTACTCTTCACTTTGGATCGCCTTCTATAAGATCTTCTCTTTGCAAATTTTATGATCAAGAATTTTTGAATGAACTAAAAAATATATTATACATTTTCTATCGTCACCTGCAGGTGTTTCCTCAATCAAAGCAATAAGAGATTTTGGTAGATTTAGAATTCAAATATTCCCACTCTTTCTTTGCATGTCGTGCAACAATTCTGCCAACTACTCAACCAATTCTGCCATCGCATCCCCCAAAAATATTGACTTCCGGGTCAGGTTCAGTCTTATAAATGCAAACCAGAAAATTCGCTAGTAATCATGGCTTAATTGCATGATAACTGAAGTTGACTTCACCAACCTTTAGTTTTGCATAGACATAAGCTCACAAACTCACCTTTTTCCTCTACAACTGAATAACTAATCACCGTTCTGAGATTTATGGTGATGACCTATCTTCCTTCTGCCTCACCAGTGTATCGGTATACCACTACACTCTACATTAATGGTTCAACCTTTGATTGCCAGTTTGTTGTGATTATATCAAGTCTCTAATTCTATTTTCCAATGAGGTTCTAGTTTGCATACTTAAAGCGGAAAATAATCGAACCCTAGTTGCTCTCCCCTCTTCCAACTCCAAGGAGAGAGAAGGGAGGTTACTAGGGTTGACGGTTTTCACTTAGGGGAGACTTTACATTCAAAAGAGGGGTTGAAACCCACAAGATCCAATCCCACACAATGCAAGATTGGACTCTAAATGAGTTTCAAGGGTTAAGACAGCAAGGCTACCCTCTTTTGTAAAGAATGTAGATAGAATGATTAAGCTAGGAATGCATAGAAAGTGAGAAAGATTCGCTTATAAACTGAGCTAGGGATATAGGATGAAGCTGCGGACCTGGAAATAGCAGTAAAATGTTGAGACGGCATTGTCCTACAAATTTGAGCAAAATTTGATGGGACGATGGCGCCCAACGTGCACACGGTCCTCCGAAAAATCCACGAAATGAAGGGGGATCTGTTCGTCTCTGCACAAGGATTCCAGATCTTCAATTTCAGCCGCGTACCTACAACCTACACACAGAAAAGCGAAGACGATTGGGGGGTTAGGGATTAGGGGTTTGCCCTTAGGTCAAACCCCGGTTTTGGAATTAACCAAGAAATGAGAAATGCTGTAAATGTAAATGACTGTAATGCAAAACAAGTACTAGTACCTTGTTGTAAGGATGTTTGTATCCTTATGTGTGAAGGTATAGATGTTGTTGTATGTTGTATGTTGTAAGTTGTATGTAGTAAGTGATCTCCTCTTCAATGGTTGAATCCTTGTCTTGAATGCAACACTTAGCCTTGAATGGAGACTTAGAATGTTCAATTGCTTGAAGGAATGCTTGAATGCTTGAATGCTTGAATGTTTGAGTATCGTTTCCACCTTTTTCCGTCTTACCAAAATGGGAGAGGAAATGTAGTTTATATACTTGTCAATTAGGGCTGATAGACTGATTTTCCCGACCTTAGGCCGACCAGGAAATGTTATTTTCCAATTCGCAAACAAAAAGACCCGAAGCCTCACAGGAGACCGGGCCCAAAATAGGGCCAGGGACCAGGGCGCTGGGCGCCATGGTCCTGGAGGACCAGGGTGCTGGGTGCCCTGGTCCTAAAGGACCAGGGCACTGGGCGCTCTGGTCCCACCTCCTGGGACAGCAGGGTGCAAGGAGGGATCAGGCAGGGTGCTGGAAAAAATGCAGTTTTTGGTGTCGTGGACAAGTTTCGGGGTCTCCATTCAGGTTTCGTGTTGCATCGCCATCGTGAAGACCCAAATGCGGTCGAAATTGCAATTGTCACAATTTTAGGATGCTACAGCATACAACCTCAAGCCTTCTTTCCTAAGTCACCTTTTGTGGCTTCATCATCATCACAATGACCAGCCTGAAGATCTGACCTCAACACCGATCTTCTTGAGTGACAGACCGGTTAGCTTAGTCTATCTTCCCTTGAGATGATTGAAACTTTGGTCATCTGTCTCCTATGTTGTTTCCATGTGTTTACAAGTTAACACTTTTACTACTAAGATACACCACTCCACCGGTACCACTTCACTGGTCACTGGTTAGTGTTAGACATCAATGACAAATCTTAGCTCATATATTGGTTCTCTGGATTGATCGGTTTTGTCAATGCCAACAGAATTTATAATGAAAATGACATAAGAACACTCTCACCATAAACCACAAATGAATCCAACACAAAGTCTGGATGCCAAGCCTTTCTTCTTATTTCATCAAGTTTGTAAAATCACAATAGGAACACAAAGTTTCACTTTTTCTCTTCACTTCATCAGAGTTTCAACATATAGATTAAAGATTCTAGATTGAAATTATAATAAGAAACCTCATATATATAGGAGAGGTGCGTTGAGAAAAATAGGAAAAACTATGACTAATTCAAAGAAGAGTCCTAATTGACTTTGGACTCGTCCATTGCCTAAGTGCAAAAACTAAATACAAAATGACACTTGAGGTGTCAAAGTCTTATTCAAAAATGCATCTACAAGTGTCACCAGACACTCCATTTTCATCCTACTTCATGAATTTCTCAAGATTTTGTAGAACTTCTTTCATCTATTCCTGATTAGGTTCTTTTGTGTGACTTGTTATGACCTTGACCTGAGTGATAGAATCTCTGAGGCTTATGTGGCATTTTGTGTGCTTCTTCAGAAGAGAGGCTAGATCATCCATATTTACTTGGATATCTATCAACATATCAATTAAGGACAATAAGAAAGCTTTCTTATGGACCTCTTCACCAATTAGCAGACTGAACTCTTTGATGATGGCATCTTCATGAAGGGGCTTCTGATTCTCATCAAGGAAGGTGTAAGGAAGAGCTGATATCTTTTCGATGATGTCTTGCACTTTATCATTACATTCTTTTTGTGTTTTCCTCAAAACCTTTAATAAGCATCTCTATTGTATTAGTTTGATGTTCCAATATCTCTCTTTGCTCAATGTACATATCCCTTGAAGGGATCACTCCATTATCAACTAGAAAATCCAATTCTAAATCCTCCAACTTCAACCAAGAGTCAAAGTCCTTGTTATGTGATTCCAATTTATTAGAAAATAAATTTAAACTTTTATCAATTTCAATTTTTACCTCCTCCAAGTTGTTTACAAGAGTAACAGCTAAACATAGGAGATGATTTCCTTGACTCAACAATCTATCCATCCATTCGCCAACTATTCTCCCATGAGAATTGACTTGTTCATCTTGTTTAACAATTTTTTTATCCACTAAGGAAGTTACTGGCTCAACTACCTCTAATGATTTGGTAATATTGATCAAGATCTCTATGATTTGATCACCTTATTTCTTAATTTTGTCTTATTGAACATTGCCACAAGATGCTGGAAAGAAGTTTGAGCATCTTCAACTACACCCTCGTGTGTTTGTTTTCCAAAATCAATTATTTTAATGACATAATTAGTAGATTGTACTTTATCCAAGTCCGTTTCTGGAGGGGAAGTTTCCATTTATACATACTTGTTCTTTGATTGGTCTATTCTCAATCTGGACAAAGTCTTGGCCTTCTCTGTGACCTTGGGCTTAACAGGAACTAGTTGGCTGAAATCAAAGTCATCTAGAGAGATGGCTTGCTTCTTTCTCTTAGGAGTGTTAGACACTAGCCAAGGTGGCAAAGAAGCATCGTCATCCACTCCAGTAGTCAAAACTTGTGTTTCCAACTCCCGAGACTGAATACTTGTAGTCATAATGGGTGGAGTTGAGGTAACAATGGTGGGTTGATTTGGAGTAGTAGAAACCCAAGGAAGAACTTGGGTTTTTGACATGAATTTATCAAAATCTTCTAACATGGAAGAAGCAATCTCAGATAAATTGGGAAGGAAAACAATATCAAGGTTGTCATGAGGTGTCTTAAGGGAAGATTCACTTGTGGAAGTAGAGGGAATAACATGAATTTCAAGAGCTTCTGACGAAAGTGACACAATGGAACCTAAAGGAATAAAATCAGTAATTGAGACTAAATTAGTAACTATGATGTCACATGATGTAAGAGGAAAATCTTCGTGCGTCTTTTGAGACTGGGAAGTACTTGGCTTTTTAGGTAATCCCTCCTCATCAAATTATCCTTCGTCTTATTCCTACTCATTATGTGGTCCATTCTCTTCTTGGTGTTGTTCACCTTCATTTTCTTCTTCTTCTCCTTCAAATTCATCATGGACTTGAGTGTCTTGAGTTGAAGACTCACCTTGGCTCTTACCCTTTCCAACAATGAACTTGAACTTTGGACCTTTAGGAGCCATAGGATCCTGTCTCTTTTTGGTCCTCAATTTATAAATCTTTCCCTTAGGCCCTGCACCATCTTCTTTAAATGATTCAGTTTGGAAAGGCTTTAGCTGAAACCTAGCCCTAATTGAAGTATTCTCCTTTTGGGACCATTGAATAAGAGGCAAAGGTGATCCAACAACTTTGGTCTTTTCATATATAGGATCTAGGATGTCTCTGTCCTCATCAAGATCCTCAGGATTTTCAACACGATCAAATTTTTCAATTTATTCTATTGTCAAACAATAATAGTCAAGTGTCCAGATGTCCTCTTCTGTTCTAAATCAATCCATACATCTTCAATCCGGTGAAAATGACTGTAACTCTTCTTGATTTTGTTCTTCATGCCCTTGTAGTCAAAATACTTCCTAGCTTTGAAGAATCTTATAGTTACTTTTCTCATCTCCTTCTCCATGGCACAAGCCTTGTAGATGGAATTGATGGAATATCTCCCTATGGCAATGGATAACTTGAGACCTGTCTTATAAGCTCCAGATTGACGCTCATGGATTGATATCATTTGGCAAGCCATATCCATAACAATGATCTTATTTGACGGATACCTTGGGAACATGAAGGGTTCTCCATCAAAGCATCCAATCCTAATATATGCAAATGTGGGGAATTGTAGGAAAATACAATATATTCACTCACCACCTTCCAAGATTCATCTAATGCTCTCTTGTTCTAAAGATCCTTATCAAATAAGCACATATAATGAGCAAAGAAGACATCATTGACCCTCCTGAAATGGTGAAAACTCCCCTTGAGAGTCAAATGAGTGAAGTACTTGTAAACCAAAACTTGACTCCTATCACCTGTGGTAGATAAACTTAGAAAATGCCTCATAAAGATTACCACATAGACAAGATAGGAATTTATATAGAATTTCAAGGTCGTGAGAACCTTGGTCAATTACTCACACAAAGTATCTACAATTTTCTTGCCCCAGTAGGTCTTTTTCTTATTTTTCTTGATGATGTGAATGTATTGATACATCCACTTGTGATAAGTATTAGAAGTTGAAAGACATTTCACTCTGTTGAGAAGAGTAATGAGATCATTGACCTCCTCAATAAAATCACTGAGAGGAAGAATCTTTTGCCATCTTGCAACTGTAGGCCTAGGGTTCTTTAACCAATTTTTATTTATATTCTTCCTGCACTTATCTAAATTATTGTCAAAATAGGTCACAACTGATTGCATATCAATATTGGCATATTGTGCTATGGGTGGACACTTGAAAATTGTGTGAAAGAAGTCCTCATCAAGCTTAATGAGCATCTTCTTTCCATGTGCATCCTTCACTGATATGGTTGTAGGGTCATTCTTGTTGGCAAGAGCCAACACAAATTCTAGATTCTATGTAGATAGAGGAAAGGCCACCACTAGATGAGTTCCACTATTGACGGTGGGCTCCTTTTTGTAAGATACTGGTGGCTTTTTGTCTCTTTTCAAGAATTCATTGAGATCGACATGGCCAATCTCTATATCCCTAATATTGTCAATACTGGATGACACAAATGGAGGAAAAACTGGATGAATCTCTTGCTTCTTGAACTTCATTGATCTCTTACTAGGTGAAGGCTCCGTAATTTGCAATAAATGCACTACAACATGAAAATATCATCATTTGAGATGATTATTCTTCATAAGAATCTCATTTGATAAGATAAAAGTCATTGATCAATCACAAATTTGCCAACAAACACCAATTTGCAATTGTGTGAATTAGGTGCAAATCGGACTTGTAAGCTCGATTTGTTTTTAATATAAGTGAAAAATCAATAACAAGTGTATATCAGGTTTGTATCCTCGATCTACACTTGAGGGATAGCAAAAAATAAAATAGGTGTATATCAGGTTTATGTCCCCGATTTACACCTAGAAAAGAATGGGAAAAACCAAAGGTGCATATCGGGTTTGTATCCTTGATCTGTACTTCACAAAGGAAAAAAACAATACATGGTGTGAATCGGGGTTGTAAACCCAATTTACACCTTAGACATGGAACTTCACAAAAAATGTCAAAATGACCAAGTGGTGTTAGTTGAACATACACCCCGACCTACACTTGGAAAAATAAAATCAATGTAAGTCAGGGATATATCCCTGACCTACACTTTGTGGGAAGAGTCTAAAAAACACAATGCAAACAATGGTGATGGTCAGGTTTGTAACCCTAATCACCACCAATACTCAAGGAACATGGTGGAGATTGGGGTTAAAAACCTGATCACCACCAACACCCAGGTATGGCATATATAAAACAAAGTGGGTGGCGAGACTATATCCCCACCAAACATTATGGGGAAAGGTTTCGGTGTATGATGAAGCCATAGCCACACCACACATTGTTAAGTCATAAGAAAAATACGATGTGAGTTGGATTTAAGTCCGACACACATTGAAGATAAAGCTTCGGTGTATGTCAAACTTAAAATCTGACTCACAACGTCAACTATGGTTTCAAAACAAAGCGGGAAAAAATAAATGGCGGATTTGAATGCTAACATCATACATTGAAGTAAAAACTTCAATGTATGTTTTAGCATTCGAATTCCACTTTTTAACAAAGATATGATAAATAAAAAATAGGGGAAGATCTAAACATACTCGTGAAAGATGAATCTGATTTCAAGCAAGAAGAGCTCGATGCCTTATGAATCTCCAAGTAAAATGAAAAGAAATAAGGGCAAGAATCGATAATAAAAAGATAAGAAACATAAATGAAATTAGAATCTTTGAGCATTAGATGATAAATTGTGCATCATTATGGTGTAAATCAAGCTTATAGGTCCAGTTTACATTATAACACCAAAAATGGTGTAAATCAGACCTATAGGCTTGATTGACACCTGTTGGTGTTGGAAATAAGCCACACCCGGACCGATGATGGACTGGTCCAAGAGGGGCTAGTAGCTCAGTGGTAGAGCACTCCAGCAGCGTATGGAAGGTCCTAGGTTTGAGTCCTAGCTGGTTCATGTATCAACATGGTATCAGAGCCAAGGTAATCGAACCTAAGGCTATTCAATTTTGATAAAATTCAAGGACTAAGTTACAAACTACATCACATTTCCATAATGGCCAACGCTATCAGATTCAAAGATAGACTTAGAGGTAGCGAGGATTTTTCAGCTTGGAAGTTTAGAATCAAAATGATTTTAAGAGAAAACAAAGTTGATTCATATGTCCAAACTGAAAGTGCACAACTAGAAGATGAAACCGAGAAATCCACATGGATCGAGGGAAATGATAAGGCTATTAAAATAATAGTGGATGGGGTAAGAAATAATATAATGCCCATCATTAGAAAGCAGGAGACGGCTTATAAAATGTTCAAGGCACTTGAAAGGACATTTGAGATATTGAATGCAAGTCGTACTCTGGCATTAAAATGAGAGATCAACCATATCAGTATGAACAAAGGGGAGACAATTAACTCCTACTTCATGAGGATATCAAGCCTAAGAGATGACCTAGCTTCCCTTGGATACGACATCCAAAGCAAAGAGTTAACACTCATTGCTCTAGATGGATTGCCTAGTGGATGGAACACATTCGTCCAAGGCATCAGTGCTAGGTCCAAATATCCTAAGTTTGAAAGACTAAGAGATGACTATCTACAAGAAGAATCCAGATTGAACAAGGTAGGAATAAAACAAAAGAATATAGATGAAGACTTGCAAGTCCTAAATACAAACATCAATAAGAAGTACAAAAAGAAGCAACTCAGGAAAAGAAAATCTAAACAAGGCAAGAACACTTCTAAGAAAGACCTATCACATGTTCAATGTTATAGGTGTGACAAATTCAGACACTATGTTGCAAACTATCTAGAGAAAGGGAAGCAAGCCACATTTGCAAAAGTGAGGAAATCTAGAAGAGAAAATGACTCTGAGAACTATGTCCTCTACTCAGCACTTACAAGCCATACTTCAAACAAGTCTAACTCATGGGTGATCGACAGTGGTTCATCCAGACACATCACCGGCTTTAGAGAAATACTAGACTCCATGATAGAGAAAGATGATGAGGAAGTAACCATCAGAGATGATTCTTCACATCCAGTCAGAGGAATTGGAACCTGCACCATCAAACTGAAGACAGGCATGTCACTATGACTTGAAGAAGTACTATATGTTCCAGGCATCAAAAGAAATCTAATCTCCATATCAACACTAGAAGATCAAGGATACAGAGTGACCTTCATGGAAAACAAGGTGTTGGCTTGGCCAAAGAGATCCTCCATCAAAGACGCTAAGGTCATTGGTCGAAGACAAAGCTATTTGTATGAGCTATGTACAGAGCCGAATCTAGCATTGATCCATGAAGCAACTAATGCAAATGAAGTATGGCATAGGAGATTAGGCCATCTAAATTATAGAGCTTTGTCAACTATGGGAAACCTTGTCACAGGTCTACCTAAGTTGAAGCAATATCATTCAGAGGCATACAAAGGGTGTGCCTTAGGTAAAAATACCAAAAGTGCATTTCAGAATAGTACTAGGAAAACTAGCAAAGTTTTGGAGTTAATTCATTCTGATGTATGTGGATCTATGTCCATACCCTCACTAGGGGGATTTTTGTACTATGTAATTTTTGTTGATGGCTACTCTAGGAAGATGTGGATCTACTTTCTGAAGTGTAAAGAATCAGAAGAGATCCTAAGTAGGTTTAAAGAGTTTAAAACATTAACAGAAAATCTCTCTGAAAACAAAATTAAAACCTTAAGAACTGACAATGGGGGGGAATACACATCAAGACTATTTAAAGACTTTTGTAAAAATTCTGGGATTAAGAGGGAGTTGACAAAACCTTATAATCCACAACAAAATGGAGTAGCTGAAAGGAAAAATAGGACCATAGTAGAAGCTGCCAAAGCCATGATACTAGATCAAAATCTAAACTTGAACCTTTGGGCAGAAGCAACTAAAATTGTTGTGTACATACAAAATAGATGTCCTCATTCAGACCTTGAAGATAAAACTCCTGAGGAAGTCTTTACCAAGACAAAACCAGATATTAGCCATCTTAGGATATTTGGGTGTCCGGTCTATATTCATGTACCTAAAGAGAAAAGACTAAAACTAGAACCCTCTGGAAAAAGGGGAATACTTGTAGGATACAATGAAACTTCTAAAGCCTATAGAATCTATGTACAAGGGCAGAGAAATATTGAACTCAGTAGGGATGTAATCTTCGAAGAAGATTTAGCCTTCAAAAGGGCCCAAAATACAATAGAACCTGAAATTCATAACCCTACTCCTAACCTAGAAGAAGAACCCACTCCTGAGCTTCAGAGGGAGTATCTTGAGGAAACTATAAGTGAAACACAAGACCCACCTATAGATAATCGCAAGAAAAGACCACTATGGGCCATCAAAACTGTAGCAAAAGCTCAGAAGTTCGCTGCTCCTTCAGGAACCTTCAGGGAAAGAAAGAGGCCTAATAAATTCATCAACTATGTTGCACTTATGAATGATCTCTCTAAAGATAAACCTAACAATGTTTTAGATGCACTCAAACATCAAGTATGGATAGATGCCATGACTGAAGAATATCAATCCATTATGAAGAATGATGTTTGGGAGATTGTTCCTAGGCCAACCAAGAAGTCTGTTGTGTCTTCTAAATGGTTGTTTAAAATCAAGCATGCTGCAGATGGCAGTATTGAAAAACTCAAGGCCAGATTTGTAGCTAGAGGGTTCTCACAGAAGGAAGGAATAGATTACGAAGAAACATTTGCACCTGTTGCCAGGTACACATCAGTAAGAGTTGTCCTAGCCATTGCAGCAGCAAAGGGGTGGAAGGTATATCAGATGGATGTTAAGACAACATTCATAAATGGCAAGATTGTGGAAGAAGTCTACTTAGAGAAACCTGAAGGGTTTGAAATTCATGATGCAGAGTCTCATGTGTGTAGACTCAAGAAAGCTCTCTATGGGTTCAAACAGGGTCCCAGAGCCTGGTATGAAAGAATTGACACCTATCTCTCAAAGCTGGGTTTCTCTAAGAATGATGCAGATTCTAATCTCTACCTCAAAAGAAATAAAGGTGATATGTTAATATTAATTTTATATGTTGATGACTTATTAATCACAGGAGATGATCACCTAATAGGTCAATGCAAGAAAGATCTATCCACATAATTTTATATGAAAGACTTGGGGCTTCTTCATTACTTCCTAGGATTGGAAGTATGGCAGAATTCTAATAATATTGTACTGAACCAAGGGAAGTACACCTTGGACATATTGACAAGATTTGGAATGCTAAACTGTAGACCCATGACCTCTCCTATGGAAACCAACTTCCATAAACTTAAAGAAGTAGCAGCAGAATCAAGACCTACTGACCCCACTCAATATAGGAAGATGATTGGGTCCTTGATGTATCTGGTAAATACAAGGCTAGATATCTGCTATGTTGTTAATGCCTTAAGTCAGTTCATGTGTGAACCTAAGGAGATACACCTCGTTGCAGTAAAGCATATAATGAGATATCTACAAGGTACCCTAAAGCTTGGTCTTAAATATGAAAAGGTTGACATAGATCTACATGGATTTATAGATTCAGATTGGGCTGGCAGTGTGACTGACAGAAAGAGCACTTCAAGGTGCTGCTTCAGTTTAGGGTCAGCCATGATATCCTAGATCAGCAGAAAACAATATTCAGTAGCTCAGAGTTCCACAGAGGCTGAATATATTGCAGCTTCAATGGCTGCCTGAGAAGCAGTATGGCTAAGGAAATTGCTCGTGGGATTATTTGGAGAACCTATGAAACCTACAATCATTCAATGTGATAATCAAAGCTGTATAAAACTCTCTGTAAATCTAGTATTTCATGACAGGTCCAAACATATTGAGATTCCATATCACTATGTACGAGATATGGTTGATAGGAATGTGATAAAGTTAGAATATGTGTGTACAGGAGATCAGACTGCAGATATTCTGACCAAACCACTTTCCAGAGTGAAGGTTGATCACTTCAGAAAGGGTTTAGGTATGATAGAAAGGTAATCTGCTTTGTAATATATACTTACATATATTTAAGATGTTTAATGTGTAAACTTCTTTGTCATGTTTGGACTATCTCTTGGCTTCTTGCCACCTGTGTTCATATCTAAGAGGTGACGATCTCTCAGATACTGAACACTTGTATGTAGACATCATAAGGTGATGATCTTATGATAGTCAAACCAGTAATCATGTTGGATCACTAGTAAGTCATGGATGTGCCATGACTATGTTGTGATACAACATTTGTACAAATGTTATTGCATTATCACAACTTGGATATGATGAGAACTTAAGCACTTCTCATATGGTTATCCTTGTATTGCGTGTTAGGCAATACTGATATCACATGTAGGTGATATCTCAACCATTGATCATGTTGGATCTCTGGTAAGTCATGGATGTGCCATGACTATGTTGTAATAAACATTTATAAATGTTATTGCACTTATCACAACTTGGATATGATGAGAAACTAACCTTTCTCATAGACTTATCCTTAAGTATTGTGTGTTAGGCAATACTGATATCACGCGTTAGGTGATATCTTGATGAATCTTACAGATCACATGTTTTGGTGATTCTCACATGATCAGGTGATGATTCTCTTACTTTTATCACATGTTAAAATAATACTTTATGTCACATGCTCAAGTGATGTTCTTCTATTTTGTATCATATGTCTTGATGGTATTTCTCATGTATAAATGATTTTTGCTGACTGACATTATCTTAGTTATGAAAAGGAAATGTGATGCAAGTTGCCTTATCTATCTTCCAAAGCTCAGAGGGAGTGTTAATGCATGGTAGCTTATGCAAGATAAGATCTTCCTAACCTTCCTTGTTCTGTTATTTATCTACATGCTTCATGTCTAATTTATATTGCATATGATTATCGGATTGTACAAACATTGCTTATCATTATGCTATCAGGCTAACAACCTGATAGCATATTAATGTCAATTGTTTGATAGCATATTAAATGCTATCGGGGTATTAACCCGATAGCATATTAAATGCTATAAGTTATTAGGTTCAATTTGTCAATACATACTTGCTATCGGGTGCATAAACATTGGCACCGATTCACATCTATTATCGGGCTTAATTATATCAGGCATATTTGTTATTGGGTTTAATGAATACACCACTTCATTTGGCATTAAAATTGGTTAACAAATGCACCGGTTGGATTATATACATCGTGCACTTTGAATCATCAGTGTTTATATGAACCGATTCATTATATTGATCAGTCATTATATTATGATATTACAATATGCTATCGGGGGTTTTTGAACCGATAATCAGCATTGTGTTAATGGTATAATTGTAAAGGCACCAATCAATACACCAATTGACCGGTTGCCTAAATGATATATATGCCAATTGAATTCATTTGGAGAAGAAATAGAAAATATTAAATGATCTCTCTCCTTCAGACCTGCAGATAAAAATCAGAATTATTAGACATTGACATAATTCCTCATATCCATATATAGCATTCATAGTTCATAACTTGTTCTTTAATTGAAATTGAAATAACTTTACATGGTATCAGAGCCAGGTCTAGGCTAGGAGCCCCAAGCACATGAGAGGTGTGGCTTAAGGGGGGGTGTTGGTGTTGGAAATAAGCCACACCTGGACCGACGATGGACTAGTCCAAGAGGGGCCAGTAGCTCAGTGGTAGAGCACTCCAGCAGCGTATGGAAGGTCCTAGGTTCGAGTCCTAGCTATTTCATGTATCAACAACACCAACATGACCTTCATGGTGCAAGATCGGTTTTAAAACCCGACTTGACACCAAAACAAGAAAAATAATTATAAGCTAAATTTGAAATTTTAACTAATATAAATGGAATTTTAGGACTTAAAAACTAAGAGCTTGAGGACAAAAACATAGGTGTGTTGGCTGCTCCTTGTCCTTAAAATCATGTCCAACTATTTGTGAATTTGAAATTTCAGCTGTTGGGTGGATGACCTTGAAAATTCCACAAAATCAGGGTCAAAACTGAAGTGTAGATGTTGTTTGTGCTCCCAAAACTCCCCTTCCTTGATGAGTCACCCTTGGGGCCTTCAAATTAGGGATTGGACTACTATTAAGACCACAAAAACCTCCTCAAATTGTGGGATTTTGTTTTGGCCAACCCCCCTTGGCCTCTTTTAAAATTTGAATTCAAATCTCACATTGATGACTACTTTGACTCCTTGTGAAAACTACATTAACACTGATTTTGAATTTACGGTGATTTACTAGATCATTGCTCACATTTTCAACATCTTTGATGACACTAACTTGAGTCATTCTCCGTTCAATGTCCTCACTATTTTTAATACTCACTATTCTAGTTCTTCCTTTGACATTCATTGTTAAGTTTTTGATGGTAATTGCAACCTTTTGATGACTATTTTATTCTTGGCATTAGAGTGTTCACAAAGGTTGCTTCTTTGAATGTCATTGTCACTATCCTCTATCACAGCTCTGTCAATGTATTCTACTCCATAGCCACTCTTTTTATGTTGATAATGTCTTTCATGGGTTGCATACTATTTTGCTTGACACCTTGTGAATAACACACTTCACCTTTCAAAAGGTCTAAGATTGGCTACACAATATCTTTTTTTGTGGCATATTGATTGATATATTTTGACTGTTATCACAGAAACACTATCATTTCATATTATCTTCATAAACTATCTTCATTGACCCTTTGTGACTTCATTAAAGAGTAGGTTTTACTGTCATTGTGCTTTCTTTGATGCATCATGTTATCATAGACTTGAGATTGTCCTTACACTCCGATTCTCTCCACCAAGGGCTACAAACATTATGAACTCCGATTCTCTCCACCAAGGGCTACAAACATTATGATTTCCCTTCCCTCATAACAACATGGTTGATAGTATTAATAATAATGATTGCCCTTCATCACTATAAATGGAACAACTTGTTGTTCATTACCATCATTTCCCTTGTTGACTGTTATCTTTATTGAGATTAATTGCCCTGAGATGACTATTACATGTACTATCATGAGGATCTATGTACTTGAAGGATTCTCTTCTATGACTTTTATTATCATTGAAGTGTTCTTTGTGACCTATCATGACTAAAAGCCCTATTTGGCTGATCACTCCATAATTCCTAGACCTTTGTCTTCAAGGCTTTGTAACTGTCACAAGTCCTTTTGATTGTTTCTCTAACCATGAATTTGTCCTTCAAATTTTTCTTCTCATTCTCCTTATGTAGAAAATACTCTTCTTTGTCTTTGTTGATTGGATTTTGTTGTGAGTAATCTCTTGATCCTGCTATCATGACGATGGATGCTTCCTTCTAGAACTGTATTTTAGCTTAGAAGTGCTGCTCCATACACTCTGTGACTATCTTTTAACTTGTAACAATGAACTCTTTTATTCTTGGGCTCTTCGAAGCATTGAATATCCTCTTTATTATCCTTTCAATGATCTTGACCCCTAATATTATCATTCTTTACTTGGACCCTAACCACCTTGCATAGTATTCCTTCTCTGGGATTTTGAGTGTTTGACTCTAAAATCGGTGTCTGATCACTACTTCACTGTCATATATACTCTTGGCTTCTCTAAGTGATCTTTGTCTCTTATTGGCTTCAAACACAATCTCTACTATGGTGGCATATGAGGGCATATAAGTCTTTTTGAACTACATTCATGTATCCTTTCCATGGTCTTTTATCCTTTCTCCAAAACCTTACTTTAAAGCCAATGCCCTTACATATCTTGATGGTCCTTATGACCATGACTATGTGGTTTGGAAGAGCTATCAATTTCTTCATTATAACCCTTTTGGATTGGTGAATATTTCTCAAAATTTTTGAACTAGGTTTGTACGAATTTTTTTGGGTTTTTTCACCTTCTTTTTTCCTATTCTTTGTGAAAAAATTAGAAAAACCTAGTTCACTAATTTTGAGATATGATAGAATTAATGTGGTTGTATCTTCTTTGATCATTGTAAATTTCCCCTTTTACAATATTGTTGCCTCTAAGAATGACCTTATATGATAGTCTTCATTGTCTCTTCATTCTACATTAATACCTCTTGACCGTGAAATTTTTCTCTTGACTCTTGACGTCAAACTATTAGAATGCATGGAAATGGCCATTTATCTGCTCTATAATTAAACCAATAACATTTCATTAAAGTTTTCCTTCCATCATAGCCTACAACTTAACACATATTCCATAGTTCGTGGTATGTAAATCTTGAATTTACCTTTGACCTTGGGCCTTAAAGCTCTTCTTTAGACTTGTCCTCTATGTTCTCTCTACTTGAAGATCTCTCTATGCATTTGGTTGCTTTTGACATTGCTCACAACATTGCTCATTTAATCATAGTTTTTTTTTTTTGGCTTAGATCCTCATATTGGCTCAAGAACATACATGCTTATATGAAAACCCTTAACAACAACTAAAACTTCATAAATAGGATATGATCTATAGTTTACTTGTGTCATTCTTACTAATACATGCAGATTTGAAATAAAAAGGAATGATCATTCTTACTCATTGCATTTCACTTAATACCAGTAAGGTGTTTGTAGAGCATACTGATCTGGTACTCTTGAATTTATGTGCATGATCTGTGCATAAATTTCTGGTGTTGATTTTAATGATCTATAATGACTTGCCATCTCTTGATTGGAGCTTTTCCATGTGAGAAATGTAGTGCCCCTCCTAGATTCATCTCTTCTTTTGTTGTCCGGATAGACCTAGTTAGACTTATTGATGATATCTTGATTGATACTTGTGACTCTATTTATGTTTTGATGCTTATGGTGGATGTTTTGATGACTATATATGACTCTTCTCTATCTTAGATGGTATCATTGATGCCAGGACTCTACGTGGATTTATGATTACTCGATATGACTTATTATGTTTTGGAGCTTCATATGGTTGATGATGTTAGACATGCTTTATGACATATGATACTTGATGGTTTTTATGGATGTTAGTACATAGAATCACCTTGATGGATTTATTGATATATATGTGATCATTGATCATGCAGATTATTTTATTTATGATGACACTAATCTTATTTCATGATGATGATTCTATGTGGTGTTTTTGTATTATATTGTGTGACTATTTTCGTGAGTAGAGACGATGTCATATCACTCATTGTGAGCATGATATGTCATCGTGAGTCTATCACATCCCTGTTTAATATGATGTATGTGTATTGTATATGTTGTGTTTAGTCTTTGATGCAGGTTTGCAGGTACCAGACATCAACTCCACCTGGCTTCACAGGTCTGAGCGTGTCCTATCCCAATGGCAATTTGTCGGAGATGACATAGTTTCCCTCACACACTCTAGGTCTAAGATGTATACCATGGTGTCTTTTTCTTGGTTGATCTTCCTTTAGGGTCAACTAAGAGATGTGGTGTATTGGTTAAGTCTCTTCCACCTTGTTTCATAGTTCATGAGGTCAAATCTCTTTGGCTTCTTATTTTGCTCAGTCGTGGCTTGGTTATTAGTTTTATTGCATGATTGGATTATTCATTTTAATTAAGAATCTAATTAAGTAATTAATCTATTTAATCTAATTTATTGAGATTTAATTGAGCTTCATTTATTATTTAATTATTTAATTTGTTTGATTTATTGATGGGATGACTTTTATTTATTGATTTTAGTTTAATTATATATTTGACCTCTTTTTATTTTATTTTATTTTATTTCATTTATTGGTGGTATTATGAATAATGGTAATTAATTAAAAGTATTGTATGGGAACTATTTAATTAAAGTATGAGTAATTATTTGTAAATAATATTATTCCTACCTACTGCCTAATTATGAGGAAATATTTGTATTTCCTAAGTAATTATCATTCCTATACTATAGTAATTGAGTTTGATTTATTTTACCTACCTTTATTTTTGATTGGTCGGCTTGATTGAGTAGGTAAGAAATATATATTTATAATATGTATTTTTCAAACTTTGTGATGGTAAGTAAGATATATGGTTTTTGGAATTTTTCTATTGGTGGGAAAAACTATAGTCTTAATTTTAATTTCTCTATTTATTTTGACTTGCTGGTCTGTGCACGGGTTAATCATCCGATAGATCATTGCATGAGGATTTTGAATTTGATTTGGAAGATTGGATTGCAATTTGGATTTGGAAGGGCTTGGCAATTTCAGATTTCTCCTTCAATTTTTGGTTTTGCGAATTCCAAGTTGGTGGCTCTACTTTTGCATTTCATTTCTGGAAAAGATTGTCTTCTCCGTGTTTGCAAATTTGAATTTTGATTGCTCTTGGGGAATTGATTTGATTGTGGGAATGATTTGTCTTGATGGATTTCAGTTTGTTGTGCAAGTTTGGCAATGGGAAAATGCAGATTTGTCTTTATGTCTTTATTATATTTTATGTGATCTTTCTGTGAATGCACTGTGGGAATGTGGACTCTTCCTTCCACTTGTTTTGGTTGCATTTAGACTCTACCTAGCTTTCTTGAGTCTTCCTTTATTGATTGTTACTTTTATCTCTCTCTCTCTCTCCCTTGTGTTTTTGGCTTCCTATTTCTTAGTTTATGCTCAGTAGGAGAGAGATTTTCTTCTGCAAATTTTTACCAATGACTATGTAGTGAGAATGTTGGTTGTCCTTGATGTCATATGGATGTTTTAGACCTTATGTTGTCATTGTGAGGGTTATTTTTTATCCTTGAGACCCCCTATGCCTCTCTCTTAGCTTTAGGACTCAGTTATTCTCAGTTTCCTACACTTCTCCCAAGAACGCTATGAAATCACCCAGGAATACTATAGGATGCACTAGGAATGCCACCTTGCATGCCAAGAATGCCATGCTTCCGCCCAGAAATGTCATTGTTCATACCATGTGCACTGACAAACATACCAAGAGAGCTAAGGTCCTGATTTGCATATGCAAGCAAAATGACCAGAAACACCACTCTAGAGACTAGAAACACTATCATACCTACTAAAAATGCCACCATACATACCAGAAATGTTGGCATACATACTAGGAATGTTATCCTAGGTTTCAGGGGTGATGAGTTCTCCCAAGGGTCTTCGAAAGTCAATTTTTAGCATGTTGAGTGCATCGTTGGTCTGTGTGAATACTCCAGAGACTTGTACAGTATGTATTGGCATTTTCAGAGTTGGTTATGTTGTATTTTGATCCCTTATGAGGTTTCTTGTACTCTGGTAAGAGGATTCATACCTTACCATTGAGGTGTTCATATGCATTGTGTGGCTCCGACGATAGGGAGAGACCCTCACTATTGAGAGATTGATTGTATAACTCTAGTGGGATGTGCTATGCCTCACTATAGAGGATTTGATGTGGTTTTGATTCCATTTATGGATTGAATTCATGATTGTTTTTTTTTATAAACTTATAAGGCACTGAGAGGGGGGGGCGGTGAATCAGTGCAAGCAAAAACAATATAAATCTGATCACCACTTTAATCAACTTCAAAACCAATAAGCATGCAAGAAAGATAACCACATAAGCTAACAACCAATAAAGCATGCAACTCATAACACAAATATTTTTCATGTGGAAACCCAAATGGGAAAAACCATGGTGGGAATTGGTACCCACAAAATTTGCACTCTTTTGAAATGTGTCATGTTAAAGGCCTAGCCTAGTTAGGAGTTTTACAATAATGTCTAGTTAAGAGAAGACCCTGTCAGGAGTCACTCGGTGAAGGGATTTCAACCACAATTTTGTTAGGAGCTATACCCTATTAGGAGTAACCTTGCTAAAGGATTTAAACCCAAATTAATGAGTCACCTGGTAAAGGGATTTACAAGATCAGGCCTGTTAAGACCTACTCGGTTAAGGGATTTTAATACTATTGCAACTGTTAGGAAACAATAGGTAAGTGATATGCATATAGCACCTTTGTGCCTGATAGATCTGCTTTAGTTATTCTTCTAGCACTGACAAAAAATTAATACAAAGTTTCACCTTACACCACACAATCAAATTCTCATTGTAGATCCTTCATCTCATACATCATCACACAATATTCACCTTTTTATAAACAAGTTTGCTAAGTCAACAAATACCCTTAGAACAATTTCCTAGGTGCCATTTATCTAGACAATCTTTCACATTACACTTTACTTATGTTGGCCATAGACATCATAACTTAAAAATAAAATATTAAGTCTATCGGTTTACCGATCTAAGTAACTTTGCTCTACTGATTAACTATTCTTCCTGACTGACTGCTCAATACATCATAATTCGCTCCAAACTTCAAATCTGCTAATGCGGTTCCAGTCATAGACTCCTGCCAATGTCATGAACATGCATTCAAAACCGCAACACCTAAATCATCACCGATCTACCATACCAGTCGCTTGATCATAACACTGTCCATGTTTACCGATTTGCTATCCTGTTTATCGGTTCATTGTTTATCTGCTTCCTCTACAGGTTAGGCTTTACTGGCTGGACTAAATGACTTAGATGACTAATGAAACATGGTTGCCATCAATGACAACACAATTCAAGTCATCAATCAACCTATTACAACTCTATCATCATCACCAAGCCAACAATCTCCCCCTTTGGCATTGATGGTAACACTTAGGAAATTTTTTGTCTAAGTGTCACGTTACTAAAATGACTCAAACCAAAACTCCCCCTTAGAAATTACATGCTATTAAAAAAAATTACTACTACCCCTTTACAAAATTTTGATTGACATACTACTCCCCCTTTGACAACAATGGCAAAGGTAAGTAAATACATTTGAAAGAAATGAATATAATACATTATAATTTCCATTATCAAATGTATAGGAGTTCAAAATATTACAATGTCATTTTCAAAAAAATGTTAGCAAAATGTGTCTTCATGACTGTCAAGTCATTCTCCCATGTCTCCAAAAGTGTACCAGTGATCTCACTGTGAGTCCTGACTTGGTAGGTAAGTTCTTCCATGGCATCTAATGTACTCATCTTTGGTGTTGATAGAATTGCCTTTGTTTCCTTATAGCCTCTCTGCAAAATTTCCAACCTAGGAATTAACTGGGTCTGTAACTCCTGTAAAGAAGTTGTCCTTTTAACCTGCTCAACTTCATATACCTTCAACTTATGTTGCAAATCTACTACAAATCTACCAGAATTGATCACTGATCATTAACAGGATCAAAAGATTCACTTAACTTCTTCAGCTCATGCTGAGATTCTTGTGTCTTCTTCTCTAAATCACCACAAAATAATAAAAAATTGACAATTGTGAAAAGTATTTTACCTATGATTTTCAATGCTCCTCTAATTAGGTCCATGTTGACAGTGATACCTACTCTGTCCTTATCAATATCTTGCATCAATTTCTCAATTCTCTTCTTCTTATATTCCTTCTCCACATTAAGCATTGCTACTTCCTCCAAACTCTTCATTTGTTCTCCTGCTGATGTGACTAGTTGTTCCAGTTTGTCAATAGGTGTAGGAAGACTGCCAATATCAGTCTCCGGTAGTATACTGGAAATTATATCAATTGCACTTTGAATAGTTTGAGCCTCTTTTCTCTGTGCTTTCATAATTTTCTTTTGTGCCTTAGATTGCATAGTAGATGTAATCTCCACTAGCTTAGTAGCACCCAATATGTCCATATTAATTGGTCCTTGAATGCTCATTGTGTCATCTTCCTCATCATCATCAAGGAACTTATTTGATGTAAGTGACCGAGGTGTCACTTTTTGTTCAGGTTCTTCTTCCGTCTTCTTTTCTGGTATCTTTTGTTTCGTCTCCTCTTGAGCCTTTTCTTCAGTCTTCTCTTCTTCTATCTCTTTTATTGGTGGCTCTTGAGATTCTGTCTTTTCCAGTTGCTTAGTGGTCTGTACATTTTATTGTGTAATCACTGATGGCTCAGTCATTTCTTCATTTGTCTTTTCTTCATCTTTATTCTTTGCTTCTATTTTCTCTTCACCTGTACAGATTGAAGTAGCTTTCGGTAACACATTTTGTTCTTTAGTGACAGTATGAACTTTTAGTTTTTTCTCTATCATGCATTTTCTTCTGGAAATCCTTAAAGTATCCCTAGATAACCTTTGTAAAATCATTACCAAGAATCTTGATATTGTTCTTGATTTGCAGGGATGTCGGTGTATCATCTGACCATTGTATTTCACCTATACTGGGAAATAAATTCTGGAAATAGAAAAACAAACCAATGATCAACTGACCATACTTGAATCTATGTCGCTTGTCCTTCTTGATAGATTCAAGATTCAACACCAATTTAGCTCTGAAATCTTCTGCAAGATCATAGTCAACATTGTCCTTCAACATCCGATAAGTTGTATGGATAGCAGCTCTGAGAATGCTATTCATTCTGCTCGAGTGGTAAACTTTGTATTGATGACCATAGACACAAAATTTACTTTTGAATCATCAATATTATTCACAGTCATTGTATGACCATCCCATTTAGAGTTAGTCAATCGAATCACCTCATCCTTTGGGATTGATCTTAAAACATGAACTTCACCGGTGACAGACAATCCAGTGACATCATGAATCACTTCCTTAGTAATCTTATGCGGTCTATCCAACCACATAAACTGGTCATGAACTCTGCTCAAAACATATCTAACATGGTCCTCTTCAAAATCATCAAGAAAGTTCAAAGAATGATGAAAACCTTTATCGGTGACCCTCCTAAATTGATCCTTCAACAATCCTTCCTTATCACACAGTTTCTGGTATTGATCAAAAATAGCAACTGTCCCCAAATCCTCCAATTTGTAGTGAATGTATGATTTGATGTCTTCGACATGTAGTAATCCGTAGGGCATGCTGGATAGGGCTCCAGCTGGATCGGTTTCTGTCGACTTATGAGGATGCCTCTTGAATTCCGATTGAGGCCTTACAGTAACATCAACAATGTGTGGTGTATCTATTGCTAAATATCAAACACAAAATCAGATCACAGAAGAATACCTTTCAACTCCTTTGCAGCTAGCGTTTATAAACCGAATGCACTTTCATCGATTCACTTCACTACAAATCTCCTCAATCCGTTGTCAACTTCGCCAATGTAGAAATCAAAAGTTCTTCCAAGTTTTTATTGCTCTCCAAATGCTCTTGAAAATTCTAGGTGAGAAATGAGACTGAAAAAGTCCTTTTTATTTCCTTTTACCAACTGCATTAAATGCTTTACCTGGTTGAACAAACCCTAAACACCATTCAACCCTAAAACATGCTACCAGTTTCAAAGACATATCCAACATACTGGTTTCAACTCAAAATCACTTCATAATAGCATAATGCATCAAAATATGCAGATTTAATTTACCGCACATCATTTAGGGGGTCCAAAAATAGATCTGACAATAAGTTCCCCCTAATATTTATATAGCTTAGTTTACCGATGAGGGATTCTCCACACTAGGTGAATAATTGGAGTCTTTTGATGGTTTCTCCTCACTCTTCTTCTTCCAGATCTTATTCATCTCACTCCTAGCTTCTTCTACATCAACCTTCTTCTTCCCTTTCCGGTCAGTAGGCTGATTTACTGGTTGGTTCATCCTTGCTCTGCAAAACCTTGGAATATGTCTCGGTTTGTGACAATGATAACAAGCCATTCTAGATGCTCTTCAGAGTCCAACATTTCCTCTACCAGTTTTTCTTCTACAATTCATAGCTACATGTCTGTAGTTATGACAGATAGTGCAAATCACATTCCATATGTTCTCCATTTCATAAGGACTAGACAGGTTTACATAAGGTCTCTGCCAATTAGGGTTTCTCCGATCATTAAAAGATCTTTGACAATCACCACCAAACCTCTGATTCATGTAAGGTCTCTAATTATTCATTCCAGACTTGCACTCAACTCTATGCCCATACTTATTGTAATTGTGGAAATAACCATTAAAAGTGCTAGGCATATATCCATCATATGTATTAGGTCTATATCCATCAAAAGTATTGGATCTACTTCTACAAACATTAGCAATATGACCTACCTTATGACAGTTAAAGCATACTAGTTTGTAGATTCTCTTCCTGATGATATTATTTATCTTAGGTACAAATTTAGCTTCTTGCATGATATCCTTGGTACTAGATGGTTCTCCTTTCTCAAATTTTGTCTATCCCAAGCCATGTGTATCTCCTTTCTGCCTTTGTGGTTGAATCTTCTCATCAAGCATAGTAGAGCTCTTGTTGTATTTAGCTAGTATCTCATTAGCATCAGCCAACACCTTAGTGAGATCTTCATTCTTCTTCATAAGACTTTCTCTAAGAGACATAGCCATGTCTAAGTCATCTTGTATTTCCTCTTTTTCCTCATGAAGATGTGCATGCAAGGTACTGATATCCCAGTTCATCTTAACAATCTCATGATCCTTATCTCTTATTGCATCTTCAATTGTCCTTATGGCTTCCAACTCTTGACTCATCCCGATTGTAAGGGCTTCTAGCTCTCTCCTTAGATTTGTCTTATCATCATTCATATTTTCCACTTCATTAACCAAGACATCAATATTTGCTTCCTCAAATGAACTATTTTCTCTAAGTTCCATCAACTGCTTAGCTATCTCTCTCCTCTTTGCCAAATAAGCTTTGTACTTAACCCTAAGTTCTCCAAGGGAATCTTTAGATTCTGCAAGCCTATTAGACAACTCTCTATAACTCATTCATTCCCCCATGTTATCCTTAAGGATCCTTCCCAAGCGGTTAAGCCTTAAGGGAATTAGGCTCTGATACCAATTGATAAACTTATAAGGCACTGAGAGGGGGGAGTGAATCAATGCAAGCAAAAATGGTATAAATTTGATCACCATTTTAATCAACTTCAAAATCAATAAGCATGCAAGAAAGATAACCACATAAGCTAACAACCAATATAGCATGCAACTCATAACACAAAGATTATTCACATGGAAACCCAAATAGGAAAAACCACGGTGGCAATTGGTACCCACAAAATTTGCACTCTTTCAGAATGCACCGTATTAAAAGCCTAGCCTTGTTAGGAGCTTTACAATAATGCTCGGTTAAGAGCAAACTTTATTAGGAGTCACCCGGTGAAGGGATTTCAACCTCGGCTCTGTTAGGAACTATACTCTGTTAGGAGTAACCTTGCTAAAGGATTTAAACCAAAACTAATGAGTCACTCGGTGAAGGGATTGTTGGCATGTTGGCATAACTGATGGAGATGATGGTGTACTGGTAAAGGACTGTTGGTGATGATATATTGATGGACCATTGGTGATGATATAATTATGATATGACACTTGATGATCCGTTATTTATGTTTTTATTGATGGCAACCATGTTTGTCCATGTTTGTTTATGCTTGGTATGACATCTAAGTCTACTGGTTAAGTCTAATCAGTAATGGATTGAATTGAATTGAATTGAGTTCGAAAGCAAAACAGCCAAGTGATAGTGAACAGGTAAGCAAGAACAGAGAAGGAAATGGTTGCAGTTGAGATCTGTGTTGAGACAGGTGTTGCAATTTGGAATGTGTTCTTATGACATCATAATGAGTCTATGAAATGAACCGCATAATGTTTGGAGAACCAGAAATCATGTTTGTAATTGACTATTGTATAATCAGCTAGGGTTTGAGAACCGGTATCAAGATCCTTTGACCAGTGATATTTTATAGTTTGGCGGTGATTCTTTTCATGTTCATAAGTTGATGATGACGTGTGAAGAGATAAGATGTTGTGGTGCATACAAGGATAAAATTTCCTGGGAAGCAACAAAGTGCTTAGCAGAATGTGTTAAGGGTTTGACAGCTTATCAGATCGATGTGCGGTGATGAGTTATGATCATTCAACGACTATAATTGTCGTGTAATTTTTTGTAATGATTTGATATGATATATGATGTAGATTCATTATAAGTTAGGGTTATGTAACAAACCTAATTGTAAAGTCTATTTAGATCAAGTTTTAAAAGGTTTATTATGTCGATGATCAGAGTAGTGTGTGTGTGCCGAACTAGATTGAGATGTTTGCACGAGAGAAGCAAATTGGAGTTGACAAGGATCTGTAATAGCAAGCTATGAAGTGTTGAGTCCAGATCATTTATCTGTTGTTTCCTAACAGTTGCATCAACAATAAAATCCCTTAATCAGGTAGGTCCTAACAAGCCTGATCTTGTAAATCCCTTCACCGGGTGGCTCATTAATTTGGGTTTAAATCCTCCAGGGAGGTTACTCCGAACAGGGTAAAGCTCCTAACAAACCTAAGTTGTAAAATCCCTTGATTAGGTAACTCCTAACAAGGTTTTCTCTTAACCAGACATTATTGTAAAGCTCCTAACCGGGCTAGTCTCTTAACAGGGTGCATTCCAAAAGAGTGCATATTTTGTGGGTACCAATTCCTGCCGTGGTTTTTCCCATTTGGGTTTCCACGTGAAAAATACTTTTTCTCATGTTGTGGATGGATTGTTGAGTTATGCATTTGATGCCTTTACTATATTTTCTTAATGATGAACACTTAAGTTACTACCGGTATTGGTTATGAACTATTTTGTGAAGTATTTTGTAGATTGGTGAAAAGTTGTAGTTTATCCTTATTACTAATTCACCCCCCCCCCCCTCTCAGTAATAATTGGATCCTCACAATAACAATTGGTATCAAATCATTAGGTCCTCTTTGTGTAGAAGCTTAACCTCTTGAGGAAAACATTTGAGGAAGATGATGAAGAAAGAGGGTCCCAAATTCACTAAGGACAACTACAAAATATGGAGTGATAGAATGAAGATATATATCAAAGGTATGGGTGCTCAGTTCTGGTAGCATGTTATTACCCAGTATGTACCTCCTACTGGTCCTCTGACTGTAGATCAATTGAAGGAGTGACATGAAAACATTCAAGCACTGGAAGCCATAGTAAGTACACTTTCTGATATTGAATATATTGATGTCCATGGTTTAGAGACTGCTTTTGAAGTTTGGGAGAAGTTAGACTTAATATATGATGGTGATAAGCATGTTCAAAAGGCTAAAAAAGAGAGTCTTAGAGGAAATTTTGATGATATGAGAATGATGGAAGGAGAAAACATTACTCAGTATGGACAGAGGATTAAAGAAGTTGTCAGTGGAATCAAAAGTGTTGGTGGTACTATAGAAGAAGACACTGTTGTGAGTAAGATGCTTAGAACTCTATTGCCTGCCTATGCCATTAGAGTGTCTACTATTCAAGAGTTGTGGTCAGTTAATAAGGATAAGGTTATTGTTGATTCTTTGATTGGTAAGCTCACTACTTTTGAGCTAAATAGTTTTGATAACAGTGTACCTAAGATAAAATTTTATTTTAAAGCACCTATATCTAGTGTATCGATGAGAAAAGGGAAAGATGTTTGTTATAGTCATGAATGCAGGTCAAGTCACCATGGCGATAGTAAAGAAGATGTGGATGATGAAGATAATCTGATGAAATTTGAATCTCTATTTCCTAAAAGACTTCCTAGAGGCACTGGTAAGTACAAAGGTATGTTGCCTCTCAAATGTTTCTCTTGTAACAAGATATGACATATTGTTGTAAATTGTCCTAATAGTGATCAAAAGGAAAAGTTTAGAAAATATAAGGGAAAAGGAAAGAAACAGTGCTATGTTACAGTTGATGAAGGAGTCACTGATGAGGAATATGAGGATGAAGACAATGAGGAGATTGTTTTTGTTGTTGTTAAGGAAGATCTGTCTGATAAGAAGGCTTTAGTATCTTGCATTAACAACAGTGATGAATGGATTATTGGCAGTGGTTGCTCACACCACATGATCGATGATAAGAACAAGTTTATTTATCTTGAAGAATTTGATGGTGATATAGTAATATTTGGAAACAATTCACCTTGTATGGTTAAAGGTAAAGGTTCTATCTCTTTGAATGGTAGAAGTAATGCTGATAATGTATTTTGGGTTGAAGGTTTGAAACATAACTTGTTGAGTGTTGGTCAGTTGAATGATAAAGGTTATCATCTTGAGTTTAAGAGTGGAGTGTGCAGGATCTTAGGATGCAAAGAGAATTAATTGCTACTAGTAAGAAAACTAAAGGTAACTTATTCTATCTGAATGCTAATGTGAACAGTTGTTTGGTTGCTAAGGTTGAAGATAGTTGGTTATGGCATAGACGGTTTTGTCATGTGAACTTTGATAATGTGGTTAAGGTCAGCAAATCTAGTATGGTGAGAGGTATGCCACAACTTGTTAAACCAAAAAATATGATGTGTAAAGAATGTCAGTTGGGTAAGATGACTACATCTTCTTTTAAGATCAAATCTTTTTCAACTGAGCATATTCTAGATTTGGTGCACACTGACTTATGTGGTCCTATGAGGACTAGAAGTTTTTATGCTAACAAGTATTTCATGATATTTATTGATGATTTTTCTAGAATTATGTGGGTTAATTTACTGAAGGAAAATTTAAATGCTTTCAGCAAGTTCAAGGCATTCAAGGCCTTAGTAGAAAAGGAAACCGGTAAGAATCTTAAGTGCCTGAGATATGACCAGGGTGGAGAGTTTACGTTAGATGAGTTTGTGAGATATTGTGATGAAAATGGAATAAAGAGGCAATTATCTGCTCCAAGGACAACACAGTAGAATGGAACTGCAGAAAGAAGAAACAAAACCATTGTTGAAGCAGCAAGGACTATGTTGATACAGGGAGATTTACCAAAGATGTTTTGGAGAGAAGCAGTCAACACTAATGTATACACATTGAACTAGGTACTAGTGAAGAAAGGTAATGATAAAACACCCTATGAGTTATGGTATGGTAAAACTCCTAATGTGAGTTACTTCAAAGTTTTTGGTAGTAGATGTTTTATAAAAGAGATGATTATACTAGTAAATTTGATGCTAAGAGTGATGAAGGAACATTTCTTGGCTACTCCACTAAGAGAAAAGATTTCATGTGTTACAACAAAAGGACAAAGAAGATTGTGGAGAGTGTGAATGTAAAAGTTGATGAGTATTGTGATAAACCTGATTATACCAGCAAATTTGTTCCAGCAGATGATGAACAAAAACTTGTGTTTATTGAACTAGATGTACAAAAACATGTTGAGTACAAAAGTGCATATGAAGATGCTCAACCGGTAGATGAAGAAGATGAAGAGAAAGAAGAGGTTGTTGCACCGGAACATGAAATTCCTAGGTATGTAAGGTTAAATCACTCTGAAGACCAAATAATAGGTGACAAGAATGTTGGAGTACAGACTAGAAGGAAATTCAGAGAAAGCTCTTGTCTGATTTCCACAATTGAACTGAAGATAGTTAAAGAAGCTCTTAGGGATGTTGACTGGTTAAATGCAATGAATGAAGAACTTGATCAGGTTGAGAAAAATAACACTTGGTCACTTGTTCCTAGATTTGATGATAAAAATGTGATTGGTACAAATGGGTATTTAGAAACAAGTTGAATGACAATGGAGAAGTTGTTAGAAACAAGGAAAGACTAGTATGCAAAGGGTATTCACAAGAAGAAGGTGAATATTATGGAGAGACCTTTTCACCGGTTACTAGGCTTGAAGGAGTTAGAATGCTACTTGCATTTGCAACTTTTAAAGGTTTTAAAGTCTATCAAATGGATGTAAAGTCTGCATTTATGAATGGTATTCTTGAAGAAGAGGTGTATATTGAACAACCAGATGGGTTTTCATTGTCAGAAGATAAGTATTTGGTATGAAAACTGCATAAGGCATTATATGGATTGAAGCAAGCACCAAGGGAATGGTTTAAAAGACTTCATGCACATCTGATAAAGATAGGATTTCAGAGAACTAGTGAGGACAACAATTTTTATTTGAAGACTGAAGGAGACAAGATGTTGATTGCAGAAGTATTTGTTGATGACATCATATTTGGAGGAAATGATGATATGAGTATGAATTTTGTAGATGAGATGAAGAAATAATTTGAGATGTCTCTTATAGGTGAGATAAAAAAATTCATTGGTTTGCAGGTCCAACAGCTAAAAGGTGGTATTTTTATCAGTCAGTCCAAGTATGTGAGGGCGGAGCTAGTGAAGGAGAAGCCTAATGCCCCCCATTAAATACCTTTGGAATGGAAGACTGTAAACTGGTTGGAACACCTAAGGTTACCAGTTGCAAATTGTCAAAAGAAGATGATTCACCCTCAGTGGATGAGAAGGAATATAGATCTATGATTGGAAAATTGCACTATGTTGTTCATAGTAGACCAGATATTGCCCATGTAGTTGGTTTAGTAGCAAGATTTTAGAAGAGCCCTAAGGAGACACATATGACAGTAGTGAAGAGAATATTCAGATACCTTAGAGGGACAGTTGATTATGGATTGTGGTATCCATAAAGAGGCAATTTTTCTTTGCAGGTATTCACTAATGCTGATTGGGCAAGAAATGTAGATGACCGAAAAAGCACAATCGGTGGAGCATTATTTCTAGGAGGTAGAATGGTAGCTTGGACCAGTAAGAAATATACTTGTATATCTTAGTCTATATTTGAAGCAGAATATGTGGCTGCATCAATGAATTGTACATAAGCTATATGGATGACACATGTCTTGGAAGGATTCAAGAAGGATATAATAGAAGCGGTGATCATACATTGTGATAACACTAGTTCTATAAACATTTCTAAGAACCCGATACTGCATGCTAGGACTAAACACATTGAATTGAAATATCACTTTCTAAGAGAAAGGGTGCAGGCAAAGAAAGTGAGATTGGAGCATGTGTCAAGTAAAGAGTAGTTGGCAGATATATTCACTAAGTTGTTACCTCAGGATACCTTTGAATATCTCAGAGGTAAGTTAGGAGTTATACCCCTACCCAAGTTCAATTAAGAAGATGTGGAAGAATCAATCTTGTGGATTCATTGAATATCATTTATTGTGGATTGATGAGAACTGGGCTACTCCTTAGGGGAGCAGCTAAGACGTGACATACAGAGATGATGGAAATGTAGTAGTAGAATTGGAGTTAAATAGAATATTCTTTTGCACCCTTGGAATTTATGTCAAAGGGGGAGAAGAAATATGATAGGGGGAGAAGAGAAAAGGAGAAGAACTCATGACCAGACAATGATGTACAATAGACATAACATGTTTCATGATGAGATTTTGGTGTTGTAGTTTTTGGTGTTGCCATCAATGCCAAAGGGGGAGAATGTTGGCATGTTGGAATAACTAATGGAGATGATGGTGTACCAGTAAAGCACTATTGGTGATGATATATTGATGGATCGTTGGTGATGATATAATTATGATATGATGCTTGATGATCAATTATTTGTGTTGTCATTGATCTGGTAACCATGTTTGTCCATGTTTGTTTATGCTTGGTATGTCATCTAAGTCTACTGGTTAAGTCTAACCAGTAATGGATTGAATTGAATTGAGTTGGAAAGAAAAACTACCAAGTGACATTGAACCGGCAAGTAGGAACAAAGAAGGAGATGGTTGAGGTTGAGATTTGTGTTGAGACAGGTGTTGCATGTTGGAATGTGTACTTATGACATTATAATGAGTCTATGACATGAACACATCATGTTTGGAGAACCGAAAGTCATGTTTGTAATTGACTATTGTATAATCAGCTAGGGTTTGAGAACTGGTATCAAGATCCTTTGACCGATGATGTTTTATGGTTTGGCGGTGATTCTTTTCATGTTCATAAGTTGATGATGATGTGTAAAGAGATAAGATGTTGTTTTGGCACGTACATCAATCAAATTTATTGGGAAGAAGTGAAGTGCTTAGCAGAATGTGCTAAGGGTTTGACAGCTTATCAGATCGGTATGCGATGATGAGTTATGATCATTCAACAAGTGTAATTGTCTTGTAATTTATTGTAATGATTTGTATGATGATCTGTAATGATTTGTAATGATCTGATATGATCTATGATATAGATTCATTGTAAGTTAGGGTTATGTAACCAACCTAATTGTAAAGTCTATTTAGGTCAAGTTTTAGAAGGTTTATTGTGTCGGTGATCAGAGAAGTGTGTGTGTGTGTGCCGAACCAGATTGAGATGTCTGCATGAGAGAAGCCGATTAGAGATGACAAGGATATATAATAAAAATCTATGACGTGTTGAGTCCAGATCATTTATCTGTTGCTTCCTAGCAGTTGCAGCAACATTAAAATCCCTTAACCGGGTAGGTCCTATCAGGCCTGATCTTGTAAATCCCTTCACTGGGTGGCTCATTAATTTGGGTTTAAATCCTCCAGCGAGGTTACTCCTAACAGGGTAAATCTCCTAATAGAGCTAAGTTGTAAAATCCCTTGACTAGGTGACTCCTAATAGAGTCTTCTCTTAACTGGGCATTGTTATAAAGCATCTAACCAAGCTAGTCTCCTAATAGGGTGCATTCCAAAAGAGTGCATATTTTGTGGGTACCAATTCCCGTTGTGGTTTTTCCCATTTGGGTTTCCACGTGAAAAATACTTGTGTTCATGTTGTGGATGAATTATTGAGTTATGCATTTGATGTCTTTACTATATTTTCTTAATGATGAACACTTAAGTTACTATTGGTAATGTTTTGGTAAATCTGATTTGGAGATTGTTTAATCAGCTACTGACACTAGTTATGAACTGTTTTGTGAAGTATTTTGCAGATTGGTAAAAAGTTGCAGTTTACCCTGATTACTGATTCACCCCCCCTCTCAGTAATAACTGGATCCTCACAATAACAGGGATTTACAAGATCAGGCCTGTTAGGACCTACCCAGTTAGCGAATTTTAATATTGTTTTATCTGTTAACAATAGGTAAGTGATTTGCATATAGCACCTTTGTGCCTGATACATCCACTTCAGTGCTACTTCTAGAACTGATAAAACATTAATATAGGGATTCACCTTACACCGCACAATCAAATTCTTGTTGTAGATCCTTCATCTCATACATCATCACACAATATTCACCTTTTTATAAACAAGTCTGCTAAGTCGGCAAATATCCTTGGAACAATTTCCTAGGTGAAATGTATCTAGACAATCTTACACATTACGCTTTACTCATGCTGGCCACAAACATCATAACTCAAAAATAAAACATTGTCTACTGATTTACCAATATAAATAACTCTTCTCTATTGGTTAACTATTCTTCCTGGCCGACTGCTCAGTACATCATAACTTGCCCCAAACTTTGAATCTATTGATGCAGTTCCAGTCATAGACTCTTGCCAATTTCATGAACATGTATTCTAAACTGCAACACCTAAATCATCATTGATCTACTGTACCAATCGCTTGATCATACAACCTGTCCTTGTTTACCGGTTTGTTGTCCTGTTTATTGGTTCACTGTTTAACTGGTTCCTCTACCGGTTAGGGTTTACCAGTTGGACTAAATGACTTAAATGACTTACACAACATGGTTTCCATCAATGACAACACAATTCAAGTCATCAATCAACCTCTTACAACTCTATCATCATCATCAAGCCAACATTTTCCTTTGTGATGATTTGGTGAAGGCCCTCTTCCATGTGTATGGTTGTATGTGCTCTTTCATGGGCAGATTGTTCTCAATTTGTTATGATTGTTTGTATATCATTTATGAGCCTTATTGATGTTATATTATGTTATTTGGATTTATGTTTTACCCTAAGGCCTAGGAGCATGGTTAGGGAGAGTGGGCTTCCATGAGTCTGTCGAGGTCATGAGGAATAGACTGCTAGGATTCCTTGTGTTGTGGAGCTGGGGTCTAGACTATCTGGATAGCTCATTGGAGGTTATTTGTAATGACCAAGTGATAACATAATAAATTAATCATAGGTGGGTTGGGTATAAGTAACTTATCTTAATAAGATAAGAAATATGTGTGTGTATTCCCATCTCATATTTGGATTGCTAGTGCAGCCATGTGAGGTGGCAGATCTGGTAACCAGATAAACCAAACTCCCTTGATTTCCTCAAAGGTTGAGATGGTTTTGCATGTGTATCATAGATGTTGGGACTGATTTCTAGGATATCCTTTGATAGCATGTGATGACACTCTTCCCTACATGTGATTCCTAGTTCCTTAAGTGTTAATTTGATTGATTTCGCTTCTAGAGGTTGATTGCATTGATTTAGCCATGTGTTGTACTTTGGTGTTGCTTTCTTATATTTGAGTCTTATGAAGTCATTTCATATCCTTTGGTTGATAGGTGTCAACTTAGGCCTTGAGTGTGAGTTGGAACCTTTGCCATGTCCTAGCACGGGGGGTGGTTCCTTGATTGGTTCCACATGGTCAAGTGGTTGAATGCCTTCTTCCATTGGGATGCTCTTCATTGGATGCTTTCATGCATGGATTGGACTCTTGTATTCTTCATTAAGTGGATATTCTCATGGAGCTATTGTATATGTTTTGGAAAAATGAAACATTGTATCATGATGTATTGAATGTGAAAAGGAGATATGTACCTTTGAATTATGTATCTTTGTGTATTTTTAAGTGTAATTGTAATATGACTTGAGGAAGTGATTAGGAGAAGAAAACATTGGTTATTATTTGAAGTAATGGATATTCTTTGTATGATATGAGTTTATGAGTTCTATGTTAAAATGTAATGAGCTAAATTATATGTAAAGTGTTGCAATTGAGTTAGTGAAATGGAATTGAGATATGTCATCCTATGGATTGATTGATAGAAATAATAGTAATGGTTGTCTTGAATCTCATTGAGTAAATAAGAGTTTTCTAAATGGATGGTTTAATAGATCTATGATGCTTTATGATAGATGATAGTAGTAGTTATAAACATTTGTTTAGTGATTTAAAATGAACTTAAGGAAATGTAATGTAATAGAATGTGTTACCCTATATACATGTTAAGTGAATGGTTAATTGAATAATGAGTAATTATGATGTTCTAGATGGATAGATGTTATGATGTCAAATAGTATCGTTGTGATACGCTAGGGAATGGTTATGTTTGCAAGAGATACTCGGTGATATATTGATGTTTAAATGTTTTTATTCTGCTTGCATAATATAGTTCTATGGTTATATTCATGTTGATTTATATGATCCTATTAATAGTTAGTGTTGGATTAAATGTATGTTAATGATAGTGTAGTAGTAATGGATGTTAAAAAAAAATTATGTCCATTTGTTAGTAGATTTTAGATTATTTCTCTAGGGTATTTTGGTGGGCATTACAAGAAACCTCGTAACTACTACTTCATACATTCAAAACTAGAGATATACTGAATGAAAAGCCTATCCTTTGACCATATCTTGAGGATATATGCATGATCTTAGGTTGAGGAAGCTCTTGAAGCTCTATTAGAGGTCTCAAACACTTGTAGAGACCATCAACAAATCTGTAAAACTATGAATTTACTACTCATGAAAGCTAGGGTTTTCATGCTTTCCGCATAGGAGCTTAGACTTCCATATTTTCTTGCCACATTGAAAATTTCTTTTACTTTAAAATTCAATTTACCTTCAATGTATGAAATTACTTTGACTTTACAACATAGGAAACATGATTTTGAAAGATTTTTAGCAGGAAATAAAAGACTTATTCACCTTTTATTTACTTTGAAAATATAAACCAAAAGCATTTGGAAACTTTTCATCTCATCTTTAGTACTAAAATCTTTAAAAAAAAATTACATAAGACCTAGAAAGATGTATTAGGCCATATTTTTACCTGAAGGTAAAAATAGGCAACGTTTTGGCAACCTCTCAGGGGTGTTTACCTACTAAACACATTAGACTAGCTAGCCTTGCTTATCCATTGAACAAAGGAGTCAATTTGTGGGCATGAAAAACTTAAATTCAGACCTTGACTCAGCTACTAGAAGCGTTGAACAACATATACTAAACTACAAAACTAAAAGCAAATTGAAACATGTACATCGACACTTAGAGGAAGGGAAAGACTAAAAAGAAACCTACTCTATCCTACCCTAACCAAGAATGAGACTTGTTCAAATAAATAAATTCACTGGTTTTTGAAAATAACATCATTTTCTTCCCAATTTAGGATGCATTGCATGTTGATGAACAACTAAAAAGAGATGAAGAATGAAGAGATGTCTTACAAACAAGTGCACTATTTCTTCAAGAATGAAGACACAATGGATTACCTCCTCATTTTACTCATATATACTACTACTTGAAGGAGCATAGCAGGCTAAGAATGATGTCCTTTTGTTGAAACTTTATTCTTGGGTGTAAGCTTGACCTCTGAAATCTTGTTGGCCTCTAATATGGAAATATGTCTTCTAGGAAAACCCCTTGTATGGACGAAACTTGATCTCTCCTTACTGGTCTCAAGTCGATAGATTGCTTCTTCAACCTCATTCTGCTGATTGGAAAGAATTGGTTCATGTGGTTCAAGAGGAACCATGGTTTCTAGCTCATCCTTCTCTTGCTTCTCATGAATTTCCTCATAGATTGACACTCAATTAACATCATGTTCATGCTCTTGTTGATCACAACTTGCCAATATTATTAGCTCACACACATTTTTTCATCATTGCTAACGAATAATGGAATTTTATCTAAAAAATCAACTTGAAAATGAGATTCAGTAACTAATTTATTCACAATAACTTGCTGCCCCTGATTTACTTCTTCAATAAATAATTGCTTGACTTTTAAATTTGTAACAAAAATCTCAAGATCATTCCAAAATGAATCCTCTTTTTCTTGATCTCCATTTTGTTGCTCCTGCTAATTTATTGGTATTAAACATAATTCAACTTTCTCTTCTTCAATAAAATGTAGAAGTTCATTAAGCAAATAACAAAAAATTCATCTTGATGATTGTTGTCTTGCTCAATCAGTTTGCTCTGCTTAATATGCCAACCTTCTAGGGATACAATATGATCCACTAGATCAATTTGAGGAGTGGGCTATTGGAAGGCAACTAGGTTCTTCAAGAGGTTGTTCTTGAGGGATTGTAGGCTAAACTTGCTCACTTATGGGCTCATTTTGCATGAAGCACATGGTGTTGAACAAAAGAATATCCATTTCACAAAAATGGAATTGGAAAAGTACTAGTTGGGCTAGCTTCTTGCTTTATAGACTTTTGCAATGAAAGAGGAGTTGATTGTGTAGGTACCTTTTGTAATATATCAAGGAATGTTGTCATTAGCTCTTCTTTTGCAGTTGTTAGATTATCCTTGTATTTCTCTTTTTGTGCAGCTAACTCCTTTGCAAGATTTTCCTCATATTTCCTATGTTGTGCCACCAGATACTGCTTATAAAATTTCTCTTGACGAGCCAATTCTTATTACTCATGAAGATAGGCTTGATAAGCCCACTCATCTTGTTGATGATCAAGATAAGCTTGGAAATCAAGATCATTCTTCTCATGTTGGCTCTTGATCTCATCCATCTTCTTTGTGAAGCCTTGTAATATACTTTTGATTTCATGAATCCTAAAATCATCATTTTGGAGCTGATTGGAAGACTGAGCAAGGGTATTTGGGTGGTAAGCATCATAATCATGTTAGTTACTTCTTGTTGTTAGGGAATTTGGACTAAAATCATCGTTATAGTTTCTTGGATATGGCTAATAAGAGGGTGTAGGAGAAATTTTCTCATGATATTGGGGGTAATAACATGCATTTCCATGAAAACTTGGCATCTTTATTCATTCAAAGAGTTGGAAACTCAAAATAAATAAAAATATTTGAAACATACCAACACTTGGATTGTTGAAACCAGTAGATATGAGTTTGGAGTTGCTAGGTGTGTGTGGATCTTGCCTCCAAAGGCTAGAATCACAACTGCTCACACTAAAACAACAACAAATATAGAACTTTCATGAACTAAAATAGTTCAATTGTCCCATCAAGCATGCCAAAAACTATTATCACTAAGGTTTTCACCCTAGCTAAGCCTAGACTTAGCTAACTTGTGACACATGGGACTACTTCCAGGTTTTGGGTACCCTATAACAGAAGTAGACCTTCAAAGAATGCTAGTTCCCTTTGAAATTTCCTAAAAAATACTAACTTTAGACAAGGAAAAGGGGAAAAAGATGATTTGAAAATGAAAATGTATACTAACTTGAGGTGATGCATCGATATATTTTGTTTTTTGATGTTTTTTTATTTTGAAACAATTGATTACAACTTAATCAACTTAGAAAAACAACCATGCTAACAACCTATTCATGTTCATGTGGACCATAAACATTTCATATGAAGGCAACTTGTTTTGGTTTACATAAAGATGATATGTTTGAATACAACACTGCTTGTTGAAATGGAGTTTTCACACTACATACAACCTGATCAACACATAAAACTACTTGCCAAAAGATATGACATAGATCAAATGAAACTTAAAGGATCAAAATTTTCACAATAAATCTCATAAAAATCATACAACATCACATAAATAATAAGAGAATGACAGGAGCAACACATCTTCTCATTAATTTTGAAGAATTATCTAGTTACATTACATGAAAATATTGAAGAAAACTCAAAAGAATTGAGTTACAAGACTGATCTCATAGTTGAGCATACAACAAAAAGTAAGAATTGATTGAAAATAGATGAAAAATGCCTTTTATTGAAAGTTGCTCCAACATTTTTAAATTTGAATTATTGGTTCCCTTTTATTGTTGTCTGAGTTGAGCTATAGATGTTTTGGCTACTCCTTATCCTTAAAATCATGTCCAACTATTTGTGAATTTGAAATTTCAGTTGTTGGGCGGATGGCCTTGAAAATTCCACAAAATTAGGGTCAAAACTGAAGTGTAGATGTTGTTTGTTCTACCAAAACTCCCCTTAATTAATGAGGCACCCTTGGGGCCTTCAAATCAAGGATTGGACTCCTATTAAGGCCCCAACAATCTCCTCAAATTGTAGGATTTTATTTTGGTTTACCCCCTTGGCCTCTTTTAAAATTTGAATTCAAATCTCCCATTGATGACTACTTTGACTCCTTTTTAAGACTGCATTATTATTGATTCTTAATTTGTAGTGATTTACTAGATCATTGCTCACATGTTTAGCATCTTTGATGATACTAACTTGAGTCATTATCCATTTAGTGTCCTCACTGCTTTTAATATTCACTGTTCTAGCTCTTCCTTTGACCTTCATTGTTAAGTTTTTGATGGTAAGTGCAACCTTTTGATGAATGTTTTGTTCTTGGCATTGGAGTGTTTGCAAAGGCTGCTTCTTTGAATGCCATTGTCACTATCCTTTGTCATAGCTCTGTCACTATATTCTACTCCATAGCTGCTCTTTTTATGTTGTTCGTGTCTTTCATGAGATACATATTATTTTGCTTGAGATCTTGTGAGTAGCACACTTCACCTTTCAAAAGGTCTAAGATTGGTTATGCAATATCTTGTTTTGTGGCATATTGATTGATATGTTTTGACTCCTATCATAGAACCACTATGATTTCATATTATCTTCATGGACCCTTTGTGACTGTATTGAAGAGTAGGTTCTATTTTCATTATGCTTTCTTTGATGCATCACGTTGTCTCATAATTGAGGTTGTCCTTAGACTTTGATTCTCTCCACCAAGGGTGCAAACCTTAGTGATAGCAATGATATGTATAGGTATGGGAGATGATTGGGTCATAAATGGAAGACTCATAGAAGGACATTAAAAAATAAATTTGATTAACAAGGTTTCCCCCTTGACTAACATGTGTAGGATTAATATTTTTTATGGAAGTAGTCATGATAGAAGATGTAAATGTAGGCACCCTAGGCATGGATGTAGCCATAGGAATAAAATGATTGACTTGACTAATAGCTTGAGTTTAACCAAGGACTTCGACAAAAATTCTGATAGGCATGATATTAGTGTCAACAATAGGAGAAAGGCCACACAATAAATCAACACCAAGTTTATCACTTTGAACCATTCTTTTTAGTCTTTCAATCAATGGGATAGCCTCACTTTCTGGGTATTGTTGACTCATCCATTGTTGAATATTTTTAAATTCATTTCAGTCTTCTCTAATTGGTCAATGGAAACCCTAGTTAGTGATTCATCCACATCATGAGAATTATAAAAAGAATGAGGATAGATGACATCAATTGTTGGATTAGAGGAACCACCAACATTCACATGAAATAAGTCATCCAAATTAGGCTCCATATCTTTAGTAATTAAACCTTGGGAAGCATTAATTCTATAACTTCTTCTCATGAGAATATTGTAGGTAGAACCAATGGTAGTAAAACTCATGCACAAATGAGGGAAATTTGAATTTGAAATTGAAACTTGTGATTAAACAATGCAGAATTTTATAAAATTGATTTATTAACCAATTAATTAAGCAATTCCATTTTTGAATTTGAAAGAAAAGTGCATCTAAATCATAGCATAGCATATCATAAAGATCAGATCTGTAAAAAATTACGCAACCCACAATTAAATTTTAGGATTATAAATTAGGGTTTTTGTGAATTTTCAACTATTAAATTTATGTAATTCAATTGAAAATGAGATCTATGAGTGCAAATTTGTATATGAAATTGCATAAGTAATTAGATATAAAATAATGAATCCAAATTAAACATCCCACAAAGTTAAGTTTTAGAATTAAAAATTAGGGCTTTTGTGAATTTAACCTCTAAATTTGTGAAATTCAATTGAAAACTAAACTTGCAAATGTAAATTTGAATTTGAAAATACATGAAGAATTAGATCTGAGAACATAAATCAAAAATTAAGGTGTGAGATGTTGGGTTCACCAAAATGTAACAGTGAAAAATTAGGTGGTAAAACCCTAGAATGTAGTAAAACCACTTAATTTTTGCTTAGAGACCAATACATTAAAGAGGGGTGAATCCAATAGATCTAACCTCAAATCAACAAGGATAGGGATGAGAATTTTGATTAGATTCATTAGTTACTATTTTATTCCCTCTTTTAAGTTGAATTGTGAAAATGTTGAAATTAGGGTAAATGTGTTGAAATTGAAGCAATTATGCATAAATAGTGAGCTACAATCGTCAAACAGAGCCACAAACATGGATCTAAACAATATGGGAGTGTTTGGATTTTTTCCCAAAAGGTTGTCCTGAATTGTTGAGACTAGAATGCTTGTCACTCTAGTCCTTTGAAATTTTCATCATCCAAAGGGCAACCTATTCGTCTTTGTGAATAATGTCTTTCCTAAAACTTATAGCTCTATACCTATTCCTACACATATTAGAGAAGGTAAATTCTTGAATCTTGACTTCTACTCTAATGCTTGAAAGAAGACTGATTGCTTTCTCACTTGAATTTGAATGGATGCTTGATTGATTAGATTTAATTCGTGAATGTGGATATGAAAAATGAGATGGGTGGACCTCCTTTTATGCATGCTTGGTCAAAAATAATAATTAAAAATTCCAACATGAGCCAACATGGGATCTAGGTCCCTGTCCATTTCATGTTACCGTTAAGAGGCCCCAAAATGAACCTTGATCAAGAGGACTAGAGTGAGGGCGCTCTGGTCCTAACCAATCAGGGACACATAAATTTAGGGGAGAAAGTATGTATGTTGAAAAAAATGAGTTTGGTGCATGGTATGAGTAGAATCAAGGTTCCAATTAGTCCTTGGGAGATGAATGCCAAGGTGAAGGCCCAAATAAGGATAAAATTGTAAGGGAGTACAATTTAAGATACTACACCATTAGATAAGTCTGCAGCCTCACACTCCAAAATGTATAGTCTAATCCATCAAATAGTGGAGCTATATTTGAGGAGAATCCTTCTTGATGGGCCATGTGTGCTTTAGTGATGTACCTTCCAGTTGTTGGGTTGTATAAAATGAACTAGCTATGATACTAATTACTAAGCACAAACTTATAATAAGAGGGGGCAAATAGTATAAGAAAATATTTTTACTTAAATAAAACTTAAAAATCATAAGAGCAACAATAATAAAAATAATAATAACAACACCAATAATAGAAATCAAGCAACATCCATAAGATAGAACTCCAAATTCACATTGAATCATTTTGGGAGAAAACCATGGTGAAATGAATGTTTGGATATACAATCCAAATCCATCCTCACAAAATAAAATGATCTTACAATATTTGCAGGAAACAACCCACTAAGACAATAATCTCCAATTATAAATTTTGTAGGCACCATCCTTTGGAGACAGTAATCCCCATAATTGAACACCAACTCAACAAGAGACATGAATATCGTTTGATAAGAGGCACCAAAATCTTCTATAAGAATTCACCTTCCAATGGTGTAAAAATTCTAATAGTTTTACTCCAATTCTAACTATTTTCGCTCTTCTTAGGCTCACATTAGTTCTACTCTATTCCAAACTAAACCTCTTTTGCTCTTCTCCTAAGGAATAAACATTTTCGTACCATACAAATTTTACATATGGAAAACTACATCACAAACACTCTCTGAAAAAATTCTCTATTATATATATATGCCCATACGTTTTAATTCCAAAGAATATCCACCTTAAGAATGATTGAGTTCATCACCATAATGTGCTACAATTTGGCCAAGGTATTATTTAGAAATTCATCCATTAAACCCTCAAGTCAGCCATCTCTACATTTCCAATGCTAAACCCTATCAGATCCATTGCATGTGATCACAATGATGAATGGGCCTCTCTTTCTTTCTTCTACACTCTTGCAAAACCAATTAGGAATAAGCATGTGGAATTGATTTGAAGAAAATGTTTAATCTACACTCTGTTATGACTTGGGCTTGCACAACTACATGGATTTGCAACACTGATAGGTTTTAGCTTCTAGAGAATTCACTCATGTTACAAGACACTATGTGGATAAATATGACCACCACCTTAGGTCAAAGCATGAAAGAACATCGAGACTCTCCTCTAACAAAAGGACACATGGTAGAATCATGCATAGATATAATTCTGACATGACATAATTGGATGTAGTATATGATAGCATGAATGAATGAATAAAAGATTTTAATAACATCCACAAGGCCAAAGTAGTCTATGGGACCCACATACATCACACACCCAAAAATATAGGGCACTAAGACTAAACAATATGAATCAACAACATACATCAACTCAATGCACCATCACAACTTGGAGGTGGGCCAACAATACATAACCTACACTCACGTGAAGCAAATGAATAAATGACATCTAGAGCTAACCTTAACAACATAATGGGACCACATTATAAGCTTCAACTTACATGAATTAGGAAATTTAGAAATAATATCAGGCAATTGGAATGAAACGCAATGCTAGGAAAGTGGGTTTGATAAGCACACAAACTAACAAGTCTTAATATATCACTTAAATGATTTGAAACAAGCTAATGTGTGTCAATATAGAAATATAATAAAAAGCAACTAGGGTAAAAATTGTTTTAGGTTTTTTGAGCTTATGAAAAAATGGTAACACTAACAAGCAAGCTCATACCCTAAGGACATTGCAATAGTGATTCTAGAGATCAATCCTGAGATGTCAACTTTAATTATTCATTCAGCCTACTCCTTTTACATTAATGGTCCTGATGCACATGAAAGGGGAAACAAGCAAAACCAAAGCTCAAACGTCAATAAGTTAGTCTTCAACCAAAACCAAAATAAATGGACTCTAAACCTTCAAATGCATATCAAAAGAGATTAAAAAGCATACAATAGAAGCAAAACAAATGAAAAGAAGGGAGAAGAGACTCCCTAAGATGATCCTATGATGCTCTCGATGCCTCTCTCTTGTTCTTCTCCTCTCCAAGATCCAAAAGCTTGCTTGATTGTAGCCCTCAACTTTTATCATGTAGCCATAGAAGCCAAATGAAGGATTGAATATGCTTGAAATGAACTCCTATTTCTATGAAAATGCACAAATGGAATTGCTATGAGAAATCCAAGTGTGCGTATCTATGCAACTATAGTAACATTGCTCAAAATGCTTCCTCTCTTTCTTGAGGAGGAGGGTTTATTTTATAGGAAAAATGGTTGATTGAAGGGTCAAGATTGATCTGGCTTAGCAAGGGCTAGGATTTCATGAGAGAGGCATGATCCTCAGTCCAAGTTTGCAACTTACACCAATGCAATGGTGACAAATGGCATCATGAGAGGGCTTGAGAGGAGAGGGAAGAAGCATTAAATGCTTGAGGGGACATTAGGGTAACCTCATGTAGTTGAGTTATTGGATAAAGCTATTATCCAATGGGTAAACCATTGTGCAAGGGTTACCCATGGTTAAGCCTTGGTCAAGGGGACAAGACCCATGTGGATTAGTGTGTTGAAGAAGGGAAGCCTTAAAGACTTTGTAAGAGTCTTAAATGGGTGAGATGATTGGTTGAGGGTTAATTTGGGATTAGGATTGTGCAAATGATTAGGAGGGTTAGGCTAAAATGGAAGGGATTAGAAGAATCTAGAAGAAGGGTTAGTGAACAAGTGGGCCTAGATAAATAGGATTTTTTAATAAATAATTTGTTTATTTAAAAAAAATTGTTGCAACTTGCATTTGTAGGAGAATGCAAGTAGATAGGGGTTTTAAATAAATATTGATTTATTTAAATGGGAATTTTTATTTAGGGATTTTAAATAAATTTTTAATTTATTTAAATAAGAGGAAAGGGGGGAATCAAATAAATTGATAGATTTATTTAGTAGCTAGACTATAGTTAGTAAATTTTAATTTAAACAAATTTATGAAATTTATTTAATTGAATTAGAAGAATAGGATTGAAATGAATTAATTAAATGTGAATTTAATTAAAAGAAGAATATCAGTACATTAAACAAATATAAAATATTTATTTAATTTAGTGGACAGATTTATGTCTCTACATTTTCCCCTCTTTGGGACGGTGTAGTTTATCACACCATTTCAAAGAAAAATAGATAGGCATGAGAAAATTGCCCCAGGGATGTTAGTTTAGTGGGTGGTATGCCCTCTCAAGAGATGGGCCAAAAATTTTGAAAAATTGTGCGATCTCTCGAAAAATAGAAAGAATTGGGGGGATGGTAGATTAGAAGAATTTCGAGTAAATGGTGACAAAATGGTGATTGAGAAGGTAATTCAATGAGAGACCTTAAGTCACGTAGGAGAGACTGTGCAAATGCAGTGTTTTGTGGTACCTTTGGTTGATGCTATACAATTAATCAATATGGTCTTGGTGCAATTGTTTGGACAGTCTAGTGCTATTGTGTGAATTACCCCAGTGTTAGTCAAAGCATGACAGTTGATGTTAGTTGTTTTCTTAGACAAGATAAAGTCTGAGTAACTGAGTCAAAGTGACCTACTGAGACTTAGACAATTGATGTAATTGCCCGATGAAGTCAAGGTATCTGAGTCGAAGTACCTGTTGAGACTTAGACAATTGATGTAATTGTCTATTTAGACTGTGTTTGATGGGTTGACCAATTGACAGTTGGGTTAAAATGGCTAACCCAGTAACTTGTTTTGCTTATAGGATGACCTAGATGGCATAGGCTATGCAGCCCCTCCTATGAGAGATGGACTACAATGTGCTTGGCTTGATCGACTTGTAGAACATAATATAGGGTATGTGATGATGATGATCTGGGTGGGGAGGGCAGGTGGGTTAGTTGTATAGAGAAAGTTCGGAGATCTAGTACCCAGTCCTTTACCTTGAGGCTACCTTTCAAGAGGATCAAATAGAGTATTGATTGACATAAATGGGGTGTACATCATTGTACTCGGTAATGATTTTAGGGATAGGCTTCTCATTTGCAATCTCATAGTCAATTCCATTCTTTGCATAGGCATGCATACAAAATATTTACAATGTATGAATGATCATACGTATGGGCGATGAATGAAATGTAATATATACATATGAGATGAAATGTGCGATCAAATGGCTATTCATAATGCTTTATTTCCTCATCGAGCATGGTTTTACCGATCTTGACAGAGGTATCAAAAACCAAGGTTGAGTGTGCCACCTATAAACAAACATCACAAACAAGGAAGGTTCCTCTCCATTCTGGTTCATATACACATGGTCGAGGTATACGTTGTAGTCAGTAAGCCATAGTGATCCATGACTATAATTGTGCATAGGATCTTGTAACTTAGTGAACTTCCCACGTAGACACCATGAGTATTTTCCCCATAACTTTATTGGAATAATCCACAGATAGAAAACAAAGAAAAAATACAATGAACCATCCCGACCACTCTAATCACTTGTGGATATCTTGGAGTGGCATAGGAACCTAATATAAAAAGCAATAATTTAACCAAGTGCCTATCAGCCAAACAAAATATTCTTATCAAATAAATATGTCACCATGTCTTGTTGTAAGGAAAATTGTATCCTTGTTAAGACAATTTCGCGTATGTTTTGCTCAAATGTTGGATTGTTTGTTGATTTGATAGGTCGTCCTCTTTTTAGGTAGCTTAAATGATGTTTTGCATCTTGCTCAATGATTATGTACAAGGGATAATTTATTGCAATGTTTTTGATTGATTTTGATGTTTTCTCTTGTTTTGGGGGTTTTTGTGTTTTTGAATGTTTTTGGATTATTTTAAGATATTTTCTAAGTGTTTTTGGTCTTTTTGAGATTTTATGATATTTTTCAAATGAGTAACTCGGCGAATCACTAGTATTGAGAATCCACTCCCATCATTAGGTTAGAAAAGTTTTCCCCAATTAGGTGTCGGTGTGAAAGCATGATGTGAGACACATGAGGCAATACCCTTGATTGTAGATCAATAACAAGTCATGGAAGATATGAGATATGAGTGGATGCATGGATGTGATAGCAACAAGTCTAAAAGAAAATGGAGACACAACCTTTACGAATGGCACTTGTTTGCTAGGTTTTCACCACTGTACTTATCCAAGGCACCACCAAAGTGGTTTTCACCGTTTGGATGAATGATTTTTCCTTACTATTTTCTTGATTTTTTCATTTTTTTGTACTTTTTTCGAGACTTTTTCTGAATGTTTTTGGTATTTTTGAGATTTTACGAGCCCGATGCTCAGCACAACTTATGCATGAAACTTTTTGAGATGCATGATGTTGATTGGATCTGCCAATGGTTCTCCTTTTGAAGTTGCTAATTGGTATGCCCCAGATCCAAAGATGACGGCGATGACATATGGACCTGGCCAATTGGATTCAAATTTTCCCTAGTGCTCTCTATTTGGTTGATTGTGAGGATTCTCTTTGAGAACAAGATTTCCTACCTCAAATGTGTGAAGTTTGACCCTATGATTATAGCTTCTTCTCATGCATTGTTGATACGCATTGAGCCGATTGTAGGTAGCTTGTCACTTTTCATCAAGTAGTTCCATGTCCTGAAGATGTGAGACTTGGTACTCTTCATCATTAATCAGATTGTGCAAGGAGACCCAAAGGGATGGTAATTAAACCTTAATATTGAAGATAGCTTCTGTTCCTTAAACAAGTGAGTAGGGAGTTGCGCCTGTAGGGGTTCAAATGCTAGTTTTATATGCCCATAGTGTGGAATTTAGACGAATGTTCCAATAACGATTGACATCATTGACCGTCTTCTTTAAGATCCCCAATATGTTCTTGTTTGAGGCTTCTGCCTGACCATTTCCTTGTGGGTAATATGGAGCAAAGAAATATTGTTGGATATGAAACTTCTCATAGAGTTCTCGAACATCCCGATTCTTGAAGGGAAGCCCGTTATCTATGATGATGGACATGGGTACACCATGTGGGTATATGATGTAGTTTAAGATGAATGAGGTAATCTTCTTGCTGGTGACTTGGGCGAGTGGAACGACTTCAATCCACTTTGTGAAGTACTCGGTGGCAGTAATGATGAATTTATGACCCGCAAATGAAGATATCAGAAGAGTACTACTGATGGAGCATTCTTTTTAGGTAAGAAGTTGGTTTCATGGGCCAGCAAGAAATAGGATTCAATAGATTTATCTACTACTGAAGTTGAGTACATTGTTGCTGCTAGTAATTGCCCTCAGATAGTTTGGATGAAGCAAATGTTGAAAGATATCAGAGTTATTTATGATGAGCCTATTGTTATATACTGTGACAATTCCAGTACTATAAATATGTCCAAGAATCCAGTGCAACATTCAAAGACTAAGAAAATCTCAATTAAATACAATTACTTGAGAGAGCAAGTCGGTGAATAGAAGGTGAAGCTAGAATATGTATCTACAAAGGAACAAATTGCTGATATTTTTACCAAGCCTTTGCCTACAGATACATTTGTCTATCTGAGAGACAAGTTAGGGGTCTCCATGTTGGCTTGATGATGATTGTAATGAATGACTTCATGTGTTGTCATTGATGGCACATGTATACACACACAAATGTTAACATTGTCTTAGTCATCTTAGTTAAGACAAACCGATATTACTCCTAAGTCTTTGCATCGCAAAGCCAGTATTATATGTATAGTAAAGTTCAAACAGTTTAGAGGGTGTCTAACCGGTATATGTAGACAACTGGTATATGCAGGAATGGCTTAACACCATCTTGGAGATTCAATGGAGACCATCAAAGAATAAAATGAAGGACAATCGGTTTATGTTGAATGCGGTTAACTCTTAACCAGTTTCGGTGTTCCAATTGGTACTCATTAATTGTGTGATGAGTTATCACCGGTCGTGATGAGTTATCCCTAACCAACAGATTTGGTTGCAATCTATGATGAGTTGTGTTAGATTGTCCAGATACATTGCACCTAGGAAATTGTGATACGATTCTTGAGCCGACATGAAATCTAATGTCTATATAATGATATTATGATGAACTATTCTTATGAGGTGAAATAAAAATGTTGAAGTTGTTGCGGAATATGTTGGTGATGTAGTTTTGAGTGAGCAAAAGAGGATCTATTCAAGCAAGTTGTGATACTTCTAATCACACCACCTATTGTTTTCTAATCACTACAATAGTCAAATCCCCTAACCAGGTAAGCTCTAACAAACTTCAATGTACAAATCCTCTAACAAGGTGATCCATTAGTTTGGGTTTAAAATCCTCTACCGAGGTTACTCCTAATAGGGTACTACCTTTAACAGGGTATATCTCCTAACAGGGCTTTGGGATCTTTAACATGATTCGCTCCTAGCAAAGCATTTTTGTAGACCTTAACTGGTCAGTTACCTGTTACTGCAGATAGTTAACTTGTGAGTCCCATCTCACCGTGGTTTTTCCCAGTTGGGTTTTCCATGTATAAACACTTGTATTATGGTGGATGTTTTACTTGTTGTGGATGCTTTAATATCATTTTGGATTGCATGCATAGTATTAAGTAAATTGGTTAAGTATATTTACCGGTCTGTGTTTAAAGTGGTATTGTTTTTGTTGTCACCGATTCACCCCCCCCCCCACTCTCAGTGCTTTATAAGTCTATCACTCAGTATTAGAGCCAAACTTCCTTAAGGCTTAATCACTCAGAAGGAAACCCTAAAGCCACCATGGGGGATTTGAATTACTTAGAGATGGCTAGAGTGCTTGATGCTACCAAGGAAGAGCTTGAAACCCTAAGGGTCAGATTTAAAGCTTCACAAGTCAAAAGGAGAGAGTTGACTGAATGACTATTGGAGATATTTGATAATAGTTCTTCAGATGAAGCTAACATTGATGCATTGGCTGAAGAAGTTGAAAAGTGAATGGTAAAAAGCTAAATCTGAGAAGAGAGCTTGAAGCCCTAACCATCTGCATGAGCCAAGAGATTGAAGCAAGAAGGGCATCTAAAGACCTAATCAAAAAAAGAGATCATGAGATTGCTAAGATCAAACAAGAGAATACAACTTTGCATGAGCATTGGCATGAGGAGAAAGAAGAGGATGAGGCTTTGTAGCTAGATCTTGAATGGCAACATCTTTGTGAGAGACTCTAACAAAACACAATGAACATCTTACCAGAGAGCTCACTGAGGCTAATGGAAAGCTGGAAAAGTTCAATAAGAGTTCTTCTACGCTGGATGAGCGGATCCAATCTCAGAAGATGAAAGGTGACACATCTGGACTAGGTTTCAATACATCTGAGAAAAGAGAATCTTTTGGTACAAAGAGCAATATACACAAAGGTAAAACTTCTCCCAAGGCTAACAAGCCTATCGGTAAGAAAGATTTTAAACCCGTTTGCTTTATCTGTCACAAACCTGGACACACTACAAATGTATGTAGAAGCATACCTAATGAGAATACAGGCTATAATGCAAATGCTAGGTACGTATCTAGGAGATTTGAAGGTCATTGTCTTACATTCAACATGTATGGACATAGATCAGTTGAATGAAGATATGGAGAAAATAATCTGGCACCGCACATGAATCCAAGACCTATGGTGACTAGAGGAGAACCTATAACAATTAGGGAAATGTGAACTGGAAGAAACCCTATGTCAACCGATTTAGTCCATTTGAAATAGAAAAGGTAACTAATGTGATTTGCACCATTTGTAACAATTATGGTCATGTGGCTATGAACTATAGAAGGAGAACTGGAAGAGGCAATGCAAGACCTTGGAGATCATCTGGAATGGCTTGCTATCATTGTCACAAACCAGGACACATGGAAATTTTTTGTAACACCAGAAAGAACAAACTGGTTAACCACTCTGAAGATCATAAAGGTAAGTAGAAGGTAAATGTTGAGGAAACCAAAGAGAAGATGAACCAAATCTGGAAGAAGAAGAGTGGGGATAAGCCTATAGAAGAACCTAATCCTTCACCCAGTGTGGAGAATCCTGCACCGCTGAATTAAGCCTTTCAACAGGCCTAAGGGGAGCATAGCAGTAAATCTACTTCTGGACCCCTTGAAGAATGCTTTTGCATTTTGAGTTATTCTATGAGAATTATTGATATCTTTGTCTACCGATTTTTCAAAAGATTGTCAACCGATTAAATACCTGTCAGTATTGGAAGTATTGTTAAGTGGTATATTATGGTTTGTTACCCTATCGGTCGAGCAATTAATGAAATGGGTAAATTTTATAAAAGAAAAGTTTTACTATGTTATTTTTACCCTAATTGCATTCGAACGAGAGTTCTTGAGCATTTGCAAAGTGAAAAGAGAATTGCTAGCTAATTATAGACAAATTTGTGTTGTGAATTGAAAGATTGAAGCTGATTCTAAGATTAGTGAAGGCAGAACTGGTGTAAATTCAAGAGATCAATCGAAAACCTTGCTAGTGTAGAGGAATTAAGGTATTCTTTTGTAAATCTCTTTCAAATCGAGTTTATCCAGAATAGTATCGTCGTTTAAGCAAGTAGAGAGACTTATGATCACTTCTGAACCTATGGAGACTATGGAATTTGATCAAATAGTATCTTACAATGCTTTGTCTCAAGTTCCTGATGGTGTTATTATAAAAGGTGATTTATCTAGTTACATTGAGTGTAAAATTGAGGATTTAGGATCATTATCAATTTACTCTCAATTGAAATCCTTGTGTGATGAAAGCAGCAAGATCAAACCCGAGTACATTAGGGTTTATGAAAAGGGTTTTCACAATGTGGCGTATTTTCTTGAAGACTTTGAAGAGGAACATGTTAGGACAATTCTTAGTCATGTGCATGGTGAAAATATGTATCTTGAACGGTCACACACAATCACTAAGGAAGCAATCCATGTTGTGACAGGTTTTTGGCAAACCGGTGAAGTTCCAAAGTTGAGGAGGATTTCAAAAGATATTGTGACTGCATTAACTCAGACCACCTCTGACACACATGCATTTTTAGTTAACAACATTAATGACCCAGCGGTTAGACTGGCTACTATGGTTATTGATTACAGGATATTTTATTCCAGTAGAATGAACAATGTGCCATCTGTAGTTGTGCATACAAATTATAGAATGATTACTGACAATGCAGATTATGACCTGTGCGAGGCTATAAGGAGCCAATTGATATTGAACTTGCAATCAATTAAGAAAGACACCAGTCAAAAGTTCAAATTTTGTCAACTATTGACTGGTCTATTCTTTTACTTTCAAAATTTTCTACTAGGAATTGGTGACATTCAATGAACAAAGGACCTACCAGTAACTGCTCAAATCAAGAATAGCATTAACGTTGTAAAGAACACATTCTCTATTGCAATGAATAGACATTTCAATGAATTCCAAAAGAAGATGAGTATGAGGGTGAGGCTATCTGAAGATGCACGGTGAAAAACTTTGCAAAAGACATTTGTTTCATAGTCACCATAGACTTTTGTCTCATGGAAGCCATTGAATCCAGGTAGGATGAAATGGAAGATATAAGTTATGAAGTCGATTATGACTTATTAATCGGTTATGCTAATAATCTGTTGGCATCTCCAGTGGATAAGAAGAAGAAAAGACTGGGAACATTCGAGGAGTAAACTGCACCGGCTCAAACCAGTAGTGCTCAACCTAGTAGTGCTAAAGGAAAGAAGAAGAAGGTTGAGCAAGCACCTTCAGTGCCAACTAATACAAGGGTGACAAGAAGTGTTCAAGTCAAATAGGAACAGGCACCCAAAGTGAATACTATGAAGCAGACTGCAATGAAGAAGAGAGGTAGTCAACTTATTCTTCAAGTAGAATCTGAGGATACTGACACTGAAGAAGAACCCAAGAAAATGAAAGCAATTGGTAAGAAAGACAAACCAGTAGAAGAAGTGTCAAAGGAAAGTATTCCTATTAATTTTTTATCTTACAAGCCTATGACTAATTTTGAGAAGCCATTTTGAGAAGCCATTGAAAACATTAGGGAGGAATAGGTTTGATAATATAAAAAAAAATTTTGCTTCATTTGATGATGATCAGAAGCAACAAATAGTTCAAGAGATAATCAACCACTTGTGTCAATACAATTAGTTGCCTCAGGATATTGAAAAGGATATTTTTTATTCTTTTTATTCTATTCTTGTGAATAAGTGGCAAATGGCGTGGAAAATGGCTATTGACCAAGATCAAGAAATTATTGATAGTGTTTTCATTCAATATTTCCCTAAATTATCTAGAGATGAATTATTAGCATTACTTGATAATTTCAATGGACAGTTTATTTCTAAGGCAAGAATATTGAAGTTATTGAATGGGAAAGCTCAATCTATTGAAGTTGAAACTCATCAGATAGCTCAAAATATTAAAAGGATGCATGAGCAGATGAAGTCTCATAATGATGACCAAACAGAGATTAGAGATCGACCAGAGCTAGATGAAGAAGAGATTATTCCATCGAATATTGTCTACCCTATTAAGAATAAGGATGAAACTACTTCTCTACCAGTTATCTTTGTTGATGATATTCAGGACACCATTGATCTATCTGGTAATATCATTGAACCAATTACGCAACCATTACAACAATCGGTTATTACTGTTACATAGGAAAAATAAGTTGATGCACCAATAATTCAACCTAGTGTGGATATTCCACCTCCACCGGAAAAACATCACCAAGTAGAAACTCAATTGCCACCGGTTACTATGGTTCCTCAAGAGAAACAAATAAAGGTAGAAAAAGAGAAAGAGAAACTTGAGAAATAGGTTGAAATGAAGGCATCTGAACAAAAAAAGGAGGAAGAGAAAAAGAAAACAAAAGAAAAGATACCAGCTAAAAAGGAAAAAGCAATGGTTAAGCAACAAATTGATGATGAGGATGACTCATTAGGAATCAAAGGGCATATAGATGTAGAAAATATGAGTGCATCTAAACTCATGGAGATCGCAATAGTAATACAATCTAGGGCTCAGAAGAAAAGATTGAAAGAGTTGAGGAAGGAAGCATAAACAATTCAAACTGTTGTTGAGATTCTATCTAGTCTTCTATCAAAGACTGATATTGGAAACTTGTCAACTCCTATTAGCAAGCTTGGCTAGTTGGTTGTTGATGGTTCTGACCAACTGAATTCCCTTGAAGAATTTTCTCAAACTTTAGCTGAGAAGAATTATAGAAAGAAAAGAGGAGAGAAAATAATGAAAGATATTGATACAGGGAAGATTGCTTTATCACTGAATAAAGAAATTTTGAGGACTTCTATTGAAATAGGAGGAAGGATACTAGCCCATACATCTAATGTTTCATTTTTCTATACTGATTTGATTAAGAGGCGAGAAGAGACATCACATGAACTGGAAAGGATATGTACTTCCTATATACCTTTACAGGATTCAGCCTTAGCATTTGGCAAATCAGTTGATGTCAATTAGATGTCTATGATTATGAACAGGCTAAGAGACTCTGATCTTTAAAATAGCTAAACAACCAGTTAAGACCCAAAGTGGACATCTTCCAATGGGCATACAAGGACGCAGAAGTGGTCTTGGCTACTCCAAAGATGAGCACAATGGATGCGATGGAAGAATTCATTGCACAGGTTATGACAACCATTAAGATCACTAAAACCTTATTAGAAACATGGGAAAATGATTTTTCTCAAATGAAGATCACTTTCAGTGATATTTTCTTGAAAATTGCAATGAACACTCCTTGATAAAGACTCTTACATTTTTGTATATGTACTTTTTTATGCAAATTTTGATATAATATATATGTATTTTACTTTTCAATTTGGCATTGTTGTCAAAGGGGGAGTAGAAATATGTATGTGTTGTGAACATTTTGTATGTATCTGTAAAGCGGAAAATCGAACCCTAGGTGTTCTCCCCCACTCCAAGGAGAAAGGGGGTCACTAGGATTGACGGTTTTCACTTAGGAGGGACTTTATATTCAAAAGAGGGGTTGAAACCCACAAGATCCAATCCCACACAATGCAGGATTGGATTCTAAATGAGTTTCAAGGGTTGAGACATCAAGGATACCCTCTTTTGTAAAGAATGTAGATAGAAAGATTGAACTAGGAATGCATGCAAAGTAAGAAAGATTCGCTTATAAACAAAGATAGGGATACAGGATGAAGCTGCGGACCTGGAATTAGTAGTAAAATGTCGAGATGATGCTGTTCTGCAAATTCGGGTGAAAGTTGACGTGACGATGGCGCCCAGCGTGCACACAGTCCTCCGAAAAATCCACGAAACGAAGGGGGATCTGTTCGTCTCTGCACAAGGGTTCCAGATCTTCAATTATAGCCGTGTACCTGCAACCTACACACAGAAAAGAGAGGACGATTGGGGGGTTAGGGATTAGGGGTTTGCCTTTAGGTCAAACCCCAGTTTTGGAATTAACCAAGAAATGAGAATGTTGTAAATGTAAATGTTTGTAATGTAAACAAGTACTGATACCTTGTTGTAAGAATGTTTGTATCCTTACATGCGAAGGTGTAATGTATGTTATGTGTTATGTGTTGTAAGTGATCTCCTCTTCAATGGTTGAATCCTTGTCTTGAATGCAACACTTAGCCTTGAATGGAGACTTAGAATGCTCAATTGCTTGAAGGAATGCTTGAATGTTTGAATGTTTGAATGTTTGAATATCGCTTCCGCCTCTTGCTTGCATATATTTTCCTCTTTTTCCTTGCCTTTTTCTACCTCCTCAAATGGGAGGGGAAATGTAGTTTATATACTTGTCAATTACGGCTGATAGACTGATTTTTCCGACCTTGGGCCGACTAGGAAACATTATTTCCCGAATTGCAAACTTAAAGACCCGATGCCCAAAAGAGACCGGGCCCAAAATAGGGCCAGGGACTAGGGCGCTAGGCACCCTAGTCTTGAAGGACCAGGGCGCTGGGCGCCATGGTCCCACCTCCCGGGATAGCAGGGTGCAAGGAGGATCAGGCCAGGGTGTTGAAAAATGCAGTTTTTAGTGTCGTAAACAAGTTTCGAGGTCTCCATTCAGGTTCAACGTTGCGCCGCCATCATGAAGACCCAAATGCAGTCGAAATTGCAAGTGTCACAATTTTAGGACGCTACAGTATCGTTAAGGGGGAGTAGAAATATGTTTGTAAATTTTTGTAAGCACACTTAGTTGTAAAGTTGTAAAATTTTCTAAGTGTTGCCATCAATGCCAAAGGGGGAGATTGTTGGCTTGATGATGATTGTAATGGATGACTTCATGTGTTGTCATTGATGGCACATGTATACACACACATATGTTCACATTGTCTTAGTCATCTTAGTTAAGACAAACTGGTATTACTCCTAAGTCTTTGCATTGCAAAACCGATATTATATGTATAGTAAAGTTCAAACGGTTTAGAGGGTGTCTAACCGGTATATGTAGACAACCAGTATATGCAGTAATGGCTTGACACCAGTTTGGAGATTCAGCGGAGACTATCAAAGAAGCAAATGAAGGACAATCAGTTTATGTGTTGAATGTGGTTAACTCTTAACCGGCATTGGTATTCCAACCGGTATTCATTGATTGTGTGATGAGTTATCATTAGTCATGATGAGTTATCCCTAACTGACAGATTTGGTAGAAATCTATGATGAGTTATGTTAGATTGTCTAGATACACTGCACCGAGGAAATTGTGATATGATTCCTAAGTCGACATGAAATCTGATGTCTATATAATGACATTATGATGAACTATTCTTATGAGGCGAAATAGAAGTGTTGAAGGCATTGTAGAATATGTTGGTGATGCAATTTTGAGTGAGCAGAAGAGGATCTATTCAAGCAAGTTGAGCTACTTCTAGATCACACCACCTGTTGTTTTCTAATCACTACGATAGTCAAATCCCCTAACCGGGTAAGCTCTAACAAGCTTCAATGTACAAATCCTCTAACAAGGTGATCCATTAGTTTGGGTTTGAAATCCTCTACTGAGGTTACTCCTAATAGGGTACTACCTTTAACAGGGTATAGCTCCTAACATGGCTTTGGGATCTTTAACAACATTCACTCCTAGCAGAGCACTTTTGTAGACCTTAACTAGTCAGCTACCTATTACTGCAAATAGTTAACTTGTGAGTCCCATCTCACTATGGTTTTTCTCAGCTGGGTTTTCCACGTATAAACACTTGTGTTATAGTGGATGTTTTACTTGTTGTGGATGCTTTAATATCTTTTTGGATTGCATGCATAGTATTACGTAAACTGGTTAAGTATCTTTACCAGTCTGTGTTTAAAGTGGTATTGTTTTTGTTATCACTGATTCACCCCCCCTCCCTCCTCTCAATGCTTTATAAGTCTATCACTTCATCCCTCCTGATGAGAACTAGATGAATTAAGTTGCATCGATCCAATGGAATTCAAAGCCTTATCATTTTATCCGAATTAATTTGTTGGTGTTGCTCCTCTATTGGAGTAGTCTGTTGATTTCTTTTTGTGTTTTGGGGAGAGAGATTTGTGTTCAAAAAGGGAAAATGAGTTTGACTTTTCTATTCTGGTGATCTTTGGCATTGTTGTCAAAGGGGGAGAGTGAGCATGTGAAAAACTATTTTATCTATCTTGATCTTAGGGGGAGTTTGTTGGTGATATCTTCCTTCTTTACATTGACTGTTTTTCACATTCATATGTTGCCATCAATGCCAAAGGGGGAGATTGTTAGATTTGGTTGTTCATTGTCACTGCTAGGATATGTTATTGTCATTGATGTCAACATATTCCTGTGAATTATTTCGATGAGTTTAGAGAAGGTTTTTGGTCTAGTTTTGTAGTTTGGTTTTCCTGATCACTATTTTGTAGAATTCGGTATTCCCTCTGATATATTCTGGTGTGATCAGATCTTGTGCTGAGATTTTGGATTATTGTTTGGGATGATCTTGTTTATCTTCATTTCAAATGGTTTGTGATTTGGTGCGCCGCAAGTTATATTTCTTTGTGACAGTTGCTGATTGGTTGTGTTCTTGAGCTTTGAGATGTTGACCGATGAAGATTTGAAAGTGGTGTTGGTGCAACTGTTTTAGATGATTCTAACATTCTTGATGGTGTTTCCTATTCATTTCCTATTTGTTTTGGCAACCCACACTGATCATTGAGCAATTTTTTGGTGATTTCTTTGAACCGGTGATCATTTGTGTGTTATGCAATATTTTTGGTGGTGTAGCATGTTGCGGTTGATTTTGGCAGGATTTTCGGTGGATGTAATCATTTGGGAATTTGAATTAGGTCCATGCTATGTAATCTAAATCATAATACTAGTCTGATGGTTTGTCTTTGTATTGTGTAATATAATTTTTGTAATTATGAGTTGAGGGTTGAGGGTTTAGCCGACCTTGTTATCAAGGTTGATAATTTGTATATATAGGTGATATACTTATGCAATTTGTGTGTTGGTATTGTGTCTGCATTATTAGAGAGAGGTAAATGTGTGAATGAGGATATATCATTCAGCGAAGTATTGTGGTGAGTTTGGTGTTGCAGGGCAGACAATTGTGTTTAACCGGAACTGTCATCAGGCATTTGTAGATGCTATTATTGCACTTCATTCCTTCTGGATTGTAGTCTGAATCATATTGTAAGTCAGTGAGACTTTCCTGAGAGTTGTAGTCTTCTAGGCATATATCTTTTGAGCAGTGAGCTCTAGGCAGTGTGCTTGAATGCATGTGCATTCCCCATTATAATATTTTCACATATTGCTGCAGAGTATCATATTATTGTGGGTAGGTTCCCACCGTGGTTTTTCCCTTAATCGGGTTTTCCATGTCAAAATCTTGGTGTTGTGTGTTGTGATGTTAATTTCCTTATTAGTTATTGTTGTGGTTTATTAGTTTATGTTTTGGAAGTTCAATTTGTTAATTTGGTGAAGACTGATTCACCCCCCACCCCCTCTCAGTCTTCCCTCTTGATTGTTGCTAGTAAAAATACCCCCCTTCAGATTTATGTGAAGTTGAAGAATCCCATTTGTATTCATGTGAATCTATGTCATAATCACTTAACACTCTATGACTATATCTTATAGGGATATCTTCAGGTGTGAAATTTTTGTCAACAACTACTGAAGGTGTTGTATCTGATGGGGTTGCTAATGTTGCTTGGGTGTCTGAAATGGACAAGAATTGTAACCTTGGAGTGATGGAATTTGATTGACAAGTTCTTGCATGACTTGGATTTTCTAATGAAGTATGGTTGTCTGCAACAGACATTAGACTAATTATGGGAGTAATGGGCTTATAAGTTGGCTTCTTTTCTTTGCTTGTAATCTTAAGCTTAGAAGATCCTGTGGACTAGGAGTAAATCTGTCTCCTATTTTATCTCTTGGTTTTAACAAGGGTTTTAATGGCTCTTGTACACCTTTCTTATGGGATCCTAATGCACTATGGCCATCATAGCCCATCTTTTGCATCATGGTAAAACCTTTGCCATACTTATTTGTAGGGATCTTGATCTGTTGTTTACCTTTGTCTGAAGGATCCTTGTAAATCCATCCTGCCAAGTCTTCATCAACATTTTCCTGTTCTTTTGATCTTCATGGGGTGAATCTATCAAGTGTATAGGTATTTATTGCAATAGGTGGCTTGAGTAAACTTTGTCGTTTTCCATGACTCCTAGATAGAGAGGTAGTTGGCCAACTAATGCAGCCATAATCGGTAAAACCCTCAAAGAGAATCAACCAGTTTATGCAGTAAGAGAAACAAAATGAAAGCAAAAAGAAAACATAACAAGATCACATAAATAGATCACACTAATGCCTTAGAACTTCCGACAATCATCATATTATCATCAAAGAACTTCGAGCAATTGATCGGTTACATGTAGGCTATCAGCTAGATACAATCTAATCTGAGATTCTAAGAATCAACTAGATCACAAAATGCAAATCTAAATCCTTATTCTCAATTCTACTTCTTCTGCCCCTACCAATGATTACATAACATCATATTTATACCCATCGAAACATGTTCGGGTCGGCCTCATAATATTACATTTACCAATGCAGGAAATGAAATGTGTAATTAGGTCAACCCTAAGAATTAAAAAATATTTCAAAAAATAACAACCACAAAGTGCAGTTTAGTAGGAAGGTCAGCCATATGCCAAAGAACATTAGACAAGACCCAAGAAAGATCCACACGCCAAGAATCGCGTCGATAATGAAGGAAAACCAATCGGTAAGCACAAGAACTATCCCGAAACCCAGAAACAGTCAACCGAAAGCAATAACTGAGTGGAAAAGATCCCAAATGAACTAAAAATTTAGAATTAAACACATGAAACTGCCAAGAAACCAAAAATAAATTTAGAATTAAACACATGAAACTGCCAAGAAACCAAAAATAAGATCTACCACGAAAGGAAAGCAAGAATTGGTGTCAACCGGTAAGAACACATAAAACTACATAAAGAACTAAACAAGAACAAAACTGAAAGGAAATATTTTTGGATGATGCAAGATTGCTCATTGATCGGGGATGCTCCTGCATCAGGCAACCCAGGTAGAAAAAGATGTTACATGAGAGGCAACTCATGAACATCTTAAAGGATTCAGAATAAAGACCCCATTTCTCATTTATGATCCGAACATCTTCTTTATCTGCCAACCTCTGCTTTAGCTCCTCTAGTGCCTCAACTGGCTTCTCTAACATCTAACTCTCTTTTTTTCTCTTCCTTTTCTTCAGAACTGCACATTGTCTCTATTTACTGCTCTCTTTCTTCTACAGTTTTGATTTGGTTCTGCCACAAGACTTCATCTGGTTTGTCACCATAAGCTCTATGTCATCCGGCTCCATCTGTCCATCAAGCTCAATTGTCAGTTCCTTCTACAAACTCATGTCACCCTCCGATATAACCTCTACAACCGGTTCTATTCATTCTTTCTGCAAACCTTATGGTAAAACCTCTGCCACTCGTTTCTTAGTATTCCAACTTTTCTCAGGACTCAAATTCTTCACTTCCTTCTCTTTCTCCTTCAAAGAAATAAATGTGAACTTTTGCCCATCCTTCTCAATAGTAACTAGGTTTCTTCTACATTCATAAATAGCTCCTCTAGCATACTGCTAAGGTTTTCCCAACAATACACGACAAGAACTCATAGATACAACATCACACAAAACTTCATCTCTAAAAGGCCCAATGTTGAAATTCACCAAACACTGCTCCTTTATCTCTATCTTTTGATCATCTTGCAACCAACTCACCTCATAAGGACAAGGATGTTGAAGCTTCTTCAATCCAAGCTTCACAACCATCTCCTCAGATACCAAATTGTCAGTACTTTCACTATCTACAATAACCTTGCAACACTTGCCATCTGATTTACACACGGTCCAAAAAAGGCTCTTCCTCTGAGTAGATCTGATATCCTTTTTTTTGAACATAAGTGATTCTTCTTTCTCAGGTGCACTGTCAGATCCGGTACTAACACCTTCTAGTTCCTCATTTGCCACACAAATTCTTGCCATTCCCTGCTTTCATTCATATAATCTATGTCTAGTTTCTCCACATTTGAAACATTTGCTAGGAAATTCTCTATCGGTACTGATACTACCTTTCCTTGGTGTCTTTTGCTCCAGTTCTTCACTCCACTTAGGTTTTGATTCATCTTCCTCAACTGGTTTCTTCCTATCATCACTCATCTTGAATTTCTCCTTCCCCTTATTCAGTTGTCTTCTTCTCATCTTCTCCTTAGCCTTCAAAGCATATCGGTAAGCTTCTTCAATTGTGGAAACCTTCAACATACTCATCTCATCTTGAATGTTAAAAGCAATTCCATTGATGTACCTCACCACCTTTTCTCTGTCCATCTCTCTATGTCCAGATCTAATCACCACCTTATAAAATTTCTCAATGTATTTCTTCACAGTCATGCTTCTCTGTTTCAGGTTCTGCAACTTCTTGAACAACTCCAATTCATAGTCTCTCGGTATGAACTTGGCCTTCAATCGTGCAAACGTCTATCTCCATCGGGTGATCTTCAATTCACCATTCTCCACTCTATCTTTCTGCAATTCTTTCCACCATAAGGCAACATGCCCTTTCAACTTAGTCTATGCCAACCAGATTTTCTGCAAGTCCTTGACATCTTCAAACTCGAAGTAGTCCTCCAACTCTCTAATCCAATCGATCAGATCCTTCGAGTTCAATGTTCCTGAAAAGTTGGAAACTTCAACTTTATGAACCTTACTTTCTTGTGCCACTGCTCTCAGGAATCGTTCCTCTCTTTCATCTTCTGGTCCTTCAGCTTCCTCAATCTCTTCACCGGCTTCCTCATATTCATCCTCAAAATCAGGGTTCTTCTGCAAACTAGCCAAAGTGTTTCAGATTTCATTACTCACTTCATTCTTGAAGTCTTCCATCATCGATCTACTCTACCCTCTGGGGGTTTGTCCTTGGCAGCATCTCATCTTCCACATTGATGAACTGCCTCAACTCAACGATTTGACTGTTAGTTTCAATTGCCTCCCTTTGGTGATCTATTGAACACACGCATAGCCTACCTCCAATAGATGATCTATCCACCCAAAGCAATGCCTCAATGTTCATAAATGGTTCTTCCACTAGCCAGTCAATAACCAACTTTAATACCACTTGATGCAGCCATAACTGGTAAAACCCTCAAAGAGAATCAACTGACTTATGCAACAAGAGAAACAAAACATAACAAGATCACATAAATAGATCATACTAATACCTTAGAACTTCCAGCAATCATCATATTATCATCAAAGAACATTGGGAAATTGATCGATTACATGTAGGCTATCAACTAGATACAATCCAATCTAGGATTCTAAGAATCAACCAGATCACAAAATGTGAATCTCAATCCTTATTCTCAATTCAACTTCTTCTACCCCTACCAATGATTACATAACATCATATTTATACCCACTGGAACATGTCTGGGTTGGCCTCATAAGATTACATTTACCAATGCAAGAAATGAAACATGTAATTAGGTCGGCCCTAAGAATTAAGAAATATTTCCAAAAAATAATAACCATGAAGTGTGGTTTAGCAGGAAGGTTGACCATGCACCAAAGAACATCAAACAAGACCCAAGAAAAATCCACGCGCCAAGAATCACCTCGGTAATGAAGGAAAACCAACTAGTATGCACAAGAACTATCCCAGAACCCAAAAACAATCAACCGAAAGTGATAACTGACCAAAAAAGATCCCAAATGAACTAAAACTTTGGAATTAAGCACATGAAACTGCCAGGAAACCGAAAAATAAGATCTACCATGAAAGGAAAGCAACTACCGATGCCAACCAATAAGAACACAGAAAACTACATAAAGAACTAAACAAGAACAAAACTGAAAGGAAATATTTTTGGATGATGCAAGATTGCTCATCGATCGGGGATGCTCCTGCATCACCAACATAGAAAAGTTAGCTAATGTTATGTTCTCCTGGGCCTTCATCTTATACCTTAATATTCAGTTTGTCCTATTTGGGTGTAGGGATCGGTGTACTGGTGAGAGAAGTTGGGTAGACGTATGATGATTAGGTGGTGGCTTCTCTATTGCTGGAGACCGTGATATATGGTTGATGACTAATGTTATTGTAGAAGGCAAATGGATTGGAATCACAAAGAATAGTAATCGCCACTCCGTTATATGGAAATTTTATGCACTGATGATATGTGGATGGTACTGTTTGCATGGCATGAATCCATGGTCTACCTAGTAAGAGATTGTATGAAAGATGGAGGTCTAGGACTTGACAAACCACATCCTTCACCACAGGTCCTACCCTTACTGGTTGAGTAATGCACCCTTTAGAGGAGCATTCTGCATCGTCATAAGCCTTGATGGTGATCTTCTTTTTGGCATCAACTGCTCCTTCTAAATATGAAAATATTGTTATCAATTGCAAAGTGTAAATGTTAAGACCAATTCTATTGTCAATCAAGAATCACTTCATTTTGTTTTTATGTATGAACCTCTCAATGTGGATAGGGGATTTGTGTGGTTGTTGAATAGATCCATCGTCACTGTAAATGAGAGTGATACATGGTGATGATTTGCGACTTCCAACTATGGCTTGAAATTGATCTCTGTTTAGGTTGGATGGAATTGATGCTTCTTGGAAAATTTGGTCCAAGATAGTTTTGTGTGAGGGTGATAGGTGCAAAAAATATAGTAGGGAAATGAGTGTTGGTGTTTTATCCAATTGATCCATAAGGTTATATTGTTTGGGCATGTATGCCACTCTTGATGGTGCTCTTGGTAAGGTTTTTTTTTACGGTGGGTAACAACGTTGCATTCAGGATCTTTTCCTTTGATTGTAATGGTTGCAACTTGTTCTCTAGAATCATAAATATTATTGACAATATAGGTATATGATGCACGTGTATAGTTTGTCATTATTGTGCTATCTTGGTTCTTACCTTGATGGGAGGGACCTCCTTTCTCATATGACAAGAGTGAATTCTTGAACATGGTGTGATCTATATTGGAAGTTTTTGTAGTGTGTCCATCTACTTCTATATTACCTCGATCAATGAGGTCTTGAATGATGTCCTTTAGCCGATGGCAATTGTTTGTCTTGTTCCCTCTTCATTTGTGAAATTCACAATACTCATTATCCCTCCACCATGGAGGTTTTACCCGAGGCTCATAATTTGATTTTTTGGGCAACGTGATAAGATTGGACGATATGTGTTGCTGTAATACCATTTCAAGAGGTTATCCTAAGGGTGTATATGTTCAATTCAGTTTATATGTAGAGTACCTGCTCTTAGGTGTCTCTTGTTGTGTGTTGGGAGCTTGATTTCCTTGATTGTTTAGGGGATTAGCTTGGTTGGTATTGTTGTTGTTACGATTATCGACTTGCTCGACTATTTTGACCATAGGTTGGGCAATCTTGACAGTCCTTGTGTCTACAATACCATCATGAATGATGTTTTTGTTCTTGGACCAAAGCTTGGGTTTGTCACTATTATATGCTAGTCATGGACCATCCTTGTTGTCTTTGTAGATTATGACAAGTCTCTTCTTGATAAGGGCTTTCTTGATTTTGATTCCTTGGACTATCACCACTTTAAAAGAGTGAACAATTGACTTCTGAGTGAAATTCAATTTCTTCATTTAAGTTTGAAATGAATATTTCAACTAATTGTTCATTAGGAATGGGGAAGGAACGTCTGCTAGAAAGGTGTCTGCATCTTTGCAAGAATGTCGAGAATAAATCTCCTTTCTTTTGTGTTGCATAAATCAACCATGGAGACATCACGTTCTATGGTGTGTGCATGATGAGTGACAAATTCTTGCACTAAGTTTTCAAATGTTTTGATTATGTTGGGCAAGCATGAAAACCATTGCATATTTGAGCCTCTCAGACTTTGGGGGAAGAGGCGTATCAAGTAGGTTTCATCATATGCAACCTTTAAGCATGCATAGTAGAATTCCCTCACATGGTCTCTTGGATCTCCCTTTCCTTTGTATTTATCAAATTTTCGAGTCTCGAAATTGTGTGGGAAAGGAGGCATGACAATGTTCTTATCAAATGGATATGGATAGATTTCCTCGAGAGCATATCGCTTTCGTGCCCTCCCTAAATTTAATTGTTGGGCAAGGTCTTGTACTTGTTGTCTCAAAATATCCATTTTTGTGGGAGGAGGTGGGGCATACCAATGGTTTCTTTGTTGATATTGGACTCCATTGTTATAGTCGGTATTCCTCGACCTTCTCTTGTTTTGAGTTTTCTCTTGCTGATGACTATTTTGGGATTGCTTAGGTGTTTCCCTAAGTTGTGATACAACAAAGTCTAAAGGGATTTTTGCACCCTCTTGAGAAAGTCTGAGGAAATGGACATCAATTTTCCCCTTGAGAATCTCATCAAAGAGTTTGTTAAATCTGGGGTCATGTGTGGCTTGTTCAATTTCCTCTTGTGTGGGAGTATCTAGTTGTTCTCCCCCTATAAATTCTCTATGATGAACGGGGTTGAAATCTTCTTCATCTTTTGATTCTTGATGTATTTCTTGTTGCTTTCATCTCTGACATTGAGCCCTAGTCTCAACCATGTTGAAGTTTGTGTTTTTGGAAATGAAATGAATGAAAAGTGGGTGGTTTATCCCCTCTTATAGTTCCAAGATTTGATGATGGTGATGATGTGTTGAAATTTTTATGGATGGGTGATCTCTTTCACTAAAAGTTGGATGTTAACAAAGTCCTTTTTGGGATTGCTCGCTTGGTGTTTCAACAATTGTGAGATGAGGTGTAGCAAGGTTTTTTTGTGTTTATAAATCACAAGCTACCTAGATATGAGAGGATGCACTCAAAAGATAGTTTCAACCTATCTATGATGCTTAGTTATTCCCCTTAGGATGATTGATCCTAGATGTAGAGACTCACTAGAGAGTATTTGTTGTTGTGATTTGCAATATCCGAAAGAACTAAGGACGAGACCTCTTTGTGTTTGAGAGTTGAATGGAATTTGATGCTTTGACGGTGAGCTTTGAAATGAGTGTAAAACTTGGAATTTATACTAGGTGAGTGTGAGTTGAATGTAAGATGGTGGATTTTGAGTGATTTGGTGCAAGATGTGTATTTAAATTGACTTAAGAAAATAATGAAGAAGATGAAATGTGGAAGATGTGTGTTTATGATGACTTAAGAAAATGATGAAGAAGAGGAAATGTGGAACCTTAGAATCTCTAATAGGTGATTGTGAATTTGATGAGTGATTTGGAATGATTTGAGAGGAAAATGTGGAAGATGTGTTTTGACGAGTGATTTGGAATGATTTGAGAGGAAAATGTGATTTTGAAAGAAGATGAGTTAATGAAAGACTACCCTAGATGGGAAATGACTCAATAGGTGATTTATTGTCGAAGTAGATATGACAATAAGACTTTACCACTCCTATTGAGAGATTGGGACAAGGCGGACCTTTGTTGAAAGGCACGAGTTTTTAAAGATTTCTCATAAAACTCGTTTCCGATAATCATGAAAATAGTGAAGGAATGTTCGATATTTGAACAAGAGTTTGTTGTTTATGTAGAGAAATCTCATCTTCTTTAAGATCTCTTTTTGGCTAGGTTTCTTCTTCTCAAGATGACGATAGATGGTGTAACATCCTAAAATTGCACCCCTTGCAATTTTTGACTGCATTTGGATCTTCACCTTATTATCTACTCCCCTCGGCCTGATACAAGAATTGGTTATGCTTATACATATTAAAATATTCATGCAACTCAATGATAAACCTTGCTTGCACCTTGGTCCTGCCCCAAATTAGGGTATGACAAGGGCACCCTATTTTGGACCCCTCTCCCTAGCCTAACTCAAATTTGAAGTGGGAAAATCCCCTCTATGTTGGCTCAAGTCAGAAAATCAGTCAATTAATCCTACAGGAAACTATATAAGAGGGATTTCCCCTCTCATCTGACATCTCAAAAAATTCAATCAAGCGTCCAAGAATTAAAGAGATCAAACATTCAAGCATTCAAGAGCAGTTCAACATTTTCAATCTTCCTTCAAGCTTTGGAGCAACAATAGAGTCAAGATTTCAAGCATTGAAGAGGAGATCATCATCCTAATCTTAATTCCATGTGGAGGCAAGAAAAACTTCACAAGGAGGTATAAGCATTTAATTTTCAAGCAATAAAACATCCCCTTAAAGAGGAGGATTTCTATTTTCAGTCATTTCAATTACATTATTTCAACCACTTGGTTAATTCCAAAATTGGGGTTTAACCTGAAGGCAAACCCCTATTCCAAACACATTTCCCTTTCCTTTTGTGTGCAAAAAGAAGGTGCACAACTATACTTTTGGATTCAATATTTATTTGCAGAGACAGAAAAACCCTTTTTGGCATACAGAAAGTTCAAAGGACCAATAGGAGGGCAACCTAGTCTGGTCACACGGTCCCTACAAGTTTTGGTAGATTTCGCAAAGCAGCTCTGAATCATCTCAAACTTCTCAAATCTAGGTGCACGACTGAATCCCAAATCTGTAGCTCATTGTTTTCTCATACTTTGTCTTCATTTCCAACACTTAGTCTTAATTCAACTTGTCAACTTACAAAAGAGGGTCGGTTACATTCCAATCACAACCAATGTATGTAGCATTCAGTCCTTGCACCATTTAGGATTTGATCTAGTAGATTCATCCCCCTCTTTTGAATGTAAAGTCTCCCCATGTGAAAATTGAGCTTAGTGAATCCTCCTTTCCCCGTGGTGAATTTTCTAAGCTCCCAATTTTTTGCTTTACAAATGGATTTCTTGATATGCTTGAGGGATTTGATGATATCATGCACTTGAAATTTTTTTTGTGATTTGTTTATTTAGATCGTCATTGGGGTGTAACTTGTTTCAAATATTTGATTCCTTTGACAAGAAAACATTTCAATCACACAAGCACATATAAACACTTCTATTCCTTGAAGGATAACTTCGAAATGAATTTGATGAAATGTGTATGTTCTAGGATCTTTTTAAATCCCCTTTGTTTTTCATAGGTTTTGAATAATTGAAATACAAATCAATCAGACTTGTCTATTATCAAAAAGGTCATTCATAATATCATAGCCCACATCCTGATACTTTGTCAACTCAAACTGTCTTGTCACACCTGAGGGTGTGCCCATTTTTTTGCCTTTTTCTAGAAGTTGAACCAAAGAGAATTGCTTCCAAATGGATCATTTTCTTGGGAGATATATGACAAGTATTTTGGGGGTGAATTCTTCCCCACCCTTGCACTGTGATATTATAAATGTTTGGATAATTGACTTGTTGGTATAACTGATGAAGATAATGATGAAGAAATTGTTGGCATATGGAGATGATGATGAGATGAGAAGATGACCGGTAAAGTTATTGTTGGCATAACTGGTAAAGTTGATATGATGTGATAAATGTTAAAGTGGATATGGCTTGATGATGATGATAAGTTGTTTGATGACTTTACTTGTGTTTTCATTGATGGCAGCCATGTTTGTTGAGTCATATAAGTCATCTAGGCCTACTGGTATAGCTTAACCAGTAGAGGAATATGTTAGACAACAAAACTGCTAAGTTGTTGTAAACCGGTAAATAGGAATAAAATGATGATCAAGAGATTGGTACAGACGATCGGTGAAGAGTTAGGTGTTGCGGTTTGGAACATATGTTTATGACATTGGCATGAGTTTGTGATTGACTGTCAAGAGCTCTATGAAGAAGAATGAATACCGGTAACAAATATTTAACCGGTAATGATTTATGGTTTGGCGGTGAATCTTATCATGTTCATAACTTAGTGATGATGTGTCAAAATATGTGTATAATGATAAGATTGTGTTTAAGCATGTAGAAGGATCGAATTTCTTGGGAAACAACAAAGTGCTTAGTAGAATGTGACAAGGGTTTGATTGCTTATCAAATCGATGTGTGTGGTGATCATTCAACGGTGGAAATTATCTAGAAATTTTTTGTAATAATCTGTAATGATCTATAATGCAAATTCATTATATTTTGAATGTAGTTAGGGTTATGTAGCCGACCTAACTAAAAAGTGTATTTAGGGTTAGTTGGAGAAGAGATTGTGTGTCGGTGATCTGAGAAGAAGGTGTTGTTGAACCAGATTGAGGTGTCTGCATGTGTGTAGCAGAGATTTTTCTGAAAAGGATCCGTACTAGAAATCAAGGAAGTGTTGTGATCAGATCATTTGCCCTGTTGTTCCCTAATAGTTACAACAGTTTGAAATCCCTTAACCGGGTAGATCCTAACTGGTCTTATTTGTAAATCCCTTCACCGAGTGGCTCATTAACTTGAGTTTAAAATCCTCTAACAAGGTTACTCCTAATAGGGTAGAGCTCCTAATAGGGCTAAGGCAAATCCCTTAACCAGGTGACTCCTAACAGGGTTTGCTCTTAACCGGGCATATTGTAAAGCTCTTAATCGGGCTAGGCCTTTAACCGAGCGCATTCTGAAAGAGTACAAACATTTTGTGGTTGCTAATTCCCACCGTGGTTTTTCCCATTTGGGTTTCCACGTGAAAAATCTTTGTGTTCATATGGTGATTGCATTATTGATTTGAGCATTTGATATCTTTACTATGTTTTCGTAATGATGAACACTTGAGTGAATGGTTTGGTAAATCAGTTTAGCAGAATGTTTGAGTAGTTATCGGTACTATTTTTGAAGTATTACAGATTTTTAACTACTAGTTCACCCCCCCCCCCTCTTAGTAGTTACCAGATCCTCATAATAACATGACTTAGTTGGGCTTCTACTTTTAAAGTTTGTAGTAAGAGTTGCATTCGGTGCATCAATGACAAACTCCCTCAAGAGGCTTCCCAACTTTTAGAACAAAGGCTTTACGTATCACATGGATACTGGGGGAAGGCTATCAATGCACACTATCGTTGGATATGATTTTCATCACATCCACATTTGATTATAGTGGGTTGGAATACTTGACGTTAATCATTCCCCACTTAGGTCATTCCCCTCTCACCGACCTTGTTGGCTTCTCGGGAGGGCAGGCTTGCTAAAGGATTTACCCTAATTTGCAAAAAAATTGAAAGTGAGTCTAATGTTTTGATCACCCAATTAAGAGGAGAGCATAGGCCTATCACAAGACAAAACATATATGGTTTGTTCTTTTTATCCCATCATTGCAATGTGATCTATTTTCTACTTGGAGATGTTGCTCCAACAAACATGGTGTTCTTTTTAACCAAGATAGAAAAATGAAGTGTTCTTTTGTAGCCAAAAATTGCAATAATAAACTTTGAAAAACTTTGAAAGAAACCTTGCAAGAGTGGAAATGTGGCTTATTCTTTTTACCTTGCAAAAATAAAATGTGAGTTATTCTTTTTACCCTTTGTGACAAGAAAATAAAATCTACTTATTCTTTTTAATCTTGCATCAAAAGAATTTTGATCTACTTGGAAAAATAAAGGTTCATTTCGTTGTTCTTTTAAACCTTTTGCAAGAAAAGAAAGATGAGTTCTTTTTATATCACCAAAGAAAAAGTGAGATTTTTTTTACCTTGCACCAAAAGGAAATGTGTGATTCTTTTTAAAACCTTTGCAAAATGAAAGATGAGTTCTTTTTAAGCACCAAAGAAAAAGTGAGACTCTTTTTACCTTGCACCAAAAGGAAATGTGTGATTCTTTTTTAAACCTTTGCAAAATGAAAGACGAGTTCTTTGTAAGCCTTTTGTAACAAAAAAGAAAACTTGAAAAAAAAGTCAACTAAAAACTTAATCTAACTCCCTTGAATCTGCAAGAAACATTAGCACCTGCAAAACCCTTAAATATTAGGCAATATTGTGGGCTTACAAGCCTAGAATTTTCTTTTGTGTTACACAAATTAATTCTCTGCTTGTTACAAAACTGCTACTTTGGTAAGAAAAATAAAAGCCCTGAAACAAAGAACAAAAGTGCTAAAATAAAGCAAAAGCACTACAAGAAGTTATAGAAGAGCTATAACATATCAAAAGCGCTAAAACAACTGACATAACAGTTAAACTTGCAGAATGGGAAGTTACAAAAGCACCAAAACACATAACAAAAGTGCAAAATTGTATGACAATAGTGCTAAAATGCGACTTGTGCATTGAAAATCTAGAATTTTCAAAATATTTAGTGAAAATTTTTGTTGGAATCAATGAACACTGAGAGGGGGTTGGGAGGTGAATCAGTGTTCTACAATTTTTAACTTTGTTAATTTGATCCTTGAACCACTTAATGCATAAGAAGAAAAGTAAAGTGCAAAAACACAAAGCAAATATCAACAACACCACAACACCAAGATTTTTTATGTGGAAACTCGGTTAAGGGAAAAATCATGGTGGGATTCAAACCCACAATATTATTATACTATGTTAGAAGTATAAAAATATTACATAAGAGGAATGCACATGCATTTGGACACACTGCCTAGAGCTCACTACTCAAATTACAAATAAGGGCTACAACCTCGGAAGGCTCACTACCTTACAAATGTTTGTAAGAGATTACAATGAGATTTGAACTATGAGATAGCATCAGAAAATGCCTGAGTATAGTTTCAGTTAAGTACAAAACACATATCTTATTCAACTTTGCTCTATTCTGATAATCAACACTGTACTGTAGCACTAATCTTCATCATGTGCATGTGAAACTATGCATAATCTCTCATACACACTTAGCACATAACCACCAATCTACCAAATGATCAAAATAATCTGTCTTATATATCTACATCACCAAATTAGGTCTCCATCATGTCAGCTTCAAAAACAATAAGGAAATGATGAAATATGTAAATAAGTCAACTCAAATCTATTCCCAATGCATATGCGGACCAAAAAAAAATATCCATGTGCTTCAGACATGATGGATCATCATCCTCAAATACATAAACAAACACCAAAATCAATCCACAAGATCCACAAAAAAAATCTCCACATGTTATCATTGATATACATTGTCCTTACCAAAACCCATGATTACCAGATCTTCTATCTTGCACAAAACTTATCGCTGTAGGCTACAATCCTAGAATAAGGTAAATTACATCTTCGCAATAATCTCTGAATTTCACAAAGAAAAATACACAACCAAAATAATTTGCCAACCAAAACTGTGCATTATGTCGGATGCATTGTTCTCATCAGACCTCACCGGACTTGATCAATCTTCAATCAATTTATCAGAATGAACAAATTATGAGTTTTGGATACCAAATATAATACTTTTTGCCATCAATGACAACATATCATCACACCTGCAATGTCTTTTGCCAATAATCTTCCCCTTTGGCATTGATGGCAACACTTAGTGAAAAAATACTAAGTGTCAGACCAAAACCAAAATACAGTACACTACACCCAAAAATCTACTCTCCAGATCTCAAAGAATGAAAGAATGAAAGAAATCCCCCTAAGATCAACATTTTTCACTCCTATACACTCCCACTTTTACATCAATGACAAAGGTAAGATACTGGAACCCGGAAGAAATGGTAGCCAAAAATGCTATGTACATACTGACTTATCTCACAAAATTTGAATGATATCTCCATAGGTGTTCTTCAATGTGTTCAGGTGATTCGCCCAACCCTTCTACAGATTCTCAAAAACTGTTATAAATCCATTGAAAAGGTAAGATTGCTCTTCTGCAGTCTTCAAGTCTTCTAGTTCATCTGCCTATGATTCACTCCTCATCGTGATTAAAACTTATGATTCTTTGAAGTAGAGAGATCACCTAATTTTCATGACTGCTCAAAGAGTTTTTCAGAGGGTCAATAGCCTGAGTTATGCTTTCCAACTAATCATTGTGCCCTTGATACTTCTTCTCAATATCAGCAATGAATTTGTTTAAGGATAAACATGATTTGTACAAATTTCCACCTACGGTTATTGCATCCTGCATGCTCTTCACATAGTCTTCTAATGTATCTCTATCCCTTAAAATCATCTTTTTCAGTGTGCGGATCCTCTTTGCATTAAACTCACTTCTGACTTTATCTTTTGCAGACTTTTCAAAGGATTCAAAATGACTATTTACATAATTAATCAAACTTTTCAAATTATCAGATGGGGTATTAGAAGTATCTTTTCATAATGATGGCATAAGCTTCTCCAAAATGTTGGATGCAATAGTTAATAACAAACAATCCTTGGTGTGATATTTCAATAGATCCTCACTAGACTTTGCATGCGCAAAAGATGCAAGTTGAATCTTTTGAATGGGAGATAAGGAGTCAAGATTTATTGTTCCTTGAATGAATTTAAGATCATCTATTGCTTGTCCCTTTGTTTCCTCGGTAGTGTCTCTTGCTTTGGATTCAACTTTAACTTCAACTTTGAGCTGCACCTTTTCTAGTTCAACATTCTCTAAAGATGCTTTCTAATCATTAATCAGAGGATTCTCAGTCTTATCTTCTGCTACTACTCCTGTAGATCCTCTATTTTATCCTTATCTACTACTTCATCATCCTTAAAATTTTTTGTCTTGACTTATTTATCTCCTAAAACATCAACTTGTACCTCCAGAATAAGAGTATCATCCTATGCTTGCACTTCCGGATCGGTCTTATTTTGTGCCTTCACTAGACTCACTTCATATTGGTTCTCTATCAAAATTTTCTTCAAAATTGTCTCAGTTTCCTTTACTACCTCATCAACCTTCCAAAACATGATCTTATTAACTTTGTGCTTGATTCTAAACTCATTCTTTGCTATCTTAAGTAATCTGGCTATCTCTTCTTTAGAAATTACAGAGCATAAGTTAGCTAACGCATACTCCTTCAGTCTCTCAACTTCTTTATTTGTCGTATGTCTTCTAGCATCCAATATTTCATACAAACTCTCTGGTATGACTGACATTAATTCAATGAGATACTTACTATAAACATTCAAGTATTCTACCATTGCATCTTCTAAAGTTATTTTTCCTTTGTCATCACAATTTTTATACCACTCAGATAGTGGCTTCAAATTTCCATCCTTAACAACTGAATTAACAATATGCTCTAATGTAATAGGAGGCACAATAGTGTAAGTACCTTGAAGTTTTCCTAACTTCAATGCCTCATCAAGCTTAGATTTGGGCTTCTTATTGGGCCTTGTTATGTTGGATGGTTTCTCCTTGGTGGCATTTGGAGCTTTAGCTTTCACCTCCTTAACTGCCTCATCAAATTCAGTCTCTTCATCATCAAATACTACAAATCCAACTGATTTCCTCTTCTGCACACCACCAGATGACTTAAAGTGATGATTTAGGCTTGGTTGTCGGCTTAGGAGGATGGTAAATGGGAGTTGAACTTCTAGTTCTAGATTTAGGCTTAGGAGCGGTTGTCAGTTCCTTCTTTACTTTGACGGTTTGCCCTTTAAAAGGTATGTTCTTCTTTCTGGCTTCCCAGAAAGATTTCTTAGATATCCCCATGCTCTTTGTAAGAGCTTCAACTTCCTTCCGAACCTTCTTCTAAATGACCAGTTTCTTGAATTGTTGATGTGCACTTCTCCTTATAGGTTCTGAACCTTTCTTCATGTTGGCATTGTATTGTCATTGATGTCAACTGCTATTGGATTTGTTGTTAGCATGGAGTTCTCATGAGTGTTACCAGTATATAGGAAGGAGTATTGTCAATCAGTAAACAGGAACAGAGTAGTGATCAAGAAACTGGTACAAACTATTGGAGAGGATTCAGATGTTGCGGTTTAGAATATATGCTCATAACATAAGCATTAGTCTATGATTGAAACCGCATTAAGTTTGGTGAACCAGAGAGCTCAGTTATAATTGACTGATATGAACTCTGTGAAGAAGATTGAATACCGGTCCAGCATGCAGGAAGGTGTTGTATCAACTGACAAACATGTCCACTAATAAGCAAGCAAGGGACAAACAGAAAGTAGGTGTTGCATCAATTGGTAAGCAAGCAAGACTCCCACCAGATGAAGATTCTTTCACCAAATGAAGAGAAGGCATGATGGGTCACCAGAATAGGAAAGGAAGTGATGAGTTTGCCTTCATGGCAATCTGGTTGAGATGAGGTCTGAGCTAATAATGATCCAACTGATAGAATAGAGAAGAGCATGGCTTGAAGAGTAACAGGTTAATAGATAACCAGGGGCAAGAAGACCGCACTAACTCATTTGGGTGCATTTCCCGACGAAGATTTCCGATGAACTATGGGATTTCTTTTTCTTTGTCAGATTTTACAACGGAATTTGTGTCAAATTTCCTTTTTTTTAAAAACCTTGCCCGCATTCGTTGGAATTCCGATGATAATGGTGTTCATCAGAAGTTCTTGTCAGAATTCCGATGCAAATGGGATATGTTTAAAAAAAGTAATATACGCACCTTCATTATTCGCGGGCATGGTGCAAATTCTTGCACCTTCATTTGGTGAAGATTCTTTCACCAAATGAAGAGAAGTGATGAGTTTGCCTTCATGGCAATCTGGTTGAGATGAGATCTGAGCTAATAATGATCCAACTGATAGAACAGAGAAGAGCATGGCTTGAAGAGTAACAGGTTAATAGATAACCAGGGGCAAGAAGACCACACTAACTCATTTAGGTGCATTTCCCGATGAAGATTTCCGATGAACTATGGGATTTATTTTGCTTTGTCAGATTTTACAATGGAATTTGTGTCAAATTTCTTTTTTTTTTTAAACCTTGCCCGCATTCGTTGGAATTCCGATGACAATGGTGTTCATCAGAAGTTCTTGTCAGAATTCTAATGCAAATGGGATATGTCTTAAAAAAGTAATATACGCACCTTCATTATTCGCGGGCACGGTGCAAAAATTGGGAGGAAGTGGGCACATGATGAACGTTTTCAAAGTTTTTGAGATCGGGTAAGTTATGATCTCTTGCCATTGCTATTGTGTTATCTATTTTTTCATTGCAAATGTGATTTAGATTTTGCATTTTTTTACATTTACAATTTGCAAGTTGAGGCAATTCCAAGTGTCGACCCAGATTTGATTCAAGTTTTAGAAAATTCACCGTTGTTTTTCTCCTGGCTTGCATTGTACGTATACATTCTCAAATTCTTTTCTACATATTAAAAACCCCAAATACTTCTTGCACAAAATAGTATGAACACTGAGAGGGATTTTTCTTGTACATGATCAAGCTCATGGTCTTTTTAGTTCTGTTTTGATGTCATGATTTTAATAGAGTTTCCCAATTTATCTTGCAAATTTTAATAGGTACATGATCAAGCTCATGGTCTTTTTAGTTCTGTTTTGATGTCATGATTTTAATAGGGTTTCCCAATTTATCTTGCAAATTATGTTGTTTTGTGTTTAGGTTGTAAGCTATATTTTTTTTTTATTAAGGGGTAAACGCTTTTGACCAAGAGCTATGAACCAGTGAGGCCACAAACTAGGGACCTCATCCCCACACTTCACTTGTTCAAATCTACAAGCACAATGGCCCAACGAAGGCACAAGGCCTTGTGAGCACAAAGGCCCAGCAGGGATTTGAACCTTGGTGGCCGCTTCACCAACGAAGTGTTTTAACCGCGGCACTACATGTCCGAAGACAAGTTGTAAGCTATATTATGTTTAATTTATATTGGCATTTAATTCATGAGCGTTAGTGATTGACACAGAGCAACTTACACTATAACAACTTCTTTTTGTTTGGTATATTTGTAAATCGGTTCTTGAATCTCGAAACATGCCTTACCAAATATAGAGCATATATGTCATGCTTTCTAATAGAAACGATGTGTAAATAAAAAGATGTCACCGCCTCAAATTATCTTGTCCAGCTGATAGAATTATAAGACTAGTCTATCGAGTTGTCCTTTTATATATTAAATAACCATTGTGTTTTGTGTATGGATAATGAAACAAAACATATCTTAAAAATTTATTTGCCTTTCAAAATGTTTGAGATTATATGTGGAGTCCACTAACTGTTACAAGGGTAGTGATATTGTTCCCATGTTCTCTCAGCTTTGTAACTTCCATTTTTTTTCTTAATCATAAATACTTAGAATTTTATATTGGTTTCATATTGATTTTCAGCCTTTTTCAGCGAAGATTTAAGATTAGATAGATATAGGGTGTCTTCTTATATTCGAGAGAAGGTGTTCTAGAGTGTGGTGGACCAAATGAATGATTAAGACTTATCAATATCTATTAAGATCATCCAATGTCTATTGATTTAGAGGCCTTGAATAATGGTGGAATTGCATGAGATCGTGGTTGCATCCTACTAAAGTATTTGACCAAAGCTCCCATTTTACTTGTGGTGTTCTTGTGATTGTTTCATGATTGTTTGTTTTCAATGCATGAGTGGTTGAATACTTGCATGTGCATTACAATATCACCATCGTTTCTTCACCTATCCTCAAGATTTCTCCCAATTGGAACCCTTCATGAAGGGAAAGGGTACTTGTCAATTGATATGGTTAGCAAGGGAGTTTGTGGCTACGAGGTTAAGGAAAAGTACCCACATGATGTTTTTTGTCCTCTTGGTAAAATATGACTTGAGATAAAGTTTGAATACACACTAGGTCATGGGGTTGCTTCAAACTCGCCACACATTTGATTTTCTAGTTATGCTATCCTTTGTGAACCTGAAAAAGAACTTACATGTACTCGGTTATATTTTGGTTTCAAGACTATGACTACACACATAAATATTTCTCATCCTCCTAAAAGGTGGTTGAAATTTGTTCACTATATGGAACTAATATTTTATTTTTTTTATGAGCTTGATGTTTCTCTACTCTTAGAGAAGATCTTTGAGTGAATAGGTTACTACTATAGAACATTGATTTTTTGTCAAGGCAAAATTCTAACTTAGTCCTCAAGTCTTACAAATTTTCCCTATATGGGTTGATTAGTTATCATGGACATAGAAACTCTCTTAGTTCTTATAATTTTTTCCTATATGAGTTGATCAATTATCATGGACATAAATTCTCTTAGTTGATAGTATTTTTCATATATCCTCAACCCTTATAACTTTCCCCTATATGGGTTAACCAGTTATCATGGACATAAAAAGTCTCTTAGTTGATAACATTTTACATATAGTCGAACAAAGGGTTGATGTTTTATGTTTACAATGGTGAGCCTCAAATTCAATTTATGTAAAGCTATAGTTTTTTAAGTTGTAACTGAATGCACATACAACTGGGAAGAATTCAATCGACTGTCTTCAATTTACCATATCCTTGAAAGTTGGTTAAGTTTTTAGCACTGGATTATTGAATGGTAACCTATGTCGTTTAATTTTTGGAATCTTCATTATAATGATAATTTTTAAAGAATAATGTAATTCATATGTGAATGGAGGGACACATATTTGTATCTTTAAACAACTCAACATGGTTTGGAATGAGGTTATTGGGTAACATAGACAAATTGATGAACTATGAGTTTTTATGGCTATGGTTTGTAATCCTTGATTCACAATATTCTTATATAATCCTAAAGGAGTGAAATATAAAGATTAAATAGTGTGTTTTCTTATATAAGTTTGAAGTATGTATTTGATTCACAGTTTAAATCTACATATAGGTGTTCCTTAGGTAGATGCCTCTTATTTTATTGTATACCAAAAGATTTGAGGGTGTCGTGTATCAATAGATGTTTTATAATGTGCCTCGTCTCCATTAAATGTCGCAGATTGGCTTTGTTTAAATCCTCAACAACATTTTTTTCTTATCTTTTTGTTCTCTTAGACATATGAGCTATTTTGATCTCTTGGAAAATTGTGACTATGTATGATGGGACTTTAGATGATCTTGAGTAACCAATTAAGTGTAGAAGACGAATCTAGTTAACAGGGACAAACATAGATAAAATTTAAACACACAGAGCTCTGCTACAATAGAGACCAAATTCTTTTTCCACACAAATCAGATTTCGATTACATTTATTTATAGGTAAATGCTCATCGTATGAGTTGCATCTATCATCTTGTCAATGACTCGTTTCTCTAGCTTGTAATAAACAAAAGGAAGGTTACTGAATTCATTTCTACGTGGCCTTATTAGGTTACTTATTACATCTTCTAAGTGGCCTTATTAGGACCTTACAAACATATTTCATTCTCAAAACCTTAATTAACCATTAAACCCCAATAATGTCAAATAATGATATAAATATGTCTACAAAGATTTTAAAAAATGGAATGCTGAGTCGATCTAATCAGTTTTGATATCAATATAACATGGTTTTCTGCTCATTTTTCATTTTTTTGATAGTCTACAGTCTGAACACTTGAGTTTTCTGTGTTAATACCTTGAAGTTTTGGTTTTTCTTCTATTAGATTTGATGTGGCACTGAAAAAAATTCAATTTGGTTTTTATTCTATTCAAATCCATCATTGTTTAGGCAAGATATTCAAGTTTTTGTCCAAACACAAACCCTCGATCTAGGGTATCCAGTGACTAGTAAAAATGTAATAAATTTTGTTTTCACATGCATAAAGTCCCCAAACTTGGTAGTATAGAGGGGAAGGATGTGTATAATATGTGTTTAAGCCAGTAGGAGACCATGTATGGATTGGCACGTGTGTTGGTGGATGAAGATGACTGGAAATCTGTCTCTGACTGAGACAAAATAGTGAAGTAGCAGTTTGATAAAGGTTTTATGCATGCAGGTTACTTGGAAGGGAACGTGGTGGTTTGGAGAGATGTAATAGTGAGTGTTGAATGTGTCCAAGTGTTTAAAAGGTATAAATCCCTCCACATGTACACTCCATTGGTAAGGTAGAAATACCTCAATTCATAAGGTCTCTAGACCATTGAGGTAAGAGGAAAGGTGAGCTAGTGTCATGACTCAACTGCCCGTGCCACCAACCCTCTATCTATCAATTGTAGATAGGTATTTTATCACTAGGGCCTAATCAAGAAATATCTTACCCTGAGTACTAGGTTGTAATTGCTTACGATTGTCTTCTTATCAATATATTATACCCACACAAAAAGAATTTTGTGTTAATCTAGGTCCACAAACAAAACTCTAAGTCTCAAAGTCAACAACCGCACTGTCTATATCATATTTTTTGAGTGTTTTCTGATTGACAAATTTAAAGACCAAAACCTTAGGAAAACTAGAACAACACATCAACTAAAATTGCCTCCAAACTATCTTTGATGTATTCACAAGATCTATCATGAAGCTATCAAAATATGTCACTTATCTATTAAAATTTTCCATGCACTAGTTAAAATCAATAATCATTCACAAAATATGTTACGCATCTACCTAATCAACTAGAACTAAACATTTTTAAAAAATCAATAATCTAAGTTATGAGGCCATGTAGTCCTAAGATTTTTTGCATTTGTCAAAATCAATAGGTTTGCATCTCTTAGAACACAATCATCTTAGGAATTTATCATAAAACTTTATTAGACTTAAAATTGCATTGTCCATTTGTAGCTCATCATTTACCTTACATATAGCTTCACAATTTAAACCTTTCATATTTAGGTCAATTAAGTTAGCTTCTTGGAGCAGAATTTTCTTTTAACCTTAGACAAAATTGAGAGATTTAGAAAATCACATCTTGGTTAAATCTTAGTTATTGTTAGGACACTTGGACTCCTCCCATTTTCAAATTTCAATCCTGTTGGTAATTGACACACATCTAGTGGCTTCTAATGATTAATTATTGGTTTAGGGTTGTCATTGATGGCAACTCTTCATGAGATTCTCATCCGGTAATCACAGATCCTGATTTTCAGAAGAGGATGTCAACCGATAGCCAGTTAACCGATATTTCAGGTTGAACATAGCATTTTTGGTCTGGAAGCTTTTCGATGATTGTGGAGCTATGAATCATGTATGGGTTCATTGAGCCAAAATAGAAACATAATTCTATCATTGTTTTGGTGATCTGGTCAAGCCAACATATGACTACACGTTACATTAGCAGGTCGACTTGATAAATGATATGTTTTGTGATTCTAAATATATAAGACCAGTCTAGATGGTCTTTTTTATGGATGGTATGATTATATGCAAATGAGTGGTGATTGAGAATCCTTTGTAGTGCAATTTCACATGCACATTCTTGATCCAGTAGCTAACTGAGACAATGAACATGGCAGAATAGAGCAGAACAACAGAGGTGATTCAGTCAGTGTATTTGGCACTTAACCAAAACTCATCCAAGAATTGTAGATGCTACTTTGGAGTTCATTTGTGATAATTCATCATTGTAATTAATCAGTAAGGCAGTGAGCCTTCTGGGGTGTAGCCCTTATTGTATTTGAGCAGTGAGCTCTAGGCAGTGTGCCTGAATGCCTGTAGATTCCCCATATTGTAATATTATTTTGCTACTAGCCATAGTAGAATAATATTGTGGGTTCAAATCTCACCATTGTTTTTCCCATTTGGGTTTCCATGTAAAAATCTGATGTTATGATTTTTTGGTTGATTGTTTTATGTTCTTGTATTTCAGTTTCATGTTTATGCTTCTGATGGTTTAAAGTTAAGTCTGAAAATTTGCTAATTGGTAGATCATTGATTCACCCTCCCCGCTCTTAGTGATCCATGATTCCAACAATTGGTATCAGAGCCTAGTTCCTTTGAAGATTAACCACTTGAGGAAGGTCTAGGAGATTGAATCAATGGATTCCAGTTTTCAGAGACAGCTTAGTTTGGAACTTGAGGATCTTGATGTAGCAAGAAATGAGATCAGTTCCTTGAAAAGAAACTTGAATCTTGTTGATGATTTAATTAACGACTTGAAGGATCAAGTGAACACTTCAAGAGACAAGAGGAAAGAATTGATGGACAAGCTGAAGGAGAAAGAAGATCGAATCATGGAAAATCAAGGTAAAGTTGATGAAGTTGTCAAGCTTGAGAGAGAGAATGCTTCATTGAAGAATAAGATGCAATCCATTGTGATGAGGCTGACTAAGGAGATCGAGGACCAGAAGAAAAATGAAGAGAATCTGGAACAATCATTGAAGGAAAGAGTTGATGAATGCTTCAGGCTTACCTATGAGAATGATCAGTTGAAGCTTGAGTTGACACAGTTAAGGAATAATGGTCAAGAACTTGAAAAACAGATTGTTTCCTTAAGCGATGAACTTGCTACTGCTAATGATTACAAAGACAAATTCAAGGCTAGCTCAGCAAGGCTTGATGAGATGCTGGAAAGTCAAAGACATGGAAAGGACATGTGAGGAATTGGATTTGAGAAAGGTGAATCCTCTGGATCTGGACAAAGCAATGCAAAACCTAATTAGAAGAAGAGCAAGAATCCTCTGGTAAGACAACCTAATGCCCATAAATTCAATGGTAGATTCTTTACTTACAATAAATTTGGTCATATGATGAATCAATGCAGAAGTAGGATGAATAATGTAATGAACAACATGAATAATGTTCCTACCTTTACTGATCAGTGTTTCATATGCAATAATTTTGGTCACAAGTCAAATATGTGTAGAGCAGTAATGAATAACTTCAAAAACAAGAGGTGATATGCTTATGGGATGTTTGGACATATCTATAACCAGTGCAGGATGAGACCAATTCAGATAAACTTTAGACCTATGTAGAATGTTGTTTGTCGTGCATGCAATAAAATCGGTCACATTGCAAAGTACTGTAGAAGAAAGAATAGTGCTTTGGTAGACAAGAACAAATCATATGAGAAGGGCAAGGCAAAGGTAGAAGAGATCAAAGACAAACATGAGAAGATATGGGTCAAAAAAGATGAATCTAAAGAAAATAATGGATCTGCACCTGAATCCGGTGCAGGATCTTCATCTGGTAGCTAGGGCTTTATGCCTTAGGGGGAACTTTTCATGTAGATTCTAAGAACTCCCTCTTCAGTGATTTGCAATCGATTCCAAAAGATTGTAGAAGGCTTCAATAGTATATATAGATGTTATCCGGAAGTTTCAGAGAAGATTTGATGCTTTGGTAAGAGACTCTATGAAAATCAAGGTAACCGGTTGCAACATTTATTGCAATGAAGAATTAGGTTTTTGAAGGTTTAAAAGGGCATTTCAAAGCTTCATTCATCACAATGTGATCAAGAGAATAGTGCAAAGAAGAAGAGGAAAGCAATTTGGTGATCTCAACAATGATTTCAATGATCCTAAAGAAGAATTCCAATGCCCGATTGCAAATTAAGGTATTTATCTGCTTCAAATTATTAGTTTTTGCAAACCCTAAGTTTGAAATGGTTTCAACTTCTGGAATTGGTAACCTGCTTGTTGTGGAGATTAAGGATAGAGCTCAACTTGTTTTTAAGAAAAATCCTTTTAAATCTGTCGAGGATGATCCCGAAGGTGCATTTTCCTCTGTACCCTATAGTGTTCTTCACAATGAAGACATTAGGGCATACATCCAATGCAATCTTGATGAAATTGGAAGTGTAGACATGTTGAACCTGTACAACAAGCATATGGAGGACAACTTGGGAAATCTCAAGTCAAAATATCAACATTTGAAGGCTAAGGTTTTTTCTCATTTCATGCATTTTTTGACTTTTGATGAGGAAGAATGGATCCGATTTGTACTTAGCATAATCCATGATGAATTTATGTGGTTTGACAAGCTTCGCAAGATTACCAAGCAAGCAATCCAGGTCATAACTTGTCCAAGCTCATTCAGTGAAGTTCCTATTCTAAGGAAGATATCAAACAACACCATGATTGTTGCCATTGGTTCCCAGTTTGATAGCAGAGCAATGATCATAAATGACATTCTGAAGCATGATGTGAAGTTTGCATCAATGGTGGTCGGATACAAGGTGTACCAGTCAAGTAAACACAACTCTGTCTCTGGTATAGCCATCTACTCTGCCTATTTGATGTTGAAGGAAGACAAGAGGTATGATTTGTGTATCGTCCTTCTAAACGAGTTTCTAAACATTTTTAAAAAAAAACAAGACAAGAAGCACACTTTCAAGTTTGGCACCCTTATCATCTGTTTGGCTTTCTACTTCATGAATGAGATCCCTGGTGTTCAAGGAAAGGTCCAATGGGCCTATGATAGGCTAATTGCTAGGCAAATCTAGGAAGGGATTATGGGGACTGGTGATTCCACAATGAGAATATCTTCTCTCTAGGGTTATTTCAAAACTTTCCAAGCCGCAATGAAGAGAAGAGAAAGAATCTTGAAGGAGATAGTGGAGAAATATGAGGAAACAATCTGCTTCATGGTTGATAAGGACCAATGCTTGATGGAAGAAGTTGAGCCCAAGACTGTGTGGATTCTTCCTATGGGGTATGAAGCTGATGCTGCTACCCTAGATCTTTATTCTCAACATCTGCTGAATCAACTAGTTGATGAGAAGGAACAAAGGTTTGGCACATTCAAGGAGAAAGACCTTGAATTGCACAAACAGTTCACTACACCTACTAGAAAAAGAAAAGTTTCAAAGATGGTTGAGGAAGTGGCAGTGCAGATGAGATTTACCCAGGAGGAGGTAAAGAAGACCAAAGAGAAACATGATCAGATGGAGGCCAAAGAGGAAACCAAAAATCCTAAGGCCAACCTGGTTCCCTCCAAGGCTAAACCAAAATAGACCAAGTCTGCCCCTGCTCCGATGGCACCATATTTAAGACAGAGCCCATCCGAAAAGGGAGTGTTGAAGCAAAAGGAGAAGTATAAGCGGACCTATGTTATTGTGTCTCTGGTGGCCTTTGAGACAAAATCTGAGGAGGAAGCAGGCAAGGCTAAGAAGAAAGATGAATTTGTAAGAGTGGTGAGGAAGTCGCAGTCCAGTGGAGCCCCAAAGCAAGAAAGCCAAATTTGAACTTGCCCCTACCGAAAGACCCAAAAGAGGAAGATAGGTCAGAAATCAACTTGACAAAGATCTTGAATCCAGTGACCTGCAAGGTAAATACACAATTGTTCCTCCATTGTCAACAGACTAACTAATAAAAGAATAATTGTTGATGGAAACTTGAAGAATCGTTGCATTTCTTCATGTTTTTGGATTTTGAGTTGTGGATTTGGATTTAGCACCTTGAGATCATTGTCTTAAACATATTCAAGATTCATGGCATTGGGATTTAATTCCTATAAGATATCGATTCTGATATTGGTCTGGTGTTGGTGTGTTCTTACCGGTTGGTCTTGCAGTAAGTAAAGTGAAGCTGAATTAGGTTGCGGATGGTTTTCGTAACTTGTAGATCATTGGGAGATGATGTTTTGGACCTAACCGATGTTCTTGTAAAGTTCTAAGCATTATTGGAGGTGTTCTTGGTGATTTGGGCCGACATATTATTGTTTCCATGTTTCACCATGAAGCGGTTGATCTTTGGCCAACTTGATTTAGTTGTTGTTGCTTGTGGATAGTATAAAGAGGAAGTTTGGAGATTCATTTTGGGGGACAAGGGTTGGAGGAAGAAGAGATCCAGAGCAAATGTAGTTTCCAGGGAGATTCTGGTTCGAAGGGACTGAAGTTCGGAAGGATTGAGGTCTGGATCAGTGCAGAACAATGTGGGCATATGTAACTCATTAACTCTTACAAGGATTTCTCTTTTCTATTTTCTCAATTACATCTTGTGTTGTGTGAACCGGTTACTGGTATCTTTCATGGTGATTATGTTATTGGCTACAAGGTGGGGCTATCCTTCATTGGATCTCCTTACCTTGTCTGCATCAAGTGGTATCAGAGTTGGTTATGAACCGGTTGATGGAGGAAGAGCTGGTTGCGAACTGGTTGGCTGAAAAGAACTTGAGGCAACTTGAAGACTTGTTCAGATCACCGAGCATTGAGGCAGTACAAGGCTTGCAAGTAGACTGTCAAACCTAGGAGCTTGATCTTGAGGCAATTGGTATGTGGAGACTTGAATAGATCGTTGAACCAGATCAAGTGATGGGACTCACTTTTCAATTAACCTTGACAGTCTAATGCAGGAGCACTGAAGTGGTTCAACCGATTGGAGTAGTTAACAGTGGAGTTTCTTGGAGATCGTTGTGTTTGTTCATGTTTTTGGTTTCTAAGTTGTGGATTTGGATTTATCACCTTGAGATTGTTGTCTTAAACATATTCAAGATTCGTGGCATTTGGATTTGATTCCGGTGAGATATCAATCCTGGTATTGGTCTGATGTTGGTGTGTTCTTACCGGTTGGTCTTGCAGTGAGTAAAGCGAAGCTGAATTGGGTTGTGGATGTCCATAACTTATGGATCATTGGGAGATAGTTTTTTGGACCTGGCTGATGTTCTTGTGAAGTTCTAAGCATTATTGGAGGTGTTCTTGGTGATTTGGTTTGACATATTATTGTTTGCACGTTTCATCATGAACCAGTTGATCTTTGGCCGACTTGATTTAGTTGTTGTTGCTTGCGGATGGTATAAAGAGGAAGTTTGGAGATTCATTTTGGGGGACAAGGGTCAAAGAAAGAAGATATCTAGAGTAGATGTAGTTTTTGGAGAGATTCTGGTCTGGGGGGACTGAAGTCTAGAAGGACTGAGGTTTGGATCAATGCAAAATAGTGTGGGCATATGTAACTCATTAACTCTTATAAGGATTTCTCTTTGGTATTTTCCCGGTTGCATCTTGTGATTTGTGAACCTATTACCAGTGTCTTTCATGGTGATTATGTTATTGGTTGCAAGGTGAGGTTGTCCTTCATTGAATCTCCCTACCTTGTCTGCATTAGATTGGTAAAAACTGAGTCAGAAGATAAAAAGCTCATTTTGATGTATGTTAATGTTTTGCAGAAGGTGGCTCCAGGTGTATAGTTAGATTCTAATGCTAGCCCCTCCAATAAATTGTTACAATTGATTAATAGTGTAAATACCGGTTTTTATTCTTTAGAAAAGTCTGCTACTAAGAGAGTTTTGGATAGATTTAAGAAAGTAAGAATGTAGACATTCTGGAAGATGATTGAAGATGATAGAGTGAGATTGAGTAAAGGTCTGCAGGTTATTTTAGATGCATTGGTAGAAGGTGGTAAATTATATGTCTTGTCTAATTTTTGCCAAATTCATTGTAGATATAGACAAGCAAATAAGTGTTTACCAGGGTAAACTTGCTGGTATTTCACAGTCTTTTGATCCCAATGTAGCTTTGACCAACAGTGTTGAAGGGCATATATTGGCTCTAACTGACCAGATCTCGAGCCTTAATGTGGACAAGGACAAAATTTTAAGGAGAGTTGGTGAACTCCAGAACCTGATTGCCCCCCGGTTGGACACCATGTTGAGCAATAAGGTAGACCATATGAAGGCAATGGCTCAACCAATGTCATTTGATCTAAAGGAAGTAGAGATTCATGCAATTGTATTTAGTGCATTCATTACAATTTTGGATAACTTGAAGAGTGGGTGGGACACTCACCTAGGATTTTTGAAGACCATTTTTGCTGACATTTTCAAGTACTTGTAAACTCTTAGGCAGGTATCTTTGTATATAAGTTTTGGGAAGCACCCCATCTTTGGCATTGTTGTCAAAGGGGGAGAGAAAAGGTGAAAATGTATAGTATAGAAGAGTGTAATTACAGGTTTCAGAATTATTTATCTAAGGGGGAGCGTTAGAAATTCTTTTGATCCAGTGTATAGTTCTCAACACTTAACCATTCTTCATGAGTGTTGCCATCAATGCCAAAAGGGTAGATTGCTGGCAATTGACACTCATTGAGTGGCTTTTGATGATTGATTATTGGTTTAGGGTTGTCATTGATGACAAATCTTCATGAGATTCCCATTCGGTAATCATGAATCTTGATTTTCGAAAGAGGATGTCAATCGGTAGCCAGTTAACCGGTATTTTAGGTTGAATAGAGCAGTTTTGGTCCGGAAGCTTTCTGGTGATTGTGAAGCTATGAATCATGTATGGGTTGATTGAGCCAACATAGAAACATCATTTTATCATTGTTTTGGTGATTTTCATTTATCTTTGGTGATCTGGTCAAGCCGACATATGACTACACATTACATTAGCTGGCTGACTTGATAAATGATCTATTTTGTGATTGCAAATATATAAGACCAGTGTAGATGATCTTTTTGATGGATGGTATGATTATATGCGAATGAGTGGTGATCGAGAATCCTTTGTAGCACAATTTCACATGTGCATTCTTGATCCAGTAACTGACTGAGACAATGAACAAGGCAGAACAAAGCAAAACAACAGAGGTGATTTAGTCAGTGTATTTGGCACTTAACCAGAACTCATCCAAGAATTGTAGATGCTATTTTGGAGTTCATTTGTTGTAATTCATCATTGTAATTAATCAGTAAGGCAGTGAGCCTTCCGAGGTTGTAGCCCTTGTTGTATTTGAGCAGTGAGCTCTAGGCAATGTGCCTGAATGCCTGTGCATGCCCCATATTGTAATATTATTTTGCTACTGCCCATAGTGGAATAATATTGTGGGTTCAAATCCCACTGTGTTTTTTCCCATTTGGGTTTCCACGTAAAATTTTGGTGTTATGATTTTGTAGTTGATTGTTTTATGTTCTTGCATTTCAGTTTCATGTTTATGCTTCTGATGGTTTAAAGTTAAGTCTTAAAATTTTCTAACTGGTAGATCATTGATTCACCCCCCTCTCAGTGATCCTTGATTCCAACAAATCCACCAATAGTTGAACCCATAGCTCATCAATCTAGTGTGGGTAAGACTTTATCAATTTGTCATCCAAATCTTTTATCATGTCAAGATCCAAGTTTTACCTTTTAGTCTATTTTATTTGTCATCATAAACTCGATAATCAACATCTTTCAAAAGTTGGAAGGTTCGAGAAGCACAATTCTAACTCTTGTCCTTTACCTTAGCTTGCATTAATATTAGATCCTAAACCTTAGACATATAGCTCAACTACATTGATCATACCAAAAACATTAAAAAAAAAATTAAAAAAAAAATCCACAAAATACGAAAAATCAAAATAATCAGTCAAAACCAAGTATCAATATTACATCCAAAGCAACATTGTCTTTGTCCTAAGCATACTTGATCATAGTCCAACATCTACAAACAAACATGATGGATCAATGTTACACATTTTGTAGGAAAGGCAAAAAATGTATCCCTTCAATAGAAAGAGCATATCAACTTGACTTGGATCAAACCTACCATTCCAAAGCATGAATACTAGCCCTAGAAGTAGAGAGCTTGGAATGACAAATGATGCATTTTTTAGGGAAGGCAAAGAATTTATTCCTTCTATAGAAAGAGCATATCAACCTGACTTGGATCAAACCTACCATTCTCAAGCATAAATACTAGCCCTGGAAATAGAGAGCTTGGAATAATAGATGATGAACATTCACATTAGCAAAATAAAAACTTCCACATCACTCCAAAGCTGGCTTACCACAAACCCTTTTTACCAACCTCAACCAAAAAGAAAAAACTTTAACCAAATTCAAAATCAAAAGTGAACCATGTCAAAGCCTCAAAACTATTCACATGCTCCTCCAAAGAATAATCATATACTAAACCTTTTCATAAAGGCTCTTAGAGCATCATAACAAAAGCATGTTGATCAAGATAAGTTTTCTAAAAAATATTAAAATCATATACATATTTCTATCAATGGCTCGTTCTCCCATGAAAAAATTGACTCCCAAGTGGCCTCCATATCTCTCACTATTTTTCCATCCCCTAAATCTTCACATGATCAATCCCTACCATCTTCATCAAACAATGCATCCAATGATGACACCTTTTGAATTTACCCCCAAGGTTTGTCCATAATATAAATCTAAGCTAATTTCTTTCTTTATACAAATCCCTTATACAATTAAAAAATATTAGATCCATGCCACCATATGCTCCATTCCCAATCAAACCTACTCTAGAAAGTCCCATTCAAAATCCATTCTTAACATGCCAAAATATTGAACATACCCAAGAATCTCCTATACATATTCAAACGTGTATCTCATCCTTAGAATTGGATCCATGTCAAGAGGATATTCCAAAGATATAAGAAACAAGTCCTAGCATCAATCAAGATTAAGATACCAAAATCCTTCCATCCCAACCAATTTTTGACCAAGATCCCATCTCTCAAGAGTCTTATGATGATCCCCTCATCCCTTTTTATTTCATCCAAGATGATCCGCTTATATCTCAAGAGCTAAGTATCCTTCCAAGACCCATTCATAATTCACCTCCTAAGCAAGATCATGATATCCCTTTCATCACATCCAATGATCCCATTTAAAATCAAGAGCAAAGCACAAATTATAATGATCCTCTTCCATGTCAAGATCAAAGTGTCCCTTCATCTCCACCTTATGATCCTAACCCTCATCAAGATCCCATCACCCCTACCAAATCTATTCATGAACCCCTTACTTATCAAATGGGTTCCTCCACATTCATCCAATTTGGTTTACTTCATGAAGTTGGCATTCCTTCCATACCATATCCACCTCAAAATGGACTCACATCTTGCTTCAAAAGAATAAAATTATACCTTTGGTAAAAATATATGTCAAAACATGCATTATCAATGCAAACGATTAGGCCTACAAAACAAGGTATATTAGAAACCCTTCATATTAAATAAAATCCTAATTATCATAGCCTTGGCTACATAGCTCATTTTCAAGGCATTAGTTCCCCTGCTAAATCCCATGTCCCTCCATCTAAATCCAAATATACACATTTTCCATCCTTCGAATCTTTCTTGGATCTTTATATACCAAAACCAAATCCTTCATCCCTTTCATCCATCTTAGGTCCTTATATCCCTCCACCCACCAACCATATCACTCCTAACTTACAATGCAATTATCCCATTATAAATCAAGACTAGCAAAGGCACACATCTTTGAGCACCTTCCAACCATCCATCTACACGAACCCATCCAAAATACCTCCATATCATTTCTATCCATCCATGAATCCTAGTGTGCTTGGAAGTAATTTGGATGTTAAGCATAAAATTCGTAAATCTAAAAATCCACATGCATCCAAAGATCAACATGTCCTATCTAAAAGACATGGAAAAACAAGGAAAAACAAGATCCAAAAGAAAAAAGAAATATCCAAAAGGCCACAAAGGCCCATCAAGAAAAAAGAAACATCAAAAAACATGTGGATTCACAAGCCGCTCATAAAAGCAATGCATTTTAAATAACCCCAAACAAAAGAAATGTCAAAACCACATGGATTCCTAAGTTTCTCATACAAATGTTGCGTTCTAAAGAAAAATCAAAATTGGCATCCAAACTTGCTCTTCCAAAGGCTACCTTCATTCCTCTATATAAACATATCCCACCTTTCAAATATATTTTGGGTCCCTATGTCCCAAAATCCACTGTCTTAGATATTTCATCATCTCCTTCACCCATTTTGGGTCCTTATGTCCCAAGATCCATAGCCACTTATTTATCAAAATCTCAAAATCCAAAATCCAAAATCCACTTTTCCTCCACCACCCCTCAAGGTGTGTGACAACATTTCCATCCACCCATACACGAATCTTCCAACAACCCATCCATTATCCAACACCTAGTTTTCATACCTCCATCCCTCTTATCCAATCATTTTCATAAATCCTTACCTAGTTCTATCCTCACATACATCTCATCTCCCTATCCAACATCTTTGAGAATACATTCAATAGCCATGTTTAATTGTATCACATCTTTAAAAGCTACCATCCAAAGAACAATGTGCTTGAGTCCTTTTACCATCTCCTCTCACATGTCCATTGTCTTCCAAAAAAATGAAAAATTTAAAGATAATTAATTTGTCCTTTAGTGGAAAACACTTCTAGTGGCACCCAGGGCAAGTACCATGATGAGAACCTGACAAGCAGTGTCATGTATAATCCATTTTCCTCTTGCATTCTACACTTGGGGACAAGTTTCATCCATGCCATCCTACCTACCACATCTCCCATTATCCCTCATCCCTATCTACATCCATATCCCCTTTTCCACCTTTGATCTTGATAAGGCCAAGGATCTCCATAAGCATCACACATCCTATCTGTTTCACCTTATCCACACCCTTTAGCCCATATCTTTTAGCTTATCTATTTTTTACTTTCACCATCCATTACCACCTTTGATCTTTTTTATCCTATGTGTATCTTATCCAGATCCATTCCTTGATCTTGATTCAAACTAAGGACATAAACTGCAAAACATGTTTTCAGAAACCTCTTGGCATGTCCATTCTTATGGACTCCATGCCATTCAATGCACCATGCCAACACTTTACATTTTTATATCTAGTCTCTTAGCTTGGATAAACATGTTACTCCATTGTAAGATAGTCCTTGAAAATAAAACTAGCTTTGATTCCATAATAAGCTACCTTCATTCTTCACCTATCCATTTCCATTCCACCAGTTCATTCTTCCATTCATAATGTTTCATGCCTTGCTAGACATTGGGAGAAAATAAATACATCTTGCCTGAGAATAAATCTTGACATATGTCATTTACCTCAATCAGTGATCTAGACATCTTTCAAAAATAAAAAAATAAAAAAATTCAAAACAAAAAAAAAATTAAAATACCAAAAGAAAAAAAAAACAACTTTCAAAATTTCATAACCATCCATAAAAATCTAAAAATTCCAAACAAAATTTCAAAGATTCAATAATAAAATCAAATATTTTTCAAAAATCCAAAATTCATAATAAACTCTCTTGCTAAGACATTGACACTTTGAGCAAACACAATCAGAACATCACACAAAATATTGATCTAAACAAATCATGCATCAACAAACAAACAACCAAGATAGCAAGTACAACCTAACTAATCAACTACCTATCAGTTTGAACATCCTTATCAAACAACATGCCTTTACGAATACATCATTCCTAGAATTGGCATCCTATCAGAGATTGTGTCCTAATAGATACATCTTTCCTACAATAGGCATCCTATCAAAAAAACACTTATCTTTGGCAAGAATATCTAAATGCTTGTTGACTCATTTGGTCCAGTGGGGCTTATCTTTTTATGTGATTTATCTTTGCATCATGTTCCTATGCTACTCGAGGATATCTATAAGTGATTAGAGGAGTGAGGATGGATCATGATTTATATTTGTCATTTTTGTTTGTGGTTTGTCTTGATAACATTATTGGGGCAAATACATTCATTGTGTGTGATTGGGTTTCCATCTAGTATAATCAAAACATCCTATACAAGTTAAAGGTCAACTAATACTTTCTTGCGTAAGGATTAACATGCTTTGTGGTTACTTCCTGTAATGTAGAAAATTAGGGTTTCACCATAAAATGTAGTAAGACCACTAATTTTGCTTGATTACCATCACATTAGAGAGAGATGGGAATTTGATAGATCTAAGTCTAATAGATCAAGATTCTAATAAGATTATAGGCCTCCTAAATGGGGCTCTTCTTTCCCTAAGATTTAAATTATATTTTGAATTGTAAAAGACTAGGGTACAATGACGGGTTATTGAAGCAATTCTGCATAAATAGTGAGCTATACTCATCGTACGGAGCCATAAACCTGGAACTTAGTAGTAAATGAAGGTTCAAATCTGTTCCCAAAAATTCAGCCTGAATAGTCGAGACTGTGGTGATGGTCGCCTTGGTCCTCCTAATTTTTCACCGTCTAAAGGGGAACTTGTTTGTCTTTGTGAATCCTATCATTCCTCTAAAACACAACTCTGTACCTATTCCTACACACAATGAAAAGGGAAAAAATATTGGGAATAGGGGTTTGCCCAAGGCAAACCCCGATTTTGAAATTAACCATGAAATTCAATTCAAATGTAAATGAAGTAGTTTAGTAAAATACTTTCCTTTTGAGGGAAATGTTGAAAATGAATGAAAACGTAATGATACACCTTTATTGAAGTTTTGTTTGTCTTCACAAGGAATTAGGGTTTCATGTACAGATAGTCTTCATAAAACATAGAGCATGAAATGTCATCTCCAATGCTTTAATATTGAATTCACTTCTACTCCAATGTTTGATAGAAGATTGATTACTTGCTCACTTGAATGTAAGATCTTGTTTTTTCTCTCTTGAGTTGATATGTATTCGAATTATGAGTGTTTTATATCAAAATGAGAGGGGTAGACCTCCTTTTATATTTTTTGGTCGAAAAAAAATTAAATTTTTGACACGAGTTGACATGGGATCTAGGTCCCCACCCAAATTGGGTGACAATTGTGAGGTCTTGACATCAGGGCTCTAGGATTAAGGGGGGAGAAAGTGTAGATAGTGAAAAAATTGAGTTTGGTAACTAGTGTGAGCAAAATTGGTGCTTTAATCAGGTGTTAGAGGATGAACGCCAAAGTGAGGCCTAAGTGAGGAGAAAATTGTAGGCGGGTACACTTTAGGATGATACATTTAGCCCCTACTTTAGCAGGTGTATGAGACTAAGCATACTCATAGTAAAGTATAAAGGTCTACATTGAAAAACTTTCATACACTATTAAAGTATAAAAGTCTGCATTGAAAAACTTTCATCAAGACATCATAGAGACAAGATGCGCTAATCCCCCAAGGGACTTTAGGATCTCACTACTTCAATATCAAGATAAAAGGGACATCGTAAGAAAGAGGAAAGAGAGAGAGAGAGAATCATGACTGATAGCCTAGTAATATTTGTTTACTATGAGTCATTAGAAAAAAAAATTACAAAGCAAAAGGCTCAGTTTGCAAAGTAACTTGAGTATAAAAACATGATATGGTGTGTGCAAAAAGTGAAACACTGAGCAGAGTGTATGCCCCCATGTCAAAGTGATTGCATACACCTTATCGGGAGCAATTGCTTTAAGGTAGCATGCATCGAAAGACAAGCACATTACCACAATGATATGCCCCCAAGAAAGGACAAATCAAAGGATAATGATCACAAAACATAAAACACACAAGGAATCCACTAACTTTGGGGTCAATATGCTCTTATTATAAATAATATATAACATAAATATTTGAATTGAATCAACCTCATCCCCCAAAGGTAGTAGAACCATAAGCATACTGGAAGAAGGGAACATGTGTCTTTTGAGTCAACATGGAAGAGACCAAAAGAGATCTCCATGCTTTGCATCGTCCCCAAGTAGACAACACAAGGGACAAAAAATAGAAGAATTGAGATAAAAATAGAAGAATGTCACAACAGATTTAGTCTCTTTATTACCTTGCACCAACAGATTGACAAAAATCATCTAAACAGAACCTAACATAACAGAAAAACACATCACAAGGGCAACACATTACGAACAAACAAGAGAGGAGAGAGAGAGAGTTTCCAACACGAATGGAACTAATGAAGAAAATCATTCGCCTCCCAATCTTGTTAAATATTGTTTTGGGAAGGTGGACAAGATGCAAGAGGAGAAACTTCGAGCATGGTAGATGGAGCTATTGCAAGTTGTAAACAAGGATCATGCTTTAATGATGAGTCAATTTGTTAGTCTCTAAGAGCTAGGATTAATGCTTTGAAAAATTATTTAGATAAATCATTGTCAACATCAACAAGCTCATACATATCATCAGCTTCAAAATTTCCATCATGAACAACATCATCATCCATTTTTTCATCAAGATTAATAAAAATAGCATCTCTAATATGAATAGAGCATGAACCATCATCTTTCTTAAGCACTTATAATCTTGGTGATTTAGGTTGAACATTCTCCCTAGGGTTAGGTGAAAGATAGACGAATGGGACTAAGTCAACATTTGGTGTCTTCAGGGAGGAAATGGGTTGAGAAGCAAGTTCACAAGCCTTAGCACAAAGTCTCTGTCGGCATTATCTTAGACAAAGATTTCATTTAGTTTTAGCCAAGGGTTGTGAAGGTTTAGGATCAATGGACATGGGATTCTTTTCTTCCTTTAAAGGAGTAATGGGAGAAGGTCTACTATGTTGAGAAACAAGAGATGTTGGGAGCTTCCCTTTGTAAGACATAGGAGGAGGGACTAAGACATATATAGGAGGAATAAAATTTGTAGGAAGAATACTAGGTCCATCATTAGGAGGATGAATAGGTCCAATATATCTAGGCTTACTCAAAGATAAGATCATTTCATTATTCCACCTTTGATAGGATAGAAAAAGAGCATCACTTCATGGCTTAAGAGGTTCAAATTGTTTAGGCCAAAAGTAATCAAGGGTGACATCTCCATGCCTCACCATGGGTTGGTACATGCTATGATCAATTACTATGATAGTGCCATTATGAGGAAATTTTAGACATTTATGAATGGTAGAAGGGATCGCTTTCATGGAAGAGAGCCAAGGATGCCCCAACTTCACGCGAAATTGATCTGATGTAGGAATAATAGCAAAAATGACATCTAAGCACTTAGTTCCAACCTCAATGGGAAGAATAATAGAACCAATAGTAGGGAAAGAGAAACCACCATACACCTTGACCACTACATTAGATTTATCATATGTTACTTGATGCAATTGTAAAGTATAGAGATATTCTTCAATGATCATATTCACCATACACACTATAATAAATGAGCACCCCTCGTGAGAGTTTGTCTTTGATCTTCGTAGTGATATATAGTGGGCCATCAGGTGCAACAATAGTCTCGCTAGGATAAAAGGTAATGCATAGGTCCTTAGTAGGTGTAGGTGTGTCAACAAGAATCACAATATTATTGGACTCAACACCAAGGTTATTGGGTTAATATGCAAGAGACTCAAACTAAACCACATTAGTATAATGGGAAGGCAAAAGATTAGTAAAAATTTGGAGGTTTTGATCAGGAGGAGATATTGATTTGTTTCCTTTGTCATTCACCTTCCTAGAGATATGGTATTGTTATCAATAAAGTTTTGAATCCCACTCCTTAAGGTATAACACTTCTCAATATCATGATTGGGTTGACGATGATATTGGCAAAAGGATTTAGGATCACGATAAGATGGAAAAGGTTTGGAGGTATCAATTGGCTTGATGGGAGGAAGTTTCAAAACTTGATGTCATGGCTGCCACTTGAGTATTGATGTTGTAATTTATCTTGATGTATCCCTTGTTCAGTTTAAACTTCACAAAAGATTGTTGAGTACTCTCATTCTTATCAATTGGAGCTAATGCAGGAGATTATTCAAATTGACTCACTTGAAGTTGATAATTATGAAGCACTGCACACAACTATGTAAAGGAAGTAAACTTAGAAAAGAGAAGCTTATCCCTAATGTCTTTTGTAAATTAGCAATAATTTTTTTTTTAACATCATGATTAGGCATAGGATAAGAAATTTGACAATACAAATGTTTATATCTACCAATAAAATCAATCACTTTTTCTTTAACACCTTGCTTATAAGGAATCAAATCAGTCAAATTAATCTTAGGACCAATATTATTGTGAATTTTTTGAATGAAATCATTAGATAATTGTTGAAATTATGTAATATAATAAGGAGGCAAAGAACAATACCATTGAAAAAATTTATCCCTAAAGGTATGAGTAAACAATTTAGCCATAAGTCTTTGGTCATGAGAAAAGTCACTACACAAAGTTTTAAATGTTTTCACATTTGTCAAGTGATCACTTTTTCCATTGTAAAGCTCCAATTGAGGGACTTCCATATGTTTAGGAGGGACAACATGAACAATGTCATTAGATGATGGGATCGCTACATCAAATGTGGACACATTAAATTTGGATTGGGTAATGGAAGCCAACTGTTGTTATTGGGATGAAATAGTTTGGGCTAAGCTATTGATGGTTTCTCTGGTGGATGGATTGAAATTGGACATAATGGATTGTGATGGAGGAGTAACATTGTTGTATGTAAGTGGAGGTTGAGAGTAAGGAGGTGGAACACTATGATATGTGGGTATAGAAGATGATTGGGACATAAATGGAAGACTTGTGGAAGGAGGTAGATAAGAGTTTTGATTAACAAGGTTGCCCCACTGACTAACATTTGTAGGATTAACATTTTGTGTGGAAGTAGTCATGATAGAAGATGTAAATGTAGGCACACTAAGCAAGGATGTAGGAATAGGAATGAAATGATTTAATTGACTAGTGATTTGAGTGTAACCAAGGACTTTGCCACAACTTTTGATAGGCATGATATTAGTGTCAACAATATGAGAAAGGCCACGCAACGAATCAAAACCAATTTTATCACTTTGCACCATTCTTTTTAGTCCTTTAACAAATGAGATTGCTTCACTTTTCGGGTATTGTTGACTCATCCATTGTTGAAGATTTTCAAATTCATTGTCACTTTTCTCCAATTGGTCAACAGTAACCTTATTTAGTGATTCACCCTCATCATGAGAAATATGAAAAGAATGGGGTTAAATGACATCATTTGTTGGGTTGGAGAAACCACCAACATTATCATGAAATTAGTTATCCAAATTAGGCTCCATATCCTTAGTAATTAAACCTTGGGAACCCTTGATTCTATAACTTCTTCTCACATGAATATTGTGGGTAGGACTAATGGTAACAAAACTCAAGCACAAAAGAGGGAAATTTGAATGCACAAATTGAAAATTGTTATTAAACAATACAAAATTTTGTAAAAGTGATTGATTAACCAATTAGTTAAGCAATGCAATTTGTGAATTTTAAAGATAAATGCCTCTAAATCATAGCATAACATGCAACCCACAAGTAAATTGTAGAATTATAAATTAGAGTTTTTGTAAAATTTAACCTCTAAATTTGTGTAATTGAATTGAAAATAAGATCTATGAGTGCAAATTTGAATTTTAAACTGCATAAACAAACAAATCTGAAATAACGAATCCAAATTAGGCAACCCACAAGTTTAATTTTAGAACTATAAATTAGGATTTGTGTGACTCTTAACCTCTAAATTTATGCAATTCAATTGAAAATCGAACTTGTAAATGTAAATTTGAATTTGTAAATGCATAAACAACCAAATTTTTGAGATCACAAATCATTAATTAAGGTGTAAGATGTTGGGTTCACCAAAATGTGATGGGTGAAAAATAGGGGTTCACCATAAAATGTAGTAAGACCACTAATTTTGTTTAATTACCATCACATTAGGGAGCGATAGGAATTTGATAAATCTAAGCCTAACAGACCAAGATCCTGATAAGATTCAGGCCTCTTAAATGGGTCTCTTTTTTCCCTAATATTTGAATTGTAAAATATTAGGATACAATGGTGAGTTATTGAAGCAATTATGCATAAACAGTGAGCTATAGTCATCTTACAGAGCCAAAAACCTGGATCTAATCAATAGATGAAGGTTCAGATCTATTCCCCAAAAATTGGCTTGAATTGTTGAAGCCAATTTTTGGGACCATGGTGGTGGTCACCTTGGTTCTCCTAACTTTTCACCGTCCAAAGGAGAACATGTTCATCTCTGTGAATCCTGTCGTTCCACCAAAATATTGCTCTATACCTATTCCAACACACAATAAAAGGGGGAAAATTGTTGGGAATAGGGGTTTTCCTTAGGTCAATTTTTAGTTTTGGAATTAACCATGAAATTGAATTGAAATTTAAATGAAGTATTGTAGTAAAATACTTTCCTTTTGAAGGAAAGGTTGAAAATGAATGAAAACCTAATGATATACCTTTAATGAAGTTTTGTTTGTCTTCACAAGGAATTACAGTTTCATGTAGATAGTATTCATAAAACATGGAACATGAATGTCATCTCCAATGCTTGAATCTTGACTTCACTTCTACTCCAATGCTTGATAGAAGACTGATTACTTGTTCACTTGAATGCAAGATCTCAATTTTGCTCTTTTGAGTTGATATGAATTTGAATTTTGAGCGTTCTATATCAAAATAAGAGGGGTAAACCTCCCTTTATACTTGCTGGTTGAAAAACAAAATAAATTTTCAACATAGACCAACACAGGATCTAGGTCCCCAAAATGAGGCTCCAAAATGTGTCCTTTTTTATAGGACCATGGTGTTGGATATCAGGGTTCCATGATTAAGTGGGGAGAGGGTGCTAACTGTGAAAAAAATGAGTTTGGTAACTAGTGTGAGTAGAATTGGTGCTTTATTCAGGCCTTAGAGGATGAATGCCAAAGTGATGATAAAATTATAGGCGAGTACAATTTAGGACACTACAATTCCTCATATATTTTGACAATGATCTATTGTCATTAGTATGAGTCAAGGAATTCCTAGTTTGCAACGTGTCTATTAATACAAAGGGATAGTCCTCTCCTTGGTCTTTCCATACCTTGGTGCAATATATCCATTTGCCACATAATAAGGCTCTATGATGTAATATTGTACACTAGTGAAAGAACAATACAAGCTTGAGATTAGTCTACTAATCTCAATAATTAATCAATCAATCAATCTCATGCTATCTATTCTATCTGATCAATCAAGCTTATTTGCATATGATATCAATTATTCCCTGTCTATCATCAACTAAAACTCTTCACTTCTTACTAACAATTCTTCTCTTTCATCATATTTCATCTTTCATCTAACATTCTTCTTCTTTCAAGAGATCATTGATGCCTTTAATGCACAAACAATCTCTTGAGGGGGCATCCTACCTCCATCCCTAAGTATACTGGGGCCTACCGAGGCAATTTTTTTTTTGAAACAACACTCAAAACCACATTGTCTCAAAGAGGGGTAAAATGTAGATAGAAAAATTGTGTGACGTTGCGTCACAACACTTTACTAACTTTCCTTTTAAAGAATTAGATAATTTTAATTATTTGTTTAATCTAACTTCATTCTCATGTTCTAAATTAAAAAAACAAAATTTTCCTCTTTTCTCATAATTAATTTTATTTAATTATCTTATTTTCTACTCATATTAATTAAATAATTTTATTGTTTAATTAATCCCTTCTTCTCCCCTTTAATTAATTAATCTTTATTATTTATATAAATATCTCTTTCTATTAATTTCTCACAATTAAATAATTATTCCAAATGATTTAATTTACTAAATATATCTTCGCAGTTAAATAAGTTCTTTAATTTATTTAATTGTCCATCTTTTTTTAAAATCAATTTCATCTATAAATTAATAAAATACTTATTTCTCCTAATGCACATGTTTAAATGATTTTTATTATTTAAACGACTAATTATTCCCTCCTATTAACCGTCATTGACTCCAAGTTGCACTCACAATCACCTTTTTCTGACTAAGTCAATCACCCACCTCACTCCCAATCAATTCACTTGACAACATAGTCATTTATCCTAACAGATCAATCAAGTTAGTTGACTAAGCAATCGATTCCAATCACATGAATAATCAACTCTCGATCAATTTGCCTCAATAATCCTCAATCGTTGATCATTTTGTTGATCTTTCAATTTGAACCAAATTGATTGAAATCCACAAAATCTATAAATGCAACACCAATCCTCATTCAAAAATAACCACACTCTTTGAACTTTTGTGCGATCATGTTGCAAGTAAAGTGCTACGATTTTGAGAGCCAACTTCATTATAACACAAAAAGGAGAAGAACAATGGAGGCCTCTTGCAAGTATTCAATATGGGTTTGCATTTGTTACTGAATTATTCATTTGTTGAGTTTGTTTGCATTCTTCCATTGATTACAATTGAGAATTTAGTAATAGATTTTATTTTGTGGTCACTCGTTTCGTTTCTTACTAGTTTTCCTAGTTTTCAATGTGTACACATCCAATGGGATTTCTTCCTTTGGGAAAACTAACAAGATCCTAGGTGTCACAACTATCCAAAGCCATCATCTCCCTACACGTGTCTTCATCCAAGACTCACTTTCCTCATAAGAGAGGGCCACCCTAAAAGATCCAGGTTCATTGTTAGTACTCAATAAAGCAAATTTATAATAGAAATTTGGTGGGCTATACCAATCAATTGGATTATGCTGTCATGTGGACCTTCTTACGGGTGGAGTAAGAGGTTCTTCCTCATGTTCTTCATTATTTTCAACTTTTTCTATTACAACAGACTCTTCAAAACTTTCACTTGAACTCTCTTCTTCTTCTACATCTTTTTGTCCAGCTCTTTGTTCTTCCACATGAGCATCTTCTTGCTTAGATTCAAGTGCATTGTCTTTGTCTTTTCCTATGATTGTTCTTCACCGGAGTCATCTTTAAATTTCATGAATATCACATCTCTAGAATAGATCATTTTATGAGTTTGAGGATTCCAAAGCTCATAATCTTTTACTTTCTCACCATATCCTACAAAGATACGTTTCTAAGATTTTGGATCTAATTTAGATCGCTTCTCTTGAAAATTTGAAACAAAATCCTCACAAACAAAGACCCTTAAATGTGAAATTGAAGGCTTTTTACCCAACCACATTCCATAAAGTACTTTAACAACAAAAGCCTTACAAGGAGACATATTAATTAAATAACAAGCAATATCAACAACTTCTACCCAAAAGAATTTATCTAGCTTAGCACTACTTAACATGCTCCTAGGTCTTTCCAATAATGTATGGTTCATTCTTTCTGCTACCCCATTTTTAGATTTCAATTCCTGTATGTTTGTAAAACTCATCAAATTCCTTAGAGCAATATTCAACCCCATTGTCATATTTTCAACCAATGCATTAAATTCCTTAAACTCAATGAAAAATTTCATATTTTGAATACATATAAATAAATCCGAGTATATTTTGAGAAATCATCAATCGAGGAAAAATAATATCGAGATATACTCAAAATGTCAACATCCATTGGACCACATACATCTAATTGAATATTCTCTACAAGTATCTTATTCTTATTATTTCCTTCATGAAATGAAAATCTATTTTATTTATGAAACACACAATGCTCACATAACTCACTTATGCAGATAGAATAATTAAAAATATCATCTACTAGTTTCTTACCTAGTATGGTCTTAAGACCTTTTTCACCAATGTGACCCAATCCATGGTGCCACAACATACATGCATTATTAGTCCTAGTTATTAAAGCAATATTATAAAAAGTGGAGACATTTATCTTAAACAAAGTCCCTGTCCAAGAGCCCTTAGAAATCTCCAAACTCCCCCTTACCAACCTGAAACTAGATTTGTCAAATGTCACATGCATTCTGAAATCATTCAACTTGGAAACATAAAGTAAACTTCTCACAAGATGTAGAATATTTAAAACATTATCAATAATTATAATCCTCCCAACACCGAAACACAACTTTACCTTTCTTATATCAACAATCTTCACTAACGTGTTATTAACAAGAAGAACTTCTCCTCCATCATATTCTTTGTATGTAGAAAATCATTCCTTATGAGGAGTCATATGGTAAGAGACACTTGAAACAACAAGCCAAGCATCATTACTAATAGTGTTAGCTAAAATAAACAAAGCATCAAAATCACTTTCATTAGAGTACTTATCCGTGGAAGCTTTAGTGCTCTTTTTCTTATTCATAAAAGTGGAGGTTATACAATATTCATTATTATATGTTGATATGGCTTATAATAATACCATATCTAATAAATGGTATTCGAAAGGCTTGAATTGTTTTTCTATTTAAAGGACATTTTTGCACTGTATCAAATTATATGATGTTTTATCACAATTCCACTGCTCAGTTTTTTAATCAATCTTTATTAACCTATATTTCATGAGCATGGTTCACAAGAACCCATCTCTCATGAGCATAAGTAGCTCACTTAACATCTCATTATATCTAAGTAATACTCACATAGGTGAAGCATCGAGAATTCTTGGACAATTTTTCATCCTAGTATTATTTCAACCCAAGTGCACTTAACTATGAAATTTCCACCAAGAAAAGACCAACCTAGCTTCCCAACCCACTTGCAAAACAACCCACTTGCAAAACATTTAACAAGTGTAAATGTATGAGTTAGGGAGTTCCCTTGTGAACTATTCATTATAAAGCTCCCTAGGTCATCAATGTCGTGTTTTACAAACCTATCATTACAAAGCTCCTTAACTCATTCATTTACACGTGCTCAAAATTTTACAAATGAAATAGCAAACTAAATTGACTCAATCTAGTGAAAACTCCACGATTAAATACGCCTGAACCTCAAGAGAATGACTTTCTATAAAGACAAAGTAGTTGAACCACTCCTCATAAAATAGAACCCCCCAAAAAAAACTCAAAAACTATACATTTAAATTCAATTAAACATCATTTAAGTTTAAATTATTCTATCTCCCCCTATTAATAGTACCGTTCATTTTTTAAATAGAAAAACCGCTTCAACTGAGAGAGACATCCCGCTTCAAGCTTTCATAACCCTTAAAACGTTATATCAACGGACTGAAAGACAAATTTAGAAATCACAATCTCTGGCAGCCGACTGAAATCGACACTTCTGTTATTTAACGCAAAATTCACTCTTTTTAGTTCCATATTTTACCGCCCCATTATGCCAATCTGTTTCAACTACTGTTTCTTTCAAGCCTCTCACATCTGCTAAATTGAGCCCTTTTTAAGAATTTTTTTGGGTTTTTCGCTTTCAGTTTAGTCACATATTCGTCGAAAACCTTCAGTGCCCAGGAATCTCAGCGAATCTTGTTTTTTTGAAGAGTTTTTGGGCGCGCAGTTGATATTTTACAATGTCTTTGAGACCCAATTCTCGGGCAGAGCTGAGGAAGAAATCTTACAAGGCGGGTGTCGACGCAGATGAAGCTCGGCGAAAGAGAGAAGACAATCTCATTGAGATCAGGAAAAGTAAGAAGGAAGATAATCTCCTTAAGAAGAGAAGAGAAGGAATGCAATTGACTCAGGCTTTGCCGCAGTCTGATCTCGTGAAAAAGGTTAGGCAAATTTACAATTTATTTTTCCTAATTTTGACCTAAAATTTATTTTCCATCAGTATTAGTATGAATTGAATGCAGATGACTCTGAATATTTGTAAATTTTAAATTGTAAGTAAAAAATTTATTTGTGCCCCAGGCACCTCAATTGATAAAATTGAATTTCGTTTTAAAAATAATTTGACCTAAATTACGTGGTAGCCTGTAAGGAAAATTTTCAATCAGAAGTGGCTTCTAAGGAAGGGTGCTCTTCACTCAACAATGCTCAATCCTTAAATTCGTTAATTTTTATTTGTAAAATACCCTTTTTGGCAAATTTTGACTTACATGCTATGACTGAGAGGGAAGAGGGTCTCTCTTAGATTGAAGTTACCCACAAATTCCACCCAGTGATGATGACCGTTGAGGTTGCATCCCGTGTCGTTCATTGAATGACA